>NC_092711.1:292555019-292881924 GCF_047496885.1 Scyliorhinus torazame | reverse complement strand
TGGGATTGTAACACTTTCCAGCTGGAGTAAAAGCTATCTATTCCAGTAATCCACCCATTCCAGCCTTGGCTGTGACCAACAACAATAGAAAGTGCTTTCACATATTCAATGCTCTGTTGGTTTATGTCCATCAGAATATAATCATGTGAACTAATTTCCCAAGAATTCCCATTACATACGTATTTCCTGCCGGTGATCTAAACTGGCCTTTTTTAATGGGGAACTGAGATAATCTTTATTAGTGTCACAAGGTAGGCTTACATTAACACTGCAATGAAGTTACTGTGAAAATTCCCAAGTTGCCACACTCCGGCGCCTGTTCGGGTACACTGAGGGGGAATTCAGAATGTCCAATTTACCTAACAAGCACATCTTTCGGGACTTGTGGGAGGAAAGCATAGCACCCGGAGGAAACCCACGCAGACGCGGGGAGGTCGTGCAGACTCCGCACAGACAGTGACCCAAACCGGGAATTGAACCCGGGTCCCTGCCGCTGTGAAGCAACAGTGCTAACCACTGTGCTACCGTGCTGCCCCGAGTGACTCGTGCAATATGAAAGACCAAGACTTGTTCTTTAGCCCTGCCCAGTGGTACCATTGTGGAGTCCACAGACAGGGCAGTAATGCTAATACAAAGAGGCCTATGCCACCATCAGGATAATTTGTGAGCATATACTTAACCTCTTCAAATGCCTGAAACAAAAACAGAAAATGCTGTAGATACTCAGCAGGGCAGGCAGCGTCAATGAAGAGAGAAACAGACAACATTTCAGGACAATGCCATTTCATCAGAAAGATCTATACAGATCAGAGGGATAATATAAACAAAACTGTCAAAGTTCTCCAGAATCATAATTACATTCCAAAGAGACTTAATCATGGTAGAACAACATAATGTAGAATGCATGACAGCCCAGGAATGAGACAGTAAAAATTCAGCAGTAGGGGGCGATGTACAGACCATGTTCGCCGTCAGAGAGGATGGCAATGAGGGTGAAATATCTGGAGATTATCATGTTTCCCGATTCTCTCCGGGGTAATCGCATTGTCCGATTTCCCCCGCCCCTCGCCATGACATCATGAGATTCACTCCCATGAAAGGTAATTAATTATAATAAATTTTAATTAATTTAAATATGATTAGCCAACCCATCCCCCGCCACATAATTGCCCTCACTGAACATTCAAATCTCACCAGCATGATGTCGCCTCAGCGAGGTTTACAACGGCTTTATAAAAATGGGATTCAGTCGAGGGGATCCCTCCGGGGGCACAAAGGTAAGAAAAGCGCCCGGAAGGAGAAGAATATGCCTGGGAAGTGCCTTAGCACTCTGTTCCCTGGCACTACCATGGGCACAAGTGGGTATATTGCCAACCCGGTAGTGCCAGTCTGTGCTAGGAGGCAGTGCCAGGCGACAGTGCCAGGGGAAAGTGCTGGGGTGGGCCCTTGTAGGAGCCATCAGTGGTGAAGGGGAGCGTGGGTTGTAAGGGGGATACACAGGCACGGGAGCGGGCACTGAGGGGGGTAATGCCGGCAATACCTTTATGGTGGTGGGGGGTCCCCGATGATTGTCGGGGGAGGTGGGGATTGTCTGATGATTGTCCAGGTTGGAGAGGGGGATGGGGAACAGTCCGATAAGTGCCGTCGGGGGAGAGTCCGATGATTGTGTGTAGGGGGTGGCATTGGGGGGAGAGGGCGAGAGTCCAATACCTCCGTGGTAGGTGAGAGGAAGAGTTAAACGTCAGTGCTGATCGGAGCACCCTTTCATGATGGCGGCCCGATCTCTGTGGAGTCGGGTGTCGCCTATATCAGGCCCCACCTGCCAGAGTGAAGGTGTAAACCATGTCCACTCATTTCTTTCCAGAAAGACACAAGGGACGGAATTCTCCGACCCCACGCCGGGTCGGAGAATCGCCGGGGGCTGGCGTGAAACCTGCCCCGCCGTGTCCCGAAGTCTCCGCCACCAGAGATTCGGCGGGGGCGGGAATCACGCCGAGCCGGTCGGCGGGGGCGGGAATCGCGCCACGC
The DNA here is from genome assembly GCF_047496885.1 of Scyliorhinus torazame. NCBI lineage: Eukaryota > Metazoa > Chordata > Chondrichthyes > Carcharhiniformes > Scyliorhinidae > Scyliorhinus > Scyliorhinus torazame. The sequence continues at coordinate 292,879,896 of NC_092711.1, read as the reverse complement.
CGGTCGGCGGGCCCACCCCCGCCGATTCTCTGGCACGTGATAGGCCGAAGTCCCGCTGCTGGAATGCCCGTCCCGCCAGCGTGGATTAAACCACCTTTTGAACGGCAGTACAAGGCGGCGCGGGCAGGCTCCAGGGTCCGGGGGGAGGCGCGGGGCGATTTGGCCCCGGGGGCACCCCCACGGTGGCCTGGCCCGTGATCGGGGCCCACCGATCCGCGGGCGGGCCTGTGCCATGGGGGCACTCTTTTTCTTCCGCCTTCGCCATGGTCTTCACTGTGGCAGAGGTGGAAGAGACCCCCGCTCCTGCGCATGAGCGGGGATGACGTCAGCAGCCGCTGACGCTCCCGCGCATGCGTCGCCCGGCGAAGACCTTTTGGCCCCAGCTGGCGTGGCGCCAAAGGCCTTTCCCGCCAGCCGGCGGAGCGCAAACCACTCCGGCGCGGAGAAAGTCCAGGGTGATTCTCCGTTTTGCGGGGGGCTAACAGAGCCACAGAGTAGTCCTCGCAGCTCTGGCTGCTGATACGGGGCCCTGCACTTCCAGACGGAGACTCACGCATGCACGCGGCGGCCCCTTGCAACATGGTGTACCCACACAGCGGAACGGTCCTGAGAATATAGGCCCCCACGAGATCGCGTGCACCCATCGATCGTTGGCCCCCGATCGTGAACCTGACCGTCCTGGAGGACCCCCCACCCCGGTGACGGATCCCACCCCCCACCACCAGGGCGGCTGCGGACTGAGTCCACGCATGCGTGGGAGCGGTGTCGGACCCGATCTCCTCCTATGACTGGTCCATCGGATTATTCTGGGGCGGGGGGGGGGGGGGAACAAGCGAGATGGGGGTGGGAGAAGTGCATTGGGTAAATTGTTTACCTTTTCCTGACTCCTCAAAATCGGGTTGTGAACTCTTGACCTGAAAAATTGCCTTTCCTCATTGTGTAATCCAGATTCTCCTCTGATTTCGATGAGTGAACATCTGTCTCTCTTCTGCCAGGTTTTATTTCAAATCTTTTACAGACTCTCAATGCAGCCATAGCTGATTCAGAGGATTAGTGGATCCCTGTCTCATTGGCTGGTGCACTTTGTGGAAGATACAGGCGACACTTTAGCCAAGAGTCTGAAAATAACAAGAGCATGACTAAACCAACAGGCATATTATGCATAAAATTATTCATATAGCACAGTTAACCTTTCAAAACACAAAAACAACCATTCTTAGGTTTGTCACGCTCTTACTGTGAACTAAACATTTTTTTTAAGATTATAAGATTATAATGAAAGGACAATTCTTACTTCCCCAGTATATATATTTTTTAACTTGCAGGTAAATGACACCAAAACTGAGCCTGATCTGACAATTAAATCCAGGTATGGGTGTCTCAGCCAGCAGCTAGAGTGGCAATGAGAACCCTCAATGCTTTCTTTGGGGAAGGCCCACAGCGTTAAGCAGAGGTTAGCACTTCAGTGACCAGCGGCTGGCCTTCCCCTAATCAAGGCTCCTGGGGCCAGAAATCCAGCCCTGCGAGATTCAGGTCCCAATAGTCCCAGGCCGCATGCCCATTGATGAGCATGCGCAGCGCGCCCGCACGTTTTTAGCTGGTCGTGGCCGCCATTTCTAAAGCCGCTCGCTGCCGGCATCGTTAAAAGCCGGCTGCTGCGGTGCATGAATTTCCGTGATCGGGAACGGCACGATGGCTGGCTGCGCGACCCTGCCCACACCCGCCCGCGATCCACCCGGGGGTCGCAACCCCCCACTTGGAAAATGCCTGGGCTAGGGGAGGGAAGGTGGGTCGGAAGGAAGGCAGGGGGTTTCTCTCAGCAGATTGAGGTAGATAAACTTGTGGAGAACATAAGATAGGGTAGGTAGGAACAAACCTTCCCCCTTAGTAGGGGGGTCACTGACCAGATAAGGGACAGGAGATTTACAGGGAATTTGAGGAAACCTTTTTCATTCGGAGTGTGGTGGGAATCTGGAATCACTGTCTGAAAGCGTGGTAGAGGCAGGAACCCTGGCTTTTCACAGTAACTTCATTTGAAGCCTACTTGTGACAATAAGCGATTTTCTTTTTTTTAAATTTAGATGAGCACATGAAATGCTGTAGCATACAGGGCTACTGAGCAAGTGCTGGAAAATGGGGTTAGAATAGACACGATGGGTTGAAGGGCCTCATTCCTGTGCTGTAACACTTTATGACTATATTACTGCCAACAAGGTACCTGCTCCACAGGAGTACGCAAGCTTTTCAGGCTCCCTGCTTGCCAACTGCCCCACCCACTTAATTACCATTTAAGGGCCTCAATGCATGTCAGGGTGGGAAGGCATTCCACGAGCCTCCCTGGCCTGTTCTTAATTAGGAGGCAGAAAGGCGCAAGGTACTTCTGCCCATCTCCAAACTTGCCCAGGGGTAGGACCCTAAATTCCACCAATATTTTCAGCAAAGGTCACTGGTCAACCATCAGCTCGGGGATTCTGATTGACTTTACTTTCCATTTCCTTACCTGCGAACGCTGTGGTAACCATGCAGGTTTTCATCACCTTAAGCCACAACCTTAGTGAAAATGGCAAGTACATTTGGGACTAGCTTCTAGTCATTTGGCCATGGGTCCTTCATCACAAATGAAAACGGCAAAACAAAGAGAACGTCTGAGGAAGGCTGAATAAAAAGACGGTGAGAGGAAAGAGAATGAACAACAGACGTTAGGAATCAAGGATGATGACTTTGGTCACCAGTGTGACATTATGGGAATGTTCAGAATACAGAAGGTTAATGGCATATCATATTTAACCACTAGATGGAGCTAGATGCAGAACTATATAAAGCACTAACTCACAGACTTCTGGGAGAAGGCTGGAGAGGAGGGCATAGGAGAGATCAGAGTACAGTTATAGATAGAGTGTGGAGACTAGTGTTAGTTGAGTGTAGATTGTAGATTACTAGATTATTGTTTACTATAGGAATAAGTGGTCGAGCTTTAATAAGTAGTGTAAATAAATGTTAGCTTTGTTAATGAACTTAGCTTCTGTGGTCTTTGTGAACATCCACCCTGATAACAAGAATCACAAAGAGCACCACAAACAGCAAGGAGTTAATGTGTTGAGTTGCTGGCATACAAGTCATTTCGAAATCTGGGCAAATGCGAAGTCTAGTGAGTGATTGAACCTGACTCCTTTCAGGCCTGTATGGCTCAGTATTTCACACTGCACTCACCCAGGCGGCCATGATGGAAACCCTCGGCCTGCACCTTTTAAAGCAAAGCAAGGGAATTGGTGTTTGCACACAATGGGCTATAAATCTGGGTAGCAATCTGGTTAGAATTCGTCACATTGTGCGATCTGACCAGGTCACACAGGTGGTAATTTTAAGTCATTCAAAAAGCCCTTGGTGGTGGATTTTGTTGGAGGTTCTGCTACTCACTGCAGTAACCTTGGTGAAAGAGCTGTGTTAACCCTAGGACAATGGTGTAAATGTTAGCGTTTCTGTGGCTCTCGTAGCAGTATTAGGATGGACATGTGGAAGAATCCCTGTGGAAATATACCCCCTTGTGCGTATTGTAAAAGCACAGTTGACTGAATCCTGTCTGTTGGCACCTTCACTAATCTGTTGCCCATTCACCACCAAGGGTGCTGCTACATTGACGTAAACATTTTGTCAAAAAGAACCTTCGATATATGGAAATTTAGAGTCAATTTCTTTGTGTTTCATTTTTTTTTCAAAAAGCACTGCTTTATGATGCAGTCTTTTAGTCAGAATTTTCTTCCCACATGAAGGTAAGTTGGCTTCATGGGGAGAAGTTTAAAAGATGTAAATTCACATAAAAGAGCTTATTTAACTAACAGTGCATGTTCCCATCCACTTCATGTTGGCTACTGATGTGGTTTCCATGGTGAGATCACATCGTGTGGCAAATGTTATTTTTCTGCTGTGAACTAATATTTTTGTTACATTTTTTCTGGAGCGAGTGTAACATATCTGGATGGCAGCAATATCGGTGAAATCAAGCACTGAGATTTTTATTCCAGCGAAAATATTAATATTTTGCCTGGAGTGAAAATATCTGGAGCATCATGATCTCAATATTCATTTGCCAACTTAAATTTTTTTTAAAAAGTAGCTTTGATATATTTTATGGACGTCTGAAAAGACTCCAGTAAAATATTTATCTCTGTCTGACAGTTGTTACTGTTTCTGGAGCAATTTATCTTTTCGTTTTTCTCCGCTGTCTCCAGAAAGGATTGCCTCCTTGCAGGGGAACAGCTCCGTGATCAGTTGACACCCTATCAGGTCGCATCCAATATTATTTATGATTACGTCTTGACAGTGAGTGTCGGCAGGCTGTTCAACTGCAGGAGGGAAGGGCGAGTTTAATCCTGCCCTCGCCCATCGTCCACAGGGTTTTCTGCGTTCCCACAGGGGTCATTGATTAGCCATTGGGATTTGGAAGCCTGGCCGAATTTACCCATTAAAGCGCAGCTGCATGTCCACTGGGGCCTTTGCTGTTATCAAATACCACGGCACAGATCGTAGATCAAACCTGGCCCCGTTTGGTATTCATGACATTATTACTTACTGCACAAACATTGGAGGAGGGTCTTGGTGGGTAAATGCATCATTTGATGTGAAGCTAAATCATACAAAACAGCAATGTCTTCGCTTAGCTCCCTGCCCTGTGCTGTTTTAGCCCACCTCAGCCAGGTTATCAGTGAGGCATGATAAAGAGATACTGATTCCTGGTGGAAAGTGTGCATAGCAGTTAGCACTGCTGCCTCACAGCTCCAGAGTCCCGGGTTCAATTCCGGCCTCGGGTGACTGTCTGTGTGGAGTTTGCACGTTCTCCCCGTGTCTACGTGGGTTTCCTCCGGGTGCTCCGGTTTCCTCCCACAGTCCAAAGATGTGCAGGTTAGGCGGATTGGCCATGCTAAATTGACCCTTAGTGTCCAAAAGGATAGGTGAGGTTACTGGGTTACGGGGATAGGGTGGAGGCTTGGGCTTAAGTAGGGTGTTCTTTCCAAGGAACGGTGCAGACCCGATGGGTCGAATGGCCTCTTTCGGCATGGTAAATTCTATGATTCTATGATGGGAAAGAACATGCACAATAAGAACAACCTAAACTAGTAAGCAGGGAAGGATCAGCTGGTCCATTATGTCTGTCCTACACTCAACGTGGCTAGACATCTCCCACCTCTCTGTCATCATACAATCTACTGGGAACAGCAAAACAGCAGGTACAAAACCAAGAAATACTTTGGAAAACTCCCCAATCCAACTGCTCAGGCAATCATGCTGTTGAGATGCTTCGCTATAATCATGAAGCCTCCAAGCACTCAGTATCTGGGTAAACACACAAAGAATGGCCACTGGGTATGGAACTGGAGGACTGCCGCCACTTGTAGAACAGTAGCCCACACAATGAATCACAGATTTCAGCAGAGCAGTAAATAGATTTAATGTTGTCCGATTATCTTGTCTGTGAGAATGTTGCCCCCACAAGGTCACAAGCTAGGAATTGACCTGTACGTTTTTGGCAAGTCAAGTATTCCCGTGGACATTGCATGCACCTTCTAAATGTTGGAAGGCTTCCAGCATAAGCAAGGCTATAGGCTCATTGAGAGCAGACCCAGCCTGCACACAAATTCACAGTGACAGCTTAATTCGCAGCTCGTGATTGTTAACTGAGGTAGGTGTGGGAGAGGAGGAGGGAGATGGAGGAAGAATGAATCCTGTCTCTTGTAGGACAAAACACAGTTTCTTGAACTCCCTGGCAGTGTAGACAGTAGAACGATGTGGTAGACAAGAATGAATCAAAGGCCAAACACTCAAGTCACAACACGTTAATCCTAGATTTCCGAAATAAATACTATTTAATTCTATTTAATACACCGCAGTTTGATCGCCGTCTGAAAGAGACAAGATCGGTTAATATTTTTTTTCTATAATAATAATCTTTATTGTCACAAGTAGGCTTACATTAACACTGTAATGAAGTTACTGTGAAAATCCCCTAGTTGCCACATTCCAATGTCTGTCCGGATACACGTAGGGAGAATTCAGAATGTTCCTTTCACCTAACAGCACGTCTTTCGGGTCTTGTGGGAGGAAACCGGAGCACCCGGAGGAAACCCACACAGACACGGGGAGAACGTGCAGACTCCGCACAGACAGTGACCCAATCCGGGAATCGAACCTGGGACCCTGGAGCTGTGAAGCAATAGTGCTACCCACTGTGCTACCGATCTTGGATGCAATCCTTTGTCAGAAGGGATACCCTCCTCTACCTTCTGGCCAAGCTGCTGTCAATTCCCGCTATTCTCTATTTTTTTATTGTGCAGTGGAGATGTTGATTCAGTTGAAGGCAGAAATGTGAAATTTTCACTGCGGCTAAGGCATCAATGCCTCGTGCGTTAAAGGCAAGCGCAACATTTTTTTCCCCTTTCATTTATCCTTTTGCTTTCAACATCGGTCAAGCTTTTGAACAAAAGTGCTTCAGTTCTAAGAGAAAAGTGGCTGCATCAATATTTTATGTGGGTGAGATCAGCACTTGAGAAGAGAAACCAAACCAGAAAACGTTCTCAGCGTGGTCACAAACACAGATGTACAACTGCAAGTTATTAGTATTTTGGGTGTAAATCTGCAGAAAAGAAGCAAACCAGAGATCTAACCTAAAAAGAGAGGTTTTTTTTTAAAAAAAAGTAATTGACAGGAACTCTCTTTGAGGGAGCATAAAATAACCATTGAAATTTTGGGTCTAGAATTTCTACATTAGAAGCTGTTTGCTCCTTTGCCAAAACAAATGTATCTTTAATCCCTGGATGTAAGTAACTATTCCACTGAAGACTGCAGAGCACGTATGGGTACTGTCTGAGGAATCCCACACATTTAAAAAAAACCTTCAAGACTTCACTTAAATTATAGACATAGACAAAACAATGACTTATCCATTTATCAGCTTATTGCTCTCAGGTTTTCCATCATCTCCACCCCCACACCCCCAATTTATTTATTTTTAATTCTTTCAGGAACCCAAAGGGTTTCCCCAGAAAATGTTTGATAGCCATCTCCTGTCAAGAAAGTTCCTTAATTGGACATTAAGGAATAGCTCACGCAGAATTCTGATTCGCCACAAGAATTGAACACTGGCGAAAACCTGCCAGGTTTAACTTTTCAGCACAGTCCAATCAATCACTGTTAAGTGATGGCGCTGGTGTAAGGTATTTGAGTTTGAGGAGATGTCCCACTTGCCTCCTGAAGCACGACTCTCGCAAAATCCCACTGCTTCTTTTGAAAGTGATACGCTGACAGTTGAGGCTGGAGACCACAGAGTAAACGATTCAGTTCCCTGCCGCACCCACACCCCCCAGGCCCCCCTCCCACCCCCACCCCTAAAGAAAAGGGTACAAGCAGGGGTGATGCTGTCAAAATAGGCCTTCTTTTTTTTAAAAAACTAATCTTCTGGAAAGAGCAAAACTTTTAATTTTAACGAATGTAAATTTCAACGTGCCTTTAGGTGTTTGGAAGCTAAAAATCTGCACCAACAAATGAAAGAAAATCACTGCAAATGCCGGAAATTTGAATGATGTGAAGCAAAAGTATAATTGGGAGGGACACCCAGCAGGTCAGTTAGACGTTTTGGAGGGAACAGAGAATTCAATGTTTCATAGAATTCAAATATGGGCGGCACGGTAGGGCAGTGGTTAGCACTGTTGCTTCACAGAACCAGGGTCCCAGGTTCGATTCCCGGCTTGGGTCACTGTCTGTGCAGAGTCTGCAAGTTCTCCCTGTGTCTGCGTGGGTCTCCTCCGGGTGCTCCGGTTTCCTCCCACAAGTTCCAAAAGGCGTGTTTGTTCGGTAATTTGGACATTCTGAATTCTCCCTCAGTGTACCCGAACAGGCGCCGGAATGTGGCCACTAGGGGATTTTCACAGCAACTTCATTGCAATGTTAATGTAAGCCTACTTGTGACAATAATAAAGATTATTATTATATTGAAAGGGGCTCGTCGATCTTACGTAAGAAAGTAGGAAACGGGAGCAGGAGTAGACCATTTGGCCTTTCAGGCCTGTTCTGCCATTGGCTGAGATCATGGCTGATCTGATTGTGGCCTCAACTCCACTTTCCTTTCAGGCCCCCATGACCCTTAGCTCCCTTGTCGATCAAAAATCTGTCTACTCAACCTTGAATATATACAATGGTCCAACCTCCACTGAGACAGAGAATTCCAAAGATTATTAACCCACTGAGAGAAGAAATTCCTCCACTTCAACATCTTAAAGGGAAGATCCTTTATTTTGATCCTGTGTACTAATTCTCAATTTCCCAATGAGCGGAAACATCTTCTCAGCACCTGCACTGTCAAGCCTCCTCAGAATCTGATATGTTTCAATAAGATCACTTCTCATTCTTCTAAGCTTCTTTGAGTATAGGCCCAACCTGACCAAGGCTTTCTTTCTTCATCCCAGGAATCAACCTAGTGAACCTTCTTTGAACTGCCTCCTGTGCAAGTAGACCATTCTCAGGCATTGATAATACTTTGGTTCTATCTCATCTGTCCCACCCCTTCGTAACTTTAAACAGCTCAATCAAATAACCATTTCACCTTTTATCAGAAGGATAAGCTCTCCATCTGCAAGAGAATGCCAGCAGAGGCCTAAATCCAGAAGTCCACCCCGGGACTCTGCCTTCTCCATTTTCACAGGATGGGAGAGGGAGTGACTCTTTTGGAGAGGTAAGGCACCCTTTGGGAGAGAGACGTTACTCTTTGGGCCAGGTCATGTGCACTTTGGGATTGTTAACGGTAAACATGATTGTGCATAAGAAGTGCACAAACTAATCGGAACTGTCCAGACTATCAAGGAACTGTCAAGGTGCAAAATAACTGTCAAATCTAAGCAAGAAGTGTCATATTTCCAAGGAACTTTCAAATCTGTCGAGGAACTGTCAAGATGTAAAAGAATCATCAAAGCTGCCAAAGTCCAGTCAAGTTGTCAAGGCACAGTCAAGCTGTCAAAGAACTGTCCAAGTTGTCAAAGAACCTGCAAGCTATAAAAGAATTGTCAATACTCATTGGAACTGTCAAAGCTGTCAATGGATTTAGCTCGGCTGGGCTTTAAACTTTTCAAAACGTGTGGAGTTAAAAAAAAAGGCCGTGCCTGGTATTTCACTCTTTTGGCATAAGCTTGGGAGCTACCATTATAGGATTTGTGCAGCATGACAAATTTACAACCTAACATTACTATAGTGGGGTGCCTGTTAATTGAAAAGCTGATTGACAACTCCAAGTGGTTATCGGATAGAAATGTTTGTTTTCATAAGACATTAGATAAGGAATTTCAATGTATTGATTTTTTTGTATTAGAGTGTCTTTAATGGTGATGTCATCCATAGATACATAACTTTATTTTATGTTGGTATGACTCCTGAAATTTTCCAATGGCAGAAACTAGGTGAGTTGGCATGGAGGGACAAAGGAAAAGGTGGTGGGTGGGAAGAATTGGTTGCCATGAGTTGGCACTAAGATGGCATAGATGGATGATGGGATGGCATGGGTTGGCATGGGGCATAGAGGGGCATTTTGGGAAGAAGGGACTTGGGATGGGGAGAGGAGCATAGACTGGCATTGGGGGTACAAAGGGTTATGGGGATTAGGTAGAGAGCATGGGGTGGCTTGGGTCGGCGTAGATGAGGCACAGGGAATATGTCGGGGTGAGAGTTGGAGGGCTGATTTTTGCTTTATTCAATTTTAAAATAGCTTCCCCAAAGTGTCGAAACAGGGAAACGTGGGCGGGATTCTCCGCCCCGCCGCGCCACAGTTCTGCCCCGACCGGCTGGCGGGATTCCCCGTTATGCTGGCCGGTCAATGGAGTTTCCCATTGTGGGGCAGCCCCACACCGCCGGGAAACCCCCGGGCCCCGGCATAAAGGAGAATCACGCCGGCAGAGAATCCCGGCCACCTTTGGCTAGCCCGCCTGCTGCACCCAGCCGATTCAGAGCTGGTGAACCCAATTTCTAATCCAGTCTGCTCTCCGGTAATGACAATCCGACCTTCCAGGCCCCTTTTTCCATCACTGGAATGTCAATGGAAGGGTGGACATTGAATCCAGTAGCAGTGAAGCAAATCAAGTAACCTTCTCTATCCTTGATGGTACTAAGCTTCTTAATTATTGTTTCACAAATCTAAACAAATGGCAAACATTCTTTCACGGTCCTGGCTTGAGTATTGTGGTTGGTGGAAAGTCATTAGGGAATATTCGGCCTCTGCTCTGCCCCTTGTCATCACATTGTAGGTATGGCTGGTCCAGTTAAGCTTCTGGTCAATGGTCACCCTCCTAGAGAATTGGTGAGGCCTAATTTGATGATGGTGGTGCCATTGAAGGTCAGGGCTGGTAGTTGGACCTTTTGTTGTTGGAGATGGTCATTGCTTGCCATCATCGTGTTACACTTATTGACTACCAGCTGTCAGCTTGGACCTGGATGCTGTCCAGATCTGGCTGTAGGGTGACGCGGGATGTTTAGTATCAAGGGAATTGTGGCTGGTCTGGACATTGAACATCCCCAATTATGATCTTATGATGGAAAGATGGTCACCACTGGAGTAGCTGAAAATGGTTAGTTCACAAATGCTTTCTTGAAGAATTCCAACCACGATATTGTGGGGTTGCAATAACTGTCATCCAACCACTAAAACCATCTTCATTTGTACCAGACATAACTCCAAACACCAAATGTTTATCATCTTGAATTCCATTAATCTCAATTTTCACGGGCTCCTTGATGTCATACTCAGCTGAATGGTGGTTTATTGGCGAGGACAGTTCCTTTTATCTTGACCATGGCTTTCAGCTCAAATCCATTCCTGAATCAAGACTGTGACATGGTGAATGGTTCTGCCGTAACCTGAACTGAGCAATAGCAAACAGATTATTAGTCAGTAGATGGACGGCATCATTGACAACCATTTCACTGATGGCTGATCGGAGGCTGAGTTGTAATTGTCTGGTTTACATTTTTTATGCTTTTTGTGAATGAATTATACCTGGGCAATTTTCTGCAAGCAGCTAGATGCCTGTATCATGGCTGCATTTGAATAGCTTGATTGGAATAGACAGCTGCTCTGGTGCCAAGATCTTCAGTACTGCAAGAAAGGTGTTGGCAGGCTACAGAGCCTTTGCTGTGTCCAACGCTCTCCCGCCCTCTCATAGTCTTTGCTGTGTCCAACGCTCACCCTCCCTCTCTCTTCGTGTAACATTTTCATTGCCCAAGGGTTGCTAATCATGGCCCAATTATGGCACGCTACCGCAATGGGACAAGTAGAAGAGGCAGGCCCCAAGAAATACCTCAGCCGCTATGGGGATTGAGCACGCACCATCAGAACGCTGGCATCTATGAATTCGGAAACTTGAAAGGAGGCCAAATGAAATCACCTACTTGGCAATTTTTGTTGAAGATACTCGAAAACATTTTAGCCTTGCGTCTTGCACCTATGTTTGCGACTCTGACCTAGTTAAGGACAGCTTCTCTCTCTCATTAGTTGTCCAATTGTCCATCACCATTCTTGATAATGGTAGGGCTACAAATGTTTAACTCTGGTCCACTGACTTTCAGAATGCTTTGCTCTGTCTTGTGTCTGCTGCCTTTTGCATTTAGCATTTAGGCAGCACTATGCTATGCTTCATTAAGCTGGTTTCTCATTCTAAGGTGTGCCTGATGTTGTTACTGGCATGTCCTTCGACACTCCCCACAAGTGTACACAGATTTACGGTTGGAGCTTAAGCAGCTAAAACAATGCTTGGGGGCATCAATAACATTATTGCTGCTATTCTGACAAGTTTAGGTTCTCTTTGTGTGCCAAGTTAGTTGCTCAAACATGAACAATGCTTTAAAATATTAGATCATTCAATCCTCCTCAAGAGTCCAGTGTAATTCTGAATTTTGATTGACAGACATGTCCCTTGCGGTCTGACTTGCTAAAAAGGAGTCTACGCACTAATTGGTCGATAGATAACAGACAACAGGCAATAGGAGATTTGTATGGATGGCATGGTAATGTAAAATAAATAAAATCGTCATCGTCCCAGATGACTGTAGGCTGCTTTCCCCTTTGAAGGGGAAAGTTGACTGGTGGGGATTTAACCTGAGGATACCACAACTCAGGTGACGGGCAAGGTTGAGAAGGCCGGTGTTCATGAATAACATTAGCTGATACGGGGATTGAACCCATGCTGTTGGCCATGCTTTGCATAACGAATCAGCTGTGCAGCCAACTGAGCCATAAACACTACACAATTCATCATAAAATGTGCCAGCATTTCCCTTACCAGAGCTTCGGCATATACCATGGGCGGGATTCTCCGCCAGCGTGATTCTCTGTTTTGCCGGCGCCCGGGAGTTTCCCGGCGGCGTGGGGCTGCCCCACAATGGGAAACCCCATTGACCGGCCGGTGTAACGGAGAATCCCGCCGACAGATCGGGGCAGAAATGTGGCGGGGTGGAGAATCCAGCCCCATATGTCACTGAGTAGGGCCTGTGGAAGGCATAGAGCTACAGTATCTGATTGTTGTTCTATATTTTGTCTTATGTCCTAAGTCTGCCATTCTCCTTTCTTTCCTTCTGTAATGTACCAGTCACCAAGTTGTCCAAGCCCAATGCCTTACTCATTTCAAATTGTTTAATCATGGCCCTCCTGTTGCTGGTTTGAAAAAGCAGGCTGGCTTCTGGGCAGTTAGCAGTAGGTCAATCGAAGCCATCCCTTCCTGCAACAATTTCCCTTTGTGGTATTGGACCTTGCACGTGATTGGAGGAAGATCTTCCATTGCTTAAGTAGAGTTTTGAAACACGAAGAAGACCTGTTTGGAAAAATATGTTGTACTCAAGAAACTCACCTTGAATTGGGACTTTTCTGTTGGTGGAGAACAATTAGATTAAAGTGTGCTTCAACGCCTTCTCATCACTGTCTTGAAGAACTGTGTTGTCAGTCCTCATATTCAACATCCAATATTGAATGAGCTGTAAATTCCTTGCGTGAAACTTTGGGATCACTGAAGCGATCGTCTTCGACATCCACCAGGTAAACCGTTCATTTGCTACTGTTTCCGAGCCTCTCACCCGCAGTGCCACCTGGCCACTCCTGCAGACTGAAGCCAATTGTTTGCAGCCTTGGAATTCTATTTGAGATGCAGCTGAGCTTCCATTCCCATACCTGTCCAATCACAAAGACTGCCTGCTTCTGACTTTGTAACATTGCTTGTCTCTACCCTTGCCTTGTTCCATCTGCTGCTGCTAATCTTGGTTGGTCATCCATTCTCCACCTCTCATTGCTCATACCCTACCCCCTGTCAACTGCTGCTCACCCATCTTCTCTGTGGTCACCTGCATTGTGTCCCAATATTCCACTGCCTCCAAATTAAAATTCTCACTCTTATATTTCCTTCATCATCTTGCCCCTCCCTGTCTCTTAAAACTCCTCCGACCCTACAGCCCTCTAAAGTCACTGCATTGCTCTAACTCTGGCCTTTAGTCTCACCATTGCTAGCCAAATGCCTCAGGCTGTATGGGCCTTAAGCTCTAGAATTCACTTCCCAAAACTTCTGCCTTCAACCATTTTCTCCTTTAAAACCTCCTTAAATCCTATGGCCGTAATTCAACAACCTCATCGCGCCCAACTTGGAGTTGGGACGCAACGTTGAATCCCAGGAGAGACCATAATCAGCCTTCATGCTGGATGAAGACCTTGCGAGAGTTACCAGACTCACGAGGCCTGACATGAACAGGACCTCGCTCTTGCTGTACGAGATCCAGAAATGCAAATATTAAATGAGACATTAGGCTCATCTCAACATGCGTTTGCAGGATTCACCCGGCACCCAAGATTCAACGGCTACAGCTGCAAGGTCTCAACCGGGTGCATTTCAGTACGGGTTCACACAAATGCAAACCAGGCTTGTTGGCATCTCCGAAGCTCTTGCAGGTATTAGAGGCCATCAGGCGATCGGGGACAGGGCAGGGTAGCACCCTGGCACCCAGACACCCTGGGCTTGCCAGCCTGCCACTTTGGCTAGCACTGCTGGCCTGGAAGGGGTACTGCCAGTGTGCCTGGTTGGCAGTGCCAAGGTGCCTAGGTGCCAGATTGGCAGTGCCAGGAATCGGGCGGGGATAGCATTTCCCATAAGAGTGGGAGTAAGGGGGGGTTTGAGGGCCCCAGAAAGATTGAGGGGGTGAGGGAGGGTGGTCCAGAAAGCTGGGGGAGGGGGTGGCGGGGCTGAAAGGTGGGGTTTAGGGATCGGGACAGCCCTCCAAAATGGTGTCCGGGTCTGCAAGGAGTTGATCCTGTTGGCGACCTCAGCTCGCCAGTGAAGGACAGTTGCCTAAGTGTGGCCTTGATGTAGAAACTCCTGAGGCTAAAAATAAAAGGCAAAGGGCTGTGGATTAGCGGGGTTATTCTCAGCACTGCAACCACCAAGAAACACCCCGTCAAACATGATCAAAATAGCACTTTAACCTTTTTTTGTTGAATCGCGCCTGATATCTATGACTACGTTTTTAGTCAGCCTTGCTCTAATCTCTCCTTCCTTGGTTCAGTGTCAAATACTGATTACACTTGTGAGAAGTACCTCAGGACATGTTCCTATTTCAGTGGGTGCTAGATAAAGGCAGGTTTCGGTCTTCACGATGGAAGACACCGGTGGCGAACCGGAACTTCAACAGAGTCAGGGCAGAGATGAGTGTAGTGACCATCACTAAGTACAAGGGGCTGGGGAAGCGGAAAGTTCTGAAGGTGGATAAATCTCCTGAACAGGATGGACTATACCCCAGGGTTCTGCAGGAGATAGTTGTGGAGATTGGGAAGGCACTGGCGGTGATCTTTCAGGAATCACTGGAGTCAGGGAGCGTCCCAGAGGACAGTAAAATGTCTAATGTAACACCCCGGTTTAAGAAGGGAGGGAGGCAGTTGACAGAAAATGATCGGCCGGTTAGCCTGACTTTGGTTGTTGGTAAGATTTTAGGTCCATTAAGGATGAGATTGTGAAGAGCTTGGAAGTGCATGACAAAATAGGTCTGAGTCAGTACAGCTTCGTCAAGGGGAGGTCATGCTTGACAGATCTGACAGTGAGAGAGAGTATCTGTGCTTGAGGGTTCAGTTTGGATTTGGACCGTGAGCTGATGGACAGACTGATGTAGCCTCAGAAATTCCATTCTGAAGTGCCAAGGAGACAGAGTCTGTGCTGAGAGTGAGTACAAGATGATGGCTTTCATATTCCCAGCGTTTAACAGGAAGGAAAATGCCACAATTAACAGCACAATCATAAAAATGTATTTAACAATTACAGTAAAATATTTAACAATTAATATTGCAGCCATCGGTATATAAAACAACATTTGACGTTAGAATTCTTTGAGGAGGCAACAAGGAAGTTAGACAAAGGAGAACCAGTGGACATGATCTATTTGGATTCCCAGAAGACCTTTGTTAAGTAGCCATACAGGAGGTTGCTAAATAAAATAAGAGCCCATGGTGTTAGGGGCAAGGTACTGGCATGGATAAAGGATTGACTGACTGGCAGTCAGATTGACTGACTGGCAGAGAGTGGGATAAAGGGGTCTTTTTCACAATACCAGCTGATGACTAAGCAGGGCTTGGTGTTGGGACCACAACTATTCACGATATACATTAACGAACTGGAAGAAGAAACTGAGGGCATTGTTTGTAAAGCGCCACCTTGGCCTTGTTGAATCCAGCTCGTCGTTTTGCCAGTTCCGTGCCAATGTCCTGGTAAATTGGAACACAATGCCCTTTCCAATGGCTTCCTTTGTGGCCTTGGCCCATTTCAAAATGTGTTCTTTATCGAGTAATCTATGAAGGCGGACTATGATTGCCTGTGGTGTATCGGCCGATTTCGGTTCATTTCATAGTGACCAGGGGGCCCGGACCAAAGACCCCCTCCCCCATTAATTTAGCAAGCATCTTCGCCACACATTCTGTGGCATTCGTGCCTTCGATGCCCTCAGGTAACCCAACAATTCGCAGACTTTGGCGCCTGGACCTGTTCTCCTGGTCTTCAATCTTGACTCTTAAAACTTTTTGTGTCTCCACCATCAAGTTAACCTCAGCCTCCAAGGCGGCAATCCGGTCGCTATGATCCGAGACCGCCTCTTCCATCTCACGGATCTTTGTGCCTTGTGCCTCCATCCGCTGCTCCACCCTGTCCAAAGTTAACCGAAGGGGGGCCACCGCTTCCTCGATTGCTCTAGAGACATCTTTCGCCATCAACAGCCTTTGTTTATGGAACTCCCCCACAATGAATTCCATCAGTTTCTCCGTTGGGTCCAGGATAGGCGTCGACGATCCGGAAGGCTCCGCCATGTTTTTCTTCCCCTCACCACGTGGTGCTGCCTTTTCAGGTAAGGAGCTTTTAAGTATCTTCTGCCTGGTTTTACCCACTGCACGTATTCCACATCGGAGGAGAGACCAGAAAGTACAAATTCACTTTGTTTTTAAATAAAAAATAACACCTGCAAATCGGGTGACAACTGCCAGAAGCGCGTCGCTGAACGGGAGCTGCCATATACGCGACCGCTCACTGCATCGCTGTAACCGGAAGTCAACTGAGAGCATTGTTGCTAAGTTTGCAGATGATACTTAGAGGGACAGGTAGTACCGTGGAAGCAGAGAGACTGCAGAAGGACTTGGACAGGTGAGGAGAGTGGACAAAGAAGTGGCAGATGGAATACAATGTGGAACAGTGTGAGGTTATGCACTTTGGAAGGAGGAATTTAAGCATAGACTATTTTCTATATGGGGAAAGCTTTGGAAATCAGAAGCACAAAGGGACTTGGAAGTCCTTGTTCAGGATTATCTTACGGTTAACGTGCAGGTTCAGTCAGCAGTTAGGAAGGCAAATGAAATGTTAGCATTCATGTTGAGAGAGCTAGAGTAGGAGACCAGAGATGTACTGCTGAGACTGTATAAGGCTCTGGTCAGACAGCATTCGGAGTATTGTGAGCAGTTTTAGGCCCCGTATCTAAGGAAGGATGTGCTGGCCTTGGAGGGGGTCCAGCGGAGGTTCACAAGAATGATAGAAGGGCTTGTCATATGAGGAGCGGTTGAGGATTCTGGGTCTGTACTCATTGGAGTTTAGAAGGATGAGGGGGGATCTCATTGAAACGTACGGAATACTGAGAGGTCTGGATGGAACGGATGCGGACCTCAATGTTTCCATTGGAAGGAGAGACTAGAACCCGAGGGTACAGCCAGAGGCCAGTGAATCTGTGGAACTCATTGCTGCAGAAGGCGGTGGAGGCCAAATCATTGAGTGTCTTTAAGACAGAGACAGATAGGTTCCTGGTTAATAAGGAGATGAGGGGTTTCGAGGAGAAGGCAGGAGAATCAGGATGAGACACATATCAGCGATAATCGAATGGTGGAGCAGTCTTGATGGGCCAAATGGCCTAATTCTGCTCCCATATCTTCTGGTTTAAGTTGTTGCTGTTGCTTTCCAGCAGCCAGCACACACAGGGTCTCTAATTGCTGTGATGAATCGACAATTGAAACAGATGAAAGATATTCTTTTAAGGATGACCTGAATAGGATAAACTGACCCTCCTGACTACAGATCAAAGGGAATAAGCAATGTAACAGGAGCTGGAGATGGCACATGTGAGCTTTCGATAGTTTCTATACTGTTTCCAGTTCATGGAATGTGACTTGAACTGTACACAGGCCTTTTCACAGTTACGTAATTCTACCTCCAGTGCTTTCCACTCCTCCAAAGAATTTGGTAAGTATCATTAATCACTCTATCTATGAAGTAAATGTTCAACTCCTCCTGAACAGTTTTACATGCTCCTTGTTGATGGATCTTGGGCCCTATTTTTTTGTTCACTAACTAAAGCAAAAAGGTAGATGGAATACAAGTGGAACGCACTAATAGATTATTCACTTGAGCTCCACATTGCAATGAGGATTGCTGTTATTCAAAAGAAAAAGGTTCAGGAGAACTAATGACAAGAAAAACACAGCAGGTTTTGCTAGTTAAGACCTTAATGATGAATTAGAGGTCTGTTTTGTTTCTGATCATAAAAGATTATTTGTCTATTGCTTTAAGGAATTTTAGTAGCTGATTAAATGGTGACAACTTTGATTTGTTTACTGCTGGCTGGAAAAAGACTAGCTTAGTAAGTACTTAGAATGTACTTGGCTGCACATATTAATGCCACTTCAAAGTGAGGGGAATTAACTCACCTCTGTCTGGACGGCTGATTAAAACAAGGGGTAATTGCCACGTCTATTTAGATGACAGGCATGTTTCATATTGTTTACTTGGCCACAAGCAGACCGCTTCTTAAGTAGGAACATAGGAACAGGCTCTTGACAGCCTGTTCACCATTCAATTATGATCTGTATCTCAACCTTATTTACCCAGTTTTATTCCCTAACCCACAACACCCTTACATAATAAAAGATCAATTAATCTCAACCTTGAACACTTTTAGAGTTCCAGAACTGGACTGCCCTTCCGAGTGAGAAAGTACTGACTGACTTCACTCCAAAATGGACTCGTTCTCATTTTAAAATGTGACCTCTTGTTCAGGATTCCTCACTAGAGGTTATCATTTCTCTGTATCCGCGCCATCATTGATTAAATTACCCCCCACAGCTATAAAAACTTGAGAACAAGCCAAGTTTATCCAACCTTTCCTCATTACTTAACCTTTATTATTCCGATAAATCTGTGCCGTATCTCTCCAGGGCCCTTATTATGTCTTTCCTGAGGTTCAGTAAGCTTAGTTGCAGTGCTCAGGTCTGTGCAGGTAAAGGAGCAATTGTTTGGGAGATTGGTTCAGAGAGCATTACAATTTTCGAGTCTAGAAGTGACAAAGTAATAGATGAGGGTTTCAGTAACAGGTTGTAACACAAATGCTGGAAATCTGAAATAAAACAAAACAAAAAAATTGCTGGACATACTCATCAAGTCAGGCACCATCTGCGGGGAGAAACAGAATTAATGGCCGGAATTTTCTGTTTTTGAAACTAAGTGCCGTGGCGGGCATGTTCGATGTCACATCTCCCACTGGTCGGAGTGTGGGAAATTGTGCCCAGTTTTGCACTTGGAAGCTAATTAATTATGCACAGGTGAGAATCTCTGGTGAGGCGGGAACTGCTTTCGTCATCCAGCCTTAAGCCCTGGGCGTCATATTTAAACACTACACAAGCACATATATTTCACTCTCTCTAGCCCAGCTGACTTCAGGAGAGTTATAGAACATAGAACATTACTGTGCATTACAGGCCCTTCGGCCCTCGATGTTGCGCCGACCTGTGAAACCACTCTAAAGCCCATCTACACTATTCCCTTATCGTCCATATGTCTATCCAATGACCATTTGAATGCCCTTAGTGTTGGCGAGTCCACTACTGTTGCAGGCAGGGCATTCTACGCCCTTACTACTCTCTGAGTAAAGAACCTACCTCTGACATCTGTCTTATATCTATCTCCCCTCAATTTAAAGCTATGTCCTCTCGTGCTAGACATCACCATCCGAGGAAAAAGGCTCTCACTGTCCACCCTATCCAATCCTCTGATCATCTTGTATGCCTCAATTAAGTCACTTCTTAACCTTCTTCTCTCTAACGAAAACAGCCTCAAGTCCCTCAGCCTTTCCTCATAAGATCTTCCCTCCATACATTCTGGTAAATCTCCTCTGCACCCTTTCCAATGCTTCCACATCCTTCCTATAATGCGGCGACCAGAATTGCACGCAATACTCCAAATGCGGCCGCACCAGAGTTTTGTACAGCTGCAACATGACCTCATGGCTCCGAAACACAATCCCTCTACCAATAAAAGCTAACACACCGTACGCCTTCTTAACAACCCTCTCAACCTGAGTGGCAACTTTCAGGGAATCTATGTACATGGACACCGAGATCTCTCTGCTCATCTACACTGCCAAGAATCTTACCATTAGCCCAGTACTCTGTCTTCCTGTTATTCCTTCCAAAATGAATCACCTCACACTTTTCTGCATTGAACTCCATTTTCCACCTCTCAGCCCAGCGCTGCAGCTTATCTATGTCCCTCTGTAACTTGTAACATCCTTCCGCACTGTCCACAACTCCACCGACTTTCGTGTCATCTGCAAATTTACTCACCCATCCTTCTATGCCCTCCTCCAGGTCATTTATAAAAATGACAAACAGCAGTGGCCCCAAAACAGATCCTTGTGGTACACCACTAGTAACTGGACTCCAGTCTGAACACTTCCCATCAACCACCACCCTTTGTCTTCTTCCAGCTAGCCAATTTCTGATCCAAACTGCTAAATCTCCCTGAATCCCATGCTTCCGTATTTTCTGCAGTAGCCTACCGTGGGGAACCTTATCAAACACTTTACTGAAATCCATATACACCACATCAACTGCTTTACCCTCATCCACCTGTTTGGTCACCTTCTCAAAGAACTCAATAAGGTTTGTGAGGCACGGCCTACCCTTCACAAAACCGTGTTGACTATGTCTAATCAAATTATTCCTTTCCAGATGATTATACACCCTGGGCGGGATTCTCCGAAATGGAGGCAGAGTGTTCGCGCCGTCGTGAACGCCGTCTAGGTTCACGACGGCGCGAAACGGCCCCTATCCCGACCGATACAGGGCCCGATAATGGGCTAGGAGCGGCGCCGCGTCATTTACACGCGCCAGGCCTTGGCGCCGCGTAAAGGCGGCGCCGCATACATGACGAGGCCGGTGCCGCATAACTGGCGTCACCCGCACATGTACGGGTTGGCCGGCGCCAACCCGCGTATGCGTGGTTGCTGTCCTCTCCAGGTCCGCCCTGCAAGAAGATGTCAGACAGATCTTGCGGGGCTGCGGAAGAAAGGAGGTCCTCCTTCTGAGATGACATCCCGACGATCGGTGGGCACCGATCGCGGGCCACACTCCATTTGAGGCCCCCCTCCCTCCGCAGGCCGCCCCCCCACCCCCGCCAGCGCCCAGCTTTCCCGCGCTGTTCCCGCCGGCAGCGACCAGGTGTGGACGGCGGCGGGGGGAACCCGACATTTTGGGCAGGCCGCTCGGCCCATCCGGGCCTGAGAATAGCAGGGGTGCCGGAGAATTGCAATTTTGGGTGTCTCGGGCGATTCTCCGGCCTGCGCCTCGCGGAACTCGACGGGTCGTTCTCGCCGCTTGGGAGAATCACGGGAGGACGTCGGACCGGCGTCGCGGGAAAATTTGGCGACCCAGGCGATTCTCCCAACCGGCGCGGGGGCGGAGAATCGCGCCCCCTATCTCTTATAAACCTTTCCAAGATTTTGCCCACAACAGAAGTAAGGCTCACTGGTCTATAGTAACCAGGGTTGTCTCTACTCCCCTTCTTGAACAAGGGGACAACATTTGCTATCCTCCAGTCTTCTGGCATTATTCCTATAGACAAAGATGACTTAAAGATCAAAGCCATAGTTATAGAGGTGGCTGCAAACAAAATGAAGAAGGTTGCACCCAGGTTTAACTACAGCTCCCTCGAGGCTTTGACATGAGGAATATGTAAACAGTGGGATGTGCTAGGTGGGATTCTGAGTTAGCCAACCCCGAAATTGGGAAATGCGATTTGGCGGAGAAAAGCTTGCGACGCCAAATCGCGATTCTCCGTTACCCTGAAAATGGCATTGTAGTGGTATGTATTAGGGATAGTACGGTACCTGTGAAGCCGAGACGTTATTGGCTGACAGGTCCCGGGTCCTGGTTGGATCTGCCACCTGCTGGCTCCGCCCAGAAGGCCGGAGTATAAGAGCTCGAGTTCTCCCAGCAGCCGCATTCTGTAACTGAGCTGCTGGGGAACAAGCCTTGCTTAATAAAGCCTTGGTAGACTTCATCACTTCTCGACTTGTGTAAGTCATTGTGCACTACAGGCATCAATACGTTTCACTCCGCACATACAGTCGGCACTGTTTGCTTATCAATAGCAGGCCTGACCTGGTACTTTCCAGGGCCTCTGCGATTCTTTGCTTCCGATGGGCCGAGTACCCGATGACGTGGTTCACTTCTGCTTTCATAAATCGTGAAACCACGTGGAGACTGCTGAGGGAGAGAGAGGGGCTTCGGAAAGTGTCCAACATGGCCATAGGGTGCTGACAGTTGTGCCACTGGCCAGGGGTTTCTGCCAGGGCCGGGGGAGTAGTGGAGGTGGCCAGAAAGTGGGCTGTGGGGTCAGGGTAAATGGACACGGAACACCATTGCCGCAGCAGGCAAGGCAGCCATGCAGCTGCGCACACCGCTAACAGCCCACTTTGAACCTGGTGCCACTGGGCATATAGATGTCCCCGCCAGGGCACCCCCTGGGTGCCCTCTGGCCCCAGCCGACCCATCAGCTTTATGGGCACGCTCCAGCGCAACCAGTGCCATTTTTTTGGCTGGGATGAGTGTATGTCGGGAGTGTAATGTAGGGCGCGGCTGAAGCTTGTCAGCCTCCCGAGTGTCGATCACAGACCCAGCGTGTCCCGCACCGTTTTTCAGTGGAATCAAGTGTGTTCCACGCGGCACCGGTGCTAAACCCTCAACTATAGCGGAATCGGTCCAGCTGAGGAGGCGGCTAGGTTATGGGAGGCCCACCATTGGTGGGGGGGGGGTGGTGGGGGCTGGGGTTGCTGGGTAGGGAGGATGAACGGGGCTCGGGTCATGTGGTGAATGGAGCGCGATGCTCCCACTCATCGGCACCCAATGTGATCTGCTTCGTGCCCTCACTGGACGTGAACCAGACTCGCATATTTATTTATTTTTTTAAAATATTTTTATTCTCCTCCTATTTCACATTTTCTCCCAAATTTACACCCACCAACGATAAACAATAATCAGTCACAAATATGTCAATCCCCATATCAATAACAACGATCCTATCCTCCCACCAAACCCCAAACATTAGCTCGCATGTTCACATAAACAAATGACAAAAAGGAATTAGGAATCACCCATTGTGATTAACACGCCATTAACACGCACCGCCCCCCTCCCCCCAACTCTCCCACCCACACACCCCAACTAATGTTCAATGTTATCCAGTTCTTGAAAGTGTATAATGAATAATGCCGATGAATTGTAGAACCCCTCCATCCTTCCCCTCAGTTCAAATTTAACCTTCTCAAGAGTCAAGAATTCCAACAGGTCCCCCCGCCACGCCAGGGCACAGGGTGGAGAGGTTGCTCTCCAACCTATCAGGATCCGCCTTCGGGCGATCAACGAGGCGAAGGCTACAACATCTGCCTCCGCACCCGTTTCCAACCCTGGCTGGTCCGACACCCCGAATATGACCTCCTGCGGGCCCGGGTCCAGTTTCACGTGGGCCACTTTAGAAATTAACCTAAAAACCTCCTTCCAGTAAACCTCTAGCTTTGGACTAAAAGCTAGAGGACCAAAACATATGAACGTGATTAGCGCCCACCCCCCCCACTCCCCCCCCGCAATGTTCACACACATCTTCTACTCCTTCAAAGAATCGGCTCATCCTCGCCCTCGTGAGGTGTGCTCTTTATACCACCTTCTGCTGTATCAGCCCCAACCTTGCGCATGAGGTGGAGGCATTCAGTCTCCGGAGCAACTCACACCAGAACCCCTCTTCCATATCCTCTCCCAACTCTTCCTCCCACTTTGCTTTGATCCCTTCCAGTGGTGCCTTCTCCTCTTCAAAATTGCTCTGTAAACCGCTGACACTACCCCCTACCCAGTCCCCCTGCTGCCAGCACCTCCTCCAGCAGTGTGGAGGCCGGCTTCACCGGGAAGCTCTGTATCTCCTTTCTGGCAAAATCTCGAACTTGCGTGTATCTAAACATTTCCCCCCCTGCTCCAGCCCATACTTCGCTTCCAGCTCCTTCAATCCTGCAAACAGACCCTTAACAAACAAATCTTTTAGTGTCTTTTAGTGCCTTCTCCTCCCATTTCCGAAAATTTCCATCCCACCTCCCTGGCTTAAATCTGTGGTTGCCAAAACTGCCTCCAAATTCTCAATGAAGCTATTATTACCGGACTCCCTGAGTATTTCCCCGGGGCTATCGGGAGCGGCGCTGTTGCTAGTGCTTTCAATCCTGACCCCCTACACAAACTGTCCTCCATTCTGACCCACTGGCAATCAACCCCTCTGACCCAGCTCCGCACCTTCTCCACATTCGCCGCCCAGTAGTAATACATCAGGTTCGGAAGACCCAAACCCCCTGCCTGCCTTCCCCTCTGTAGCAGCACCTTTCTAATTCTGGCCACCTTCCCTCCCCATGTGAACGACGTAATCCTTCCCTCAAACTCTCTGAAAAAAGCCTTTGACAGGAAAATCGGCAGGCATTGAAAAATAAACAAAAATCGCGGCACCAGGTTCATTTTAAACGCCTGTACCCGACCCGCCAGTGACAGAGGGAGACCATCCCACCTTGCCAGATCAGTTTTCACTCTCCCCACCAAAGTAGAAATGTTGTACCTGCGGAGCACCCCTCACTCCCAGGCAACCTGCACCCCCAGGTACCTAAAGTGAGCCCCTGCTCTACGGAATGGCAGCCCCCCCACCCCTGCCCCCACCCCCGGCCGAGACACCACAAAATACTCACTCTTGTCTAGATTTAGTTTTTACCCCGGGAAAGACCCAAACACTCGAAGCAGCTCCAATATTCCCCCTATCGACACACTCGGTTCCAACACGTATAACAGTAAGTCATCGGCATATAAGGACACCCTATGCTCTATCCCCCCCCCCCCCCCCCCCCACCCCCGCACTATTCCTTTCCATACCCCCGAACTTCTTAATGCGATGGCCAACGGCTCAATCGCGAGTGCAAACAGCAGGGGGGGACATAGGACATCCCTGCCTAGTCCCACGGTGGAGAGAAAAGTATCTTGAGCTGGTGTTTGTACGGACACTCGCCATCGGCTCCTTATATAGTAGCTTTACCCAGTTCACAAATTTTGGTCCAATCCCAAACCGCTCCAGAACTGCCATCAAGTACCCCCATTCTACCCGGCCAAACGCCTTCTCAGCGTCCAATGCCACAACCACCTCTGTTTCCTTCCCCTCTGCCGGTGCCATAACGACGTTCAATACCCTTCTAACGTTTGAAAAGAGCTGCCTCCCTCTCACAAACCCCGTCTGATCCTCCCTTATCACCTTCGGGAGGAACTCCTCCAGCCTACCCGCCAGTACCTTCGCCAATACTTTTGCATCCACATTCTGAAGCGATATGGGCCTATATGACCCACACTCTGTCGGATCCTTATCTTTTTTTAGCAACAGGGAAATCGATGCCTGCCCCAAAGTTTGTGGTAACACCCTCTTCCCTATCACCTCTTCAAACATCCCCACCATCAGGGGTGCCAGCTTATCCTTGAATTTTTTATAATATCCCACTGGAAACCCATCCGGTCCTGCCACCTTCCCCAACTGTATCCTCCCAATCGCATCCTTTATATCCTGCTCCACTATCGCTCCTTCTAATGTAGCCCTGTCCCCCTCCCCTAACCTCGGGTACTCCAGCCCATCTAGAAATTCCTGCATGTCACGGTCTTCCCCAGGTGGCTCTGACCTGTGCAACCTCTCATAAAATTCCTCAAAACCTTGTTCATCAGATCCGGAGCCACCACGAACTTCCCTGCCCTATCCCTCAACTGAACAATTTCCCTTACCACTGCCTCCCTCCGGAGTTGAACTGCTAACATGGCCTGATCTCCATGTTCGTGAACTGCACCCCTTGCTCGTCTCAGTTGGCGCACCGCCTTCCTGGTAGATAGTCGGTCAAAGCTCGCCTGTAGTTCCTTCCTCTTTTCCAGCTTCGCTGGGTCCCCATCTTCTGCATAACTCCTATCTACCTCCAACATCTCATCTATTACCCTCTGCAACTCCAACCTCTCCTCTTTGTCCACCTCTTTGTCCACCCGGCCTTAAACGATATCACCTCATCCCTCACCACCGCCTTCCGAGCCTCCAAGACAACTTCCTTCGACACCTCACCCGTACAGTTCAAACCTACATATTCCTCAATTACGTTTTCAACTTTGTCACAGAACCCTTGGTCCCCCAAAGTCCAACATCTAATTTCCACCCCGGCCATTTGCGCTACCCCCTTCTCCAGTACCATATCCACCCAATGCGGAGCGTGATCTAACACTGCAATTGCCGAGTATTCCGACCCCTTAACCCCAGCCAGCAAAGGCTTCCCCACCACGAAAAAGTCGATCCGCGAGTATACCTTATGGACCGCTGAGAAAAATGAGTACTCCCATTCCCTCGGGTGCAGAAACCTCCAAGGGTTTCCCATTTCCACCATTCGCCCAGCCAACGCCTGATGGTCCCCTGATGGGACCAGCGAGCGCGGCCGTGACCTGTCCAACCTTGGCTCCTGCACCAAGTTTCAGTTCCCCTCCACAATCAGCTCATGCGTGTCCAAATCGGGGATGGCCCCAAACACCATCTTTGCGAATCCCACATCGTCTCAATTGGGACCGTATACACTTAACAGCGCCACTAACCTCCCCTCCAGCGCCCCTGTCACAATCACATATCTACCCCCCTGATCTGCCACCACCTTCTCCATCTGGAAGCGTACCCTTTTGCTGACCAGCACCGCTACCCCTCTAGCCCTTCCGTCAAATCCAGAGTGAAACACCTGGCTCACCCAGCCCGTTTTAAGTCTCACCTGGTCCTTCACCCTCAAGTGAGTCTCCTGCAGCATTGCTACATCGGCTACATCGGAGGCCATTGGAGCCCCGAGTGGTCTCTAACACCCTGGCCAGTCCCGCTAATGGCACACCCCTGCCATGGACTTCCTGTCAGTGTAGGGCGGATTCATTGGAAAGTCCCATTGGCAGCAGTGGGAGCAGAAGACCCCACTGCCAGTGAATGGTGCACCGCCTCCTCTTGCTGAGAAACATGGGGCGTCATTCTCCGCCGGCGGGAGTCTCCGTTCTGCCGGCGCCCGGGGGTTTCCCGACGGCGTGGGGCTGCCCCACAATGGGAAACCCCATTGACCGGCCGGTGTTACGGAGACTCCCGCCGGCCGGTCGGGGCAGAAATGTGGCGGGGCGGGTAGGAGAATTTCGCCCATGGTGTGGGGGGGTGGCCAGGGAATCCCACCCTAGATCTTGCCGCATTTAGT
The DNA here is from genome assembly GCF_047496885.1 of Scyliorhinus torazame. Lineage (NCBI taxonomy): Eukaryota > Metazoa > Chordata > Chondrichthyes > Carcharhiniformes > Scyliorhinidae > Scyliorhinus > Scyliorhinus torazame. The sequence continues at coordinate 292,852,785 of NC_092711.1, read as the reverse complement.
CATTTTTGTAAAAAAGGGGAGTGATTTGCATTGGCATTGAGAGAGCCGGGCCTAAACACACAGGCAGGCACTACCCCCTGGCATCTGGCAGAGCTAACTTGGCATGGCTAGGTTGGTACCGCCAGATCAATGATGCCATGGCACCAGGATGGCATGGCAGTGCCCTGTCATGTCTCCGACCACCCGGGGGCTACTATATCCTCAGAGCTCCCCGGCGTGATTGTTACATCTGGTTTCAGTTGGTGGAGACCAGTAGTGGTTCCCGTTGGTTTCACGTTGCGCCGGCGGGTGGGGGAATAGTGGAAGCCGGAGAATTTGGCTCAAAGTCGATTTTGAATATGGGAATGCTGCTGGATGCTACTTTTAGTATACTAATCTGGCTCATGCCCAGTGAGGGCACCAAGAAGATCATGCCAGTTGCAGCAGGCTGGGAACATCGCACATTGATTGGTGCCTGGGACAGATCACATTCCGGGCCTTTCCCGCCACTCTCCCAACATAACGGGCCTTACTTGCACCAGGCGCAATGCAGCCGGATAATTGACCCGAGTGCATCAACAATCCTTCTTTTCAAGGACAATCACTCAATGGAACAAACTGCCAAAGGAAACAGTCACAGCCCCAGCCCTTGAAATCTTCAAGACCCATCTTTAGCTTGTTTCCATTTAAGTTTTCACCTCGGCAGGTCATGCCTGGTTTAGCCAGTGGTGCAACCCATGTAAATGTTGGTGGAATATGGATATTAGTTTCTGATACTGACACAACTAAAGCAGAAACAGAAGATATTGAGGCAGCATTTTACAAATTATCAGTGTCAACTGGTCTACGCACCACTGCAAATTCTCCAGGTCCAGTGTCTTTAAGTGCCTGTGTCCCAAATAAATCAACAATCATGTCTTGTACTCAGATGCAGTTTGCCATACCGGGGTTCAGTTTGGAAATCCTACTAGACAATGATATGAAATACTTCCTATTTAATATGTCAAGTTCACACACATTTGATTGTGCTAAGGCATGTTTGCAACAGATAATATGAAGATAGATGACAGATGATCAGGGATCAGCTATTACATTGTGTAGCTGTCCTTTCACTGGATCCGCCTGAGGCTTGATGCAATTATATGGGTTGCTGGTCCAAACGCTGCCTTTTATTGTTCTTTCAGAGGTTTCTGCTGTTCTGTTCAGTGCCCTTCTGCCCATATGCCTTTCATCTTGTAAACAGTGTGGATTATGACAGTGTAATTTTGCTCCCGGAATATTCCTTCTTGCAGTACATCCTCTTGGCCATCATAATTATTTTCTCTTGTATTAACTCCCTTTGCTTCACGTTAAACATCTGTGTGGGTGAGCACAATGTTTTTTGCACGTCTCTAATGTTGCCGGCGTTACTGCATACCTACATATGTCTTGTTTTGTTACTTTACAGTAGCTTGCTTGCCTCACTTTTGGCTCGTTGTCAAGTCGTGTAACTTGTTTTGGAACCTGTACAAGGTGAACACCAAGTTCACGTACTAAGTTACACTTTTTCCGCATATCTTCCCTCTGCCTTGTTGTGAGGAGGACCTCCTCCTGTTTCAAAGGATTTGCTGCCGTTTCTTTATTACAAAATGATGGGTCCACAGAATAGCTTCACTCTGCTGATGCTCATCCATTTTACTCAGATTTCTGTACACTCCACAGCTAAATTCACAAGCTTTTTGGCCTCTTTATTCTACACATTTTCCACTTGGGGTCTGCTAACCAATCATTTATTACACATGCCTTATTATTGGCGGATTATTCTTATTTCCATTTCCATCTCCAAAATTGATATTGCAAAAATCACACAGGCTTGCCACTTTGCTGGCGGGTCACAAATATGACATAGTAGAGGTTATTTTATAGAACAAAGGAAAATATAGCCTCCTACCTTCACAATTGTTACAGATAGGGAAACGGTTCTGCTCAGGCAGTGATGAGCAAAAAGACCAGGTGGTGGCGTCCCAGGCTACTCTGGGACTGTGCTCCATTTCGTTTATTATTTTCTTTTACTAAATCTGCAATAACACCCAAAGCTACATTCAGAATGGATGTGCTTTTAATGCCCGGAATGACTTCTATGGGCAGATCATAGATATATTTTGAACTTTCACCATTGGCAAGGCACTGCTCCATGGTAGCACAGTGGTTAGCTCTGTGACTTCACAGCACCAGGGTCCCAGGTTCCATTCCCGACTTGGGTCACTGTCTGTGCGGAGTCTGCACGCTCTCCCCACATTCTGCATGGGTTTCCTCCGGGTGCTCCGGTTACCTCCCACAAGTCCCGAAAGACGTGCTGTTAGGTAATTTGGACATTCTGAATTCTCCCTCTGTGCACCCGAACAGGCGCTGGAATGTGGCGACTAGGGGATTTTCATTGCAGTGTTAATGTAAGCCTACCTGTGACAATAAAGATTATTTAAAAAAAGATCAGAAAATTGTGGCTTCTCTGGATTTTCCTGATTTGTGCTTGTAGTGAGCCGGCTAGCCTGCATAATTTACCCCTCTGTCTTTTCACTTGGAATGCCTAAGGACAACTTTGATCAAAAGGAAACTCCCAAACGCTGAAAAGCTGAGCCAAATAAAGAAAGTGATTGGTCACCTCTTAAAAGAAAAAGAGAGGCTTCTACTTTTAATGGATCCTTTAAAGAAATCTGCTGAAACGTTAATCTGACTTTCTTATGCAGTTTCTGATTGATCTGTCGTGTATTTCTGGTTTTGTTTTGATGCAATCAGATGGCCTCTTTTCTTTCACAGGCTAAACTAAAATGTTTCCAAGAAGCATACAAAGTCAGAATTGATTACTGTACTTTGCCAATAGTTATCTCAGATAATGCTTCACATTGCCAGCAGCAGTGTGACCACACCCATAAAATTAATAAGAGAATGTGGCAAGGGTATCAAAGCAAAATAATATGTACGCCCTCCAACGTAAAGGGTTTTTCTCTGCCCCCTAATCTAATTCCTAGAGCTGAAATCTATAACTAATCATAAAATATTCATTGCTAATTCATGCATAAGAATTCTGTGCACCGGTTTTGCCAGCATTAGTTCATTTAATGATTGTTTACTTAATATATTTACAACGTATAATGTATGAGATCATAAGGCATAGGAGCAGAATTAGGCCACTCGGCCCATCAAGTCTGCTCAGCCATTCAATCATGGCTGATATATTTTCCATCCCCATTCTCCTGCCTTCTCCCCATAACCACTGATCCCCTTATTAATCAAGAACCTATCTATCTCTGTCTTAAAGACACTCAGTGATTTGGCCTCCACAGCCTTCTGCGGCAAAGTGTTCTACAGATTCATTACCCTCTGGCTGAAGAAATTCCTCCTCTTCTCTGTTTTAAAGGATCGTCCCTTTAATCTGAGATGGTGTCCTCTGGTTCTAGTTTTTCCTACACGTGGAAACATCCTCTCCACGTCCACTTTATCCAGGCCTCGCAGTATCCTGTAAGTTTCAATAAGATCCCCCTCATCCTGCTGAACTCCAACGACTACTGACCCAGAGTCCTCAACCGTTCCTCACATGACAAGCTCTTCATTCTAGGGATCATTCTTGTGAACCTCCTCTGGACCCTTTCCAAGGCCAGCACATCCTTCCTTAGATACGGGGACCAAAACTGTTCACAATACTCCAAATGGGGTCTGAACAGAGCCTTATACAGCCTCAGAAGTATATCCCTGGTCTTGTGTTCTAGCCCTCTTGACATGAATGCTAACATTGCATTTGCCTGTTGTTGTGGGCCAGGTATTAGAGAACCCCAAAGTGTATCATGGAGTTCACCTGACCCACAACTTTTACTAGATTGTGGTATGGGGAGCACACGGCCCACTCTACAGGTGTGGTACAGCAGAAATGGAAAAGTATTCTTTTAAGCAAAACAATGTTTATTCTATGAACTCAAGTTAACCTTTTTAAAACATACAGTGGACATCTTAGCAACTATTAATTCAAATACAACCCCCAAAGACTACAACACTAAGTAAACCTTTAAGCTTTCCTTTTTAACATCCATATGACTTAAAAACAAAACCTTTATCAGAAGCACATCAGGTTAAAGTCACTACTGAAAACATTTATAATTCTTAATTCACCAAATGATCAAGTGATAGTCTTTTGATGGCAGAGAGAACAGCAGTACCCCTGCTCTGTCTGGCTTCAGCTCCAACACTGAAAATGAAACTAAAACACACCCTGCAGCCTGCTCAAAAATGAAAGTATAAAGCTGACAGACAGCCCAGCTCTACCCACTCTCTGACATCACTGCAGTAGTAAACACCCATTTCATAAAGGTACTCTCACTACAGATATTTGTATACACACCCATTTATAAACACCCATTTCTTAAAGGTACTCTCACATGACACTGTTAACTGCCGACTGAACCTGCACGTTAACCTTAAGAGAATCATGAACAAGGACTCCCAAGTCCCTTTGTGCTTCTGATTTCCTTAGCATTTCCCCATTTAGAAAATAGTCTATGCATAAATTCCTCCTTCCAAAGTGCATAACCTCACATTTTTCCACATTGTATTTCCACTTGCCACTCCACTGCCCACTCTCCTAGCCCATACAAATCCTTATGCAGCCCCCTTGCTTCCTCAATATTACCTAGAGCAGTGTTCTTCAAACTTTTTTTCTGGGGACCCGTTTTTACCAACCGGACAACCTTCGGGACCCAACCCAGCCGACCTTCGCGATCCATGCAGGCGGACTTTTGCGACCCACGCCGGCCAACCTGCGCGACCCACCATTTTCTCTTACCTCGTTTGCTGCTGACAAAAATGGAGGAAATGGTTTTGGGTCCCTTTGGCCATAGAGGCTCCTCCAATGGAACCTGTTGGATGAAGGTGAAGACTTCTGGTGTCGGAAAGTATGGAGTCTCCATCTGTCCAAAGTTCTGAATTTTTTTCCAGTAGAATTTTATCAAATAAACCCCCCCCCCCACCGAACTTGTAAAAGAAAATTTTTTAATGATATAAATGAAGAAAACTTGTAAAAAAAAAAAAAATGAACAAAATAAATGAAAAAAATAAAAATTAAATGAATAAAAGAAAAAAAACCACTACAGAACTTGGAAAACAAAAAGCTGCAACCGTTTAAAAAAATAGCGGCCGCACTGCGCATGCGTGCCCGATTATCGTGTGCGCATACGCTATATGGCCAAAGTTATTTTTTACATGTTCGCGGCCGCTTGCAGCCGGCTTATGAAAAGTGGTGATTTGCGCGATCAGGAGCGCCGCGGACAACGCCTCCACGACCCTCCTGACACCCGCCTGCGACCCACTCGTGGGTCGCGCCCCCGACTTTGAAGAACACTGGCCTAGAGGCACACCACTAGTCACCGGCTGCCATCCTGAAAAAGACCTTTTTATCCAAACTCTCTGCCTTCTGCCAGTCAGCCAATCCTCCAACCATGCCAGGGTCTTACCCTTAATATCATGGGCTCTGAACATATTTAACAATCTCCTATGTGGCACCTTGTCAAAGGCCTTCTGGAAATCTAAATAAATCACGTCCGGTGGTTCTTTCGATACCGCCAGAAGGTTCAAAACCGAACACTGATCAAAGACTCGATACACCAGTTAGTTAGTTCAAAGTCAATGCTTATTTATTTACACACACAGTTAAATATACTCATGCACAAAACTCTACAGACTAAACTATCACTACTGCTAAAGCCTATACTTAGCTTCGGGCGCCCACTCAGTCAGAGGAACAATGGCCGTTGTTCGGTTCTGAGGCTGCTGGGGTCAAATTGGTACAGGGGAACAGCTAAGGTCGTCTGTCTGGTAACGTGCGTTGACCTTGGACTTACTTGCTTCTGGTGCAGCTGGTGGACAGGTCTCTCCTCGGTGAGAACCGGGTCCAAGAGAACGATTCTCTCTTGGGGGCTCCTTCTTATACCCAAAGGGTCTTCTCGCTCTTTTGGGTGGGCCTTAAACTTGGCCCCAATCAATTGGGCTGTTTCTCGATCATTCCTATTGATTTCATCCAATAAAGGTGTGGGTGTCCTGATGGCTGGGTGTGTCCGAGGTGGCCGTTGGCCTGCTTTGTTTCGGTCTCCTCTGGCGCCGGGGTGTCTGCCTTAGTATCGGTTACTCAAATGTTACTCTTTTGTTCCCGGAAATGGGCCATTAGTATGCTAATGGGCCTACAATTTTGGTCTTGTCTGGGAGCTGTGGCTCCAATATACAGACAAGATCTGAACCTGCTTGTTTTATCAGCATTGTCCATTTTCCCTGCAATCTTTGCAAAGTGTCCATTTTGTAATCGGGAAGTGGCCATCCCAGATGGCTACACATGTACTCCGCGATCTCATCTTTAATAACGGACTCTAAAATCTTACCAATGACCGAAGTCAGGCTGACCGGCCTATAATTTCCTGTCTCCTGCCTCCCTTCCTTAATCAGTGATGTTACAGTAGCCACTTTGCAGTCCTCTGGGACCCTTCCTGCCTCCAGTGATTTCTGAAAGATCACCACCAATGCCATCACAATCTCCTCAGCTATCTCCTTTTGGCTGGGTGGTCCAGCTATTTGGCAATCTCACTTGTCAAAATTAGGTCAAAATACTGAAACGTAATTTCTACTATGGTTTATCAATATGATACCAAATCCAATTGGAATTAGTTGTAATTTGTTCCCAAACGGCTTTATCTGTGATTGTCTTACACATACTAAAAATCTGCCTGTTACTTCATATATGTATAAGTCTTTAGTAACTGTAATCTCTCATTATTGCAATTTTATCACATATTAACAATGACAATGTGTCGTAGAGGTAAAAGCCAGAAAATTATGCTGCTCCAATGTTACTCAGTAAAACCTTATTGCGTTGATATCAAATTCCTCTGTCCGCTCCTTCGACAGACGTGTTAGCCTGTTGAAATAAAATGGGTTAACACCTCTGTTAAAATAGCAGGCAGAAGAAATTGATATGAAGGCGGGAGACATTTGCACTGTAGTATGTCGTGGTGCCATTTCCAGTTTGAGACATGTATACTTGAATCTATCTTTCTTCCCTCTCCTTTGTTTTGCATTGGATTACATGAGAAGTGAAATTTTCTGTTATGTATTTTTAATGCTAACATTACTCACAGCACATCTGAAAGATAAACTATTTTGTAAGATCGACACGTTGGGTAGACTGCTGCCGCAAAAACTGACTAAGAGTTATTTTGGGTGGGAAAATCAGTGCTTATCGTGCCAGCTGATCCGGCGTGATTCCCATCGCAATCTTCCTACTCTTGGTCATTTACTTTAGAATCGGGGTTATTTGCAGCGCAAATGTAGTGTGCGATCTGAAGATGCAGCAAGGCCAGATCTTCAGTAATCGGGGCGCCCTTTTTAAAGGGTGCCTCAACCTCAGGATAACCCAGAGCACCGCCCCTCACCTTCTCACAGACAAGGGCCCCCACCCCGCCCACCTCTCAGCAGCAAAGACTCAGACAAGTGAGTGACACGCCACCATTGGGTCACCAAAAGCCTCCCTTCAGGGAGCCGCTCTTCAGGAATCCCCTCAGGTCCCCCTTCAGGCCCCACCAGGGGCAGGGGCGGGATTCGCCGGGTCCGTGCTCGACACTCGGGAGGCCGACAAGCTGCAGCCGCACATACTCATTACAATCCCCACACACATTCGTCCCGACCAACAAGATGCCACCGGCTGTGCTGGAGCGTGCCCATGCAGCTGATGGGTTGGCTGGGGCCAGAGGCACTTATGGGGGTGCCCTGGGTGGACATCCATACGACCTGTGGCGTTAAGTTCACAGTGGGCAGGCAGTGTCGTGCGCAGCTGCATGGCTGCCTTGCAGGCCGATGCAATGGTGCTCCATGCCCGTCCACCTCGACACCACAAACCACCTCCTGAGGGTTTAATTGGTTCCATTATCAAGGTCAATTGATCTGAGAGAATTGCTAACTTCATCTGGCAGTGGGTTATTTTCTTTGCTGGGAAACATTTATGGGGTGGATTCTCCATTGCCCGTGACACCAAACCCATTGCAATGCTCCGATCTCCACCAATGGCCGCAGCGCTCTGCCGCTGCTGTGGAAGGATGCATCCATTTCCATTTAGTTAATGGGCCGGAAGTCTGCTGGGGATCTCTAATGGGGCGGTCTCTGATGGGGTGGTAACTGATGGGGTGTTTCTGATGGTGGAGTCTCTGATAGGGTTTTTTATTTAGGGGTCTCTGAGTGGGGGGTCTGATTGGGGGGAGGGGGTGCTGAGGAATTCGGGTCACCCTCATATGTGCGTGCTTTGGGGGTTGACCCATTATTCCCATGGTGGGGGGTCGGGAGGATGCCCCTACTTGTAAACTGGGGGGGGTATAATTTGCATTGTGGGGCGGGGGCAAGGGGGGGGGCCAGCCGCAGGACCTTGGTATTGGATTACCTGCTCAAAATGGCGGTCTGCCACTGGGACTCCGACAGAATTCAGCGAGCTCTCCCCCATACATAAGTTAACATGCAAAGGAGAGAGACTGGCATACCAGGCCCCGCTTCTAACGTCAGCAGAGAACAGTAGCGATTCTCCGCTGGCAGGAACACTCAGGCTCCAGAACACAGAATACAGATCTGTAGAAACAATTATTGGCTTTTTTTTTTTGTTGGCTTTTATTCCTTTTAATGCATTGTTTTAAGTGTGAGAGAAATGTGTGACAGTGCAGGAGAGACTTACGTCAAAATGTTTAAATTAAACTTTTTCTTTATTCATTCACAGTGTGTGGATGTCACAGGCCCCTCCTGATACAACGGGATGCCTGGCTGGGTCATTTCAGAGGTCAGGTAAGAGTCAACTACATTTCGGCTGGTCTGAAATCACATTTAGGTTAAGGACAGCAGATTTTCTTCTCTAAGGGGCACTAACTACTGCCAACTTTGTTTTTGTTTTAATTTCCACACTTACTTGGTCACCAGAAAGTAAATTTCTGAGTTACTACGGTGGGTTTCAAACTCACATCTCCCATACTGGTCCAGTGATGTTTACGAATAATCTACTATACCCTGAGTCCCTCAATAACACCACAATTTTGTGTTTGAATTGTATTTATCACCCAGATTCGGGTCATATTAATCACATGGTCTGAGACCTGAGTACTGAAGATAATAATCTGACAAACGCTACTTCAGCAACAGTGGAAACATGAAGAAAATAAATTGGTATAACTTTGACAACATATTACGTAAAACATGAAGTAAAAAAGAAAGGAGGAAAGCCAAAGTTTGTGGGACAACCTTGTGGTTCAGAGGACTTTGCAAATCACCCTTGCGGTTTCGAGTGTTCTCTGAACCACACGACTATCGCACTGCCTCCTAACTCCCTGCAAGCATCTATTATTCCATACATAGCAAACCCTGTGGGTGTCCAGACCAACATGGCAATTGCTTCAAGAATTCCATCAGCATAAATTTCCAAAGGGTCAGGCTAACAAAACAATGGCATTGTCAACACTTCATTTAAATATAGATATCACCCTGGAGCCAAATTTTCCATTTGAATGATCATTTTTGGCCCAGATCGACACTTAACAATATAAAGGGCTAGAAAATGTTTCTTCAAACAGCTCAACATTGAGGCAGCTTGATCAATAAGAAGATTTCAGAAGTAACACTTGATGAAAAGCATTCAGACGGAAAGCCAGGTTTAAAAAAAAAAGTTGTTCTTCGGCCTTTGGTCACACGAGTCAATCATGAAGAACTTAAAGCTGGAGCTGATTGATTTAGAGAAATTACACTCTGGACGCGATTCAACCTTGCGTTGCATCTGGCGTGGATCTGGGCATGAATCTGGGTGCGCCTGTTAAATAACGGGAAAGGCCAAAATCGATATTCGCACTGGGTCGATGATAGGTCACAGCTGTGACATTCAGGAGGGCCCGTTTGCACTTCACCTGGCCCGCTCTCCATGGCGAGTTCCGAATCTTGCGCAAAAATGGTGAGAATATCATTAACCCTATTTAGCATTCTATGAACGGGGTCTGCTTCGGGGTGTTTGGTCTTTGGCCACTGTGTGCGGGGGGCGGGGGATGAGTGCACAGGAGGCAACAGGAGGTGTGGGTGAAGCAGGCCCGCTGTGAAGATTAATGTGACAGGGATTTCACAGGTATCAGGTGTAACATCTTTTAATAGTGAATGATTGACATTTGTATGCCCCCAGCTCCAGATTTCACCCCCCCCAACATGCCCGCTCAGTGCTCCTCAATCTTTTTGATCTGTCGGTCCACTGCCCAGTCGAGGTATGTCCCCAGGATGCAGATCAGAGATAGAGGCAGCCTGCTGCTTTCCCCGCCTTGTGGCCTTTGATGCCCTTGGCGGGCGGCTTCTGGAGGGCCTGGAGCCAAAAGGGCCCGGCCGAGTTACTGGTGTCACAGGCATCGCAGGATACCCTATTCTGCCTGCTGCCCTGGAGATGTGCCAGTGTCAGGAGGGGGGATTCGGGAGAACTGGAGGCTGCTGTAGTCTCCTTGGTGGCAGGCCCTGGGTTGGCCTCCAGTGCGTCCTCTTCCCTCGCAGTGCCTAGTGGGCCCTAGGGATCTCAATGGGACAGAGGGGCAGCTGGAAAGGGCTCCAGAGGTCTCTGGGTCATCTGGCTTTGCCAGTCCTGGCGGCTCCCCATTGTCTGCACCGTGGTGTCAACTCCGTCAGCGATGCTCCTCTGTGACTGGGCCACACACTGCCGTGCCTCAGCAATGTCCACCTGATCTGGGACACATCCCCCAGGGACTGGGCCACACACTGCAGTGCCTCAGCAATGTCCACCTGATCTGGGACACATCCCCCAGGGACTGGGCCACACACTGCAGTGCCTCAGCAATGTCCACCTGATCTGGAACACATCCCCCAGGGACTGGGCCACACACTGCAGTGCCTCAGCAATGTCCACCTGATCTGGGACACATCCCCCAGGGACTGGGACACGATGTTGAGGCCCTCAGCCATGGTCGCCACAGACTGAGTCATGCCTTGGACACGACCACTCAAGACATGGACGTCGTGCTTCAGACTTTCCACTGCGTTCGTCACTCTAGCAGTGTTGACCTCGGCATGGTCGGCAACATCCTCTGCAACCAAAGCCTTTGGGAATCCTCCAATTGGCCATGCAGTCACTGGAATTTCCCTCCTGAATGTCACAGCTGTGACCTATCATCTGCATCAGCTCTGGGATAACCTTGTCCAGAGTTTCGGCACCTGACTGGGACCCAGCTGAATCCTGGGATCCAGCAGACCTCCGACTGCTGTTTCCTTTGGATGTTTCTGCCTCCACCTGTGGTGAGCAACTGTGTGGTGCTCACCAGATTGTGCCCAGAAGCCTTATCACTAATGTCGCCCACAGAGGTGTGTGTCTCTCTGTGGGTGGAAGATGTGGGTGATAGTTGCAACGCTTCGATGCTGGTCTGCTCGGAGCTCACCTCCAAGGTGGTCTCTTGCGGGGAGGGGAGAGAATGACTCCAGATGACCAGGCCTCATCAGGTGGAGATCCTGCGAGACAATAGACATGTGGTCAGTGAGGGAGAAGGATCATTTTGTTTGACATGAACAACTGGTTGAAGGGGCAGTGGATCCTCACCTGTGTTACGCAGGCTAACCTCGCTGTCAGTCAGTGCTCTCTCCTTGGTCAACTTTGCGATTTCCAGGGCCCGTTCCTCATGAAGGTGAGGACTTGAATCTCTGGGACTCCGCCCTTTATCTTGGCCCTTTCCCGTTTATTATGGGCTATCTTCTCCTGTGGGGCCAAAGGTAGGGCATTGTGAACTGCATGCTTGATGGGTTAGGGGTGTCTATAGCAGGTGGCATGTGTGGACACTGCTCGTGGACATGAAGGAGTTATGCTGGGGGGTGCCAGGGGGTGCTGAGGACCAAGCACGAATATCAGTGTGGGAGGCTGCGAGGTGTCAGCCAGTGATTTGTGGGGGTCTGGGAGTTTGAGGGGTGGCAGGCGGAGCTGATGCCAGGAGAGAGGTGGTAAGTTACTCTCGTAGATCAGTGGAGGTTGTTCGTCTTCTTCCCACACTGGACAGCGGTCCTCTTGGTCACACTGACAGCCGCTGCCACTGCCTTCCAGGCACTATTGCTGACCCTGCTGTTGGGCCTTCGACCCTCTTGGGGCACAGGATGTCCTGTCTCACATCCACAGCGTTGAGAAGCCTGGCCAGGTCAGCATCTCCGAAGCAAGGATTGGGTCTGCGCACTGCCATACTTGTGTGTTGACTGGGAGTGAGTCGTGAGGAAGCGTTTAAAAGCGGCCCCCCCTTATTGGCGTTGAGCAGCTGAGGTGCTAATCTGGCGAATCAGACAGCAAGCGAGCCAGTAATGGTGAGACTCACCTGGGGGCTCATTTTCATGCCGTTGAATGCGGGCCGTTGATTACGGACCTCGATCTCGCCAACGCAGCCGGCAAGGAACACCCCACCAAACTTGCCCAAAATGACACTTTGAAATTTTTCTGTTGAATTTTGCCCTTTATCTTTATATTTAAAATAGATTGATAGTACAGAACTTGAGAATTGCTGAAAGAAAGAGAAATGCTGTCAAAGCTTTTCATCTTGTACTCAGCACAGATGCAAGAATGCCAAATTTCAAATGGAACAACAATTTATTCTGCATGAGAAAAGGGTGCTTATTGGTTGGCAAGTAGGCTCAGATTGTTTGTGGCATTGCTATGGCGAATGTACCTGGAAACAGTTCTCTCTCAAGCTTTTGTGTAAATTTTTTAAAGGCAAGTCACCTGATTGGTCAAATCGTTACCATGGAATGCACCAAGGAGCAGTTGTTCCCCATGCTTTTGTTTAATTGAAAAAGGTGCAATGTTTGTTATATTCTTTCTTTTGGCCTGTGTATGATTATATATAACTTCTAATACGCATAGGTGAGCCACATTGCGAGCCTGACTGATAATCTTAAACTCGTTGTTAGTGTAACTCTAAGTGCGCTCAGAATTGTTCAGTAAGTATTAACCAATTGCAAAATCATATACCACTAGAGTATGGTCAGTATCTTGTTCATAACAGACAGAATACTGACCATACTCAGCCATGCCATGCTTGTAAAACCCAGAAGATCCCATGATTAGGCAGCACTTATTGAACAACCCCAAGTGTACTATGAATTGCACTAACAACCAATTTGAAATTATCAGTTGGGTTTGTAATATGGTCCACTTTTGCTTGCTAGAAGCTGGGTATATTTACACGCACGTCCCTGGGTTCTGCAAACAGAAAGAATATATCCGGAAATTGGGCCTTTTGCAGGGACAACTGTTCCCTGTCTCATTCCCCATGACAATGCTCCAACCAATCAGAGTCGACTTGCCTTTTTTATTTAAACAAAAACTTGGGAGATAATTATTCCCTGGTTCATTTTCCACATTACTGCCTTGACCAATCAGAGTCCACTTGCCAACCAATCAACACCATTTCCTGATGCAGTATAAATTGTTGTTCCCTTTGAAATTTGGTATTCTTGTGTTTGTCCTGATGAGCACACGTCAAAAAGCTTTGACAGCAAGTCTTTTTTTTGACAATATTTATATTTAACAAGAGGAGCATTAATTTTCTGAACAGCTCAGCGTAATTTGCATTAAATGCTTTCAGGAGATTGGATATAAGAAAGTTGAAAGCAGAAAAGGCCATTTTGCCATTTCAATTCACCTTGCATTTTTGTTTCCAGAAGCCGGTAGGGTTTATTTGGGTCCAGTCACTGCTTTATTCCCTTTCAGAAGAACATGCCTAGCTAGCTCCCTGGGCAGCAGCAAAGGCCACACTGATCTGGATTGCCCTGGAAGTGATGGTCAGAGCTTTCCGCCTCCAGCTGGAATGTTTCACCTTCCGTTATGCTTGAAAATGTTATTCGGAAAGGAATTCACGACACTTGTGCTGACCTGATGCTGACCTGTTTCATCAATTAGATGCAACTTAATTGTTCACATGTAGAATGGGTAACTCTCTTTCCTCGGCCTCCAGCTCTCACTACACCTCTCCCTTCTGCCTTGGTACCACTCTACATCCCTCAGGGAACAAGTGGGATTAAGGATCTATACTGGCAATCAAAGGCTAGAATTACCCTTCCAGCACTAAATACTTTTGAGAATTATTAAAGTATGTTGGCTAATGTACGCCCCCCCCCCCCCCCCGCAATGTTACTGTTTTCTGAAACTATGTTAAAATGTGCACTTTATTACATGCACAGCAATGAAACAGCAGAATTAATAATCCTGACAATTAACTCTGATCTGCAATTTAAACCGCTGAAATAGCGAGGGAGACAAGGGCTGCTGTCAACTGAGCGATATTCCTGAAGGCGAGGGAGTTTCAGACAGAGGAAAGGCTGGAGCTAACAGTGAGGAAAAGGAAGAACAAACTGCATGGGCTCCAGACTCCTGATTGGACATGAGCCGATAGGATCCAGAAAGGAAACTGAAAAAAAAATGGAAAGAAATCTGTGGAAAAAATCTACAAAAGAATTCAAAAAAAAAAAAATTTGGAAAATAAATCTGAGATCAGGGTTTTTCAAAGTACGGGTCGCGACCTAAGGTGGGTTGCGGGTGGGTGCTAGGAGGGACGCAAAGCGATCGATTGCACCGTTTCCCCTTGTGGTGCCAGTCACGAGAGAAGAGCCCAATCGCCGCTGGCTGCCGCCTTTTAAATGAAAATAAATGAGACTGTGTGGAGTCTTTCAGCCAGGAGTGGCAGCAGAGAGCAGGTCACGCACTCTGCACACACAGTTGATGTCAAGCACCTGACATGTATGTGCTTTTGGCACCAAATCACAGAGTAGATTTGCTTCAATTTTTCAGCTCCTGGCAAGAAGACTGTGAAGATAGATAATTTTCCTAAAAGTAAGAGACGGCCAGAGACTCAATTAGGCAGTGTACCTACTGGACAGGATCTCACAACAGAATCTGCTGGAGAGAGCTGCTTAGGAGAGTCCAGGGCAGGACGGAGCAGTGCTATTGTTAGCTCTGTGCAGATCTCCACGGCCTCTGGTTAACAACCTACAAAGAACGTGGGAACAAAACAGTATAAAGATGATTTCTTGAGGTGTGGTTTTTTCAATTGTGCCAATGCAAGTAAGGATGCAAAGCCCACGTGTGCTATATGCAGGGAAGTACTGGCAAACAAGAATGTTTCAGATTTTGAAAGAGAAGTGGTGGGTGAAAATTTTCTTTTGAGGTTGAAACCCCAGAGTAAATGATTAACTTACAGCTGGCTCCAAATTAAAAGACTATGCTGCTGTAGCTGATGTCGTGTTATTCACCCTGGGCTGTCGAATTTGGCTAACACGGTCTGGAACTTGGTCTTGTCCTTGCCGTTGGCAAAAGTGAGCGAATTAAAGATTTGGATGGCCTGGTCCCCCGCAGGAGCAGTGCAATTTTTATGGCATCGGACGCATCCTCGAGGCCTGAGGCCTTAATGTATAGACTGAATTTCTGCTTGAAGACCCGCCAGTTGGCGCCGAGATTTCCGGAGATCCGGGGCTGTGGAGGGGACTGGATCTTCTCCATGCCACTGGAAGGCACTTGGTGGTCGTCACTGAATTATTCAAGGTAAATTACTTATATGAAGTAGACTCCTGGTATCATGTCGTGTTATTCACCCTGGGGTAACACGGACTGCAACAGAATGCAGATGAACTGTAAAGCATGCACCAAACGTAGGTTTTGCTTCAATACGATTTATTGAACTTCTGTAACAATGCACACAGCTGGCTGTGGGTTAACACTCTACTACTCTAAGTGTACTAACTCTAACTTACTAGACCAGGCTAGCTCTGATCCACGTGTAGAAGATACTGATTGATATATACACCCTGACTGTCTCTACAGTTGTCACCAGTGGAAAGAGGCGGAGTGCTGATGCCTCGTGTGTTTTATAGTTGGAAGCCCCCCTCTGGTGTTCTGTCTGGTGATTGGTTGTGTTCTATCCTGTATGTTGATTGGCTAACCTGGGTATCTGTCACTGCCTGTTTTTACCTCATGATGTGCATGGGTGCATATTATGACAGCTGACTTGTGATACCACATTAAAAACATGGCAAAAGCCTATGAGGCTGTCAGCATTTTGGCATAGTATCTCTCAGGAGTAGCCAGTGCTGAGTAAAACATCAATTATTTGCTGCTGTCCTTCATGACGACCTACATGTGCGATGTTGGATTTCCCACTTTCATGAAGATGTAGATGGCACAAAGGAACTGGCTGAAGTTTCAACCTGATGTGCGTATTGCCCTTTCCACCCTTGAACCTGATTCAAGTGAGATCGTGAGGATCAAGCAGGCTCCCTTTTCGCATTAAAGGTATGTGAATGTGGTGTGTGTGGTGAAAGTCGGCCAGCGTGAGTCCCGAAGGTCGGGCAATTGGCAAAAATAGGTCCGGGGAAAAAGTTAGATACATAGGCAGATAAATAGTTGGAACTAAATTGCAATTATATATTTCCTTTCATGACTTTACGACTAAAAGCTTCACAGCCAGTAGAAACATTGAAATCTATCTCACCGTCATACTCCAGCACTCTCTCCATACCACTGGAAATCTATAGAGTCTCGAAATATATTTCCTCCTTAAATATATTGAGTGATTTGACCTCCACTGCCTTCTGTGGTAGAGAATTCCACTGGTTCACCACCCTCTGAGCGAAGACATTTCTCCTCATCTCAGTCCTAAATGGCCTCCCCCGCATCCTGAGGGGCCATGGGATTGAGCAGCTGGGTGACATTGGGCTGGATTTTACAGATGGATAGTGGGAGTCGGGAAATTTCCTGGCTCAGGGCGTCTGTCTCAGGAGAACGTGCCTCAGAGGGTGTATCTTCATTCCGGTGGTGTGGTGGGAGCGAGGGGTGGGTACATGCTGGAGTCAGCCTCACTGCCCACAGATGCAGATCAGAGATGGCCACAGAGGCTGCTGTGGCAGGCTGGTTAAAAGACCCATGTCAGTTCTCTGGGACTTTGTCCAGTTGTTCTGTTCAATATTCAGCCCTCTATCCTTCACCACTCACATCCCCTCAATCCTCAGCCACTCCCCAGCCCTATCCATTCCAACACATGCCAAACCATCAACCTTTACCCAACCCTTATGACCCCTCATATAGTCCATGCCAATGCCTTGCACTTCCATGCCATTCACCCAGTATACACTCTGTACAGAATTAGCAAACCCGATAGTAATAATGGCATGTGTGGAAAATTATACATGCTTGGCTTAGAGCCCAGATTTCCATTAGTTTATTGCACAAAGGGAAAACATTGCTTGATTAACAGTTTCTTTCTTAGACCTATTTTCTTAATGAGTCAATATTTCATTACATGAGATAATGAGGTGTCAAGTGCTTATAGTTTCTCCTATTTATACTTGATATTGATTGTTACTTTTATGGATTGTAGTGTCAGCAGTTTAAAAAATATACGAATGGCTGTGTATTTAAAACTTTGCCACATATGCCATTCTTATTATAGTGCTCATTTCTACTCTATAGCACGTATAACAGTGAAGAGGCATGGAGGCTATGAGATGTCATTTGGGTTTGGTGGAGTGACATGGATTGTATTGGGCCATTGTGGGTAAGCAGAGAGGCGTGAATTGACATGGAGAGTATGGGGGCCATTGGAGGTGGGTGAAGGGGCATGAGTTGACATGGATGGTATGAGGGGTCATTGTGGATGGGTGGGGAGGCATGAGTTGGCATGGGGGCCTTGGGCAAGAACTTTTGAAGTTGGCTTTTAAAAGGTTCCACATCCAAGCTATGGTTCATGACACCTCTGAGTGGCTGTGAACCGTGAGTCAACCCAAAGTTGGTTCAATGTCTTGAACATTGCGAGGGACCAGATGACGCCTATCCCTGCAATGGGGCCGGCCAGTTTGGGAATGCAGGATACTGACTGGTTGCCAAGAATCTGGGGCTCCAGGAATGGGACAAGAATCCCAGAATTTTCAAAGTCTGCTGAATTTCCCCAACCCCATGAAAATCCAGCCTATTATCTCCGCTCTGTACTATTCACTATTTCTGTACTGACCCCTCTTGCAGAAGAAAATAAGTTTTAACCACAGAAACAGATCCAAACAAGAGGTGAGCCAAATCAACTTAAGTGCCTCTCAAGCAAGCTCTCCTGGAAATCATAGGGCTGGAGATGGTGAAAGAGATTTTGTGAAACTAACATCGGAGCTGCTTAAGTTGTCCAATTGTTTATGGCAATTTACAACTCATTTATATTCCTTCTTCACCAAACATTACCGGGTAAATTTAACATGCTAATAATAACATCCGCCATAGAGTTCGCCATTGTTTTCCACCAAAATCATGACCAATGATCGCTTCTCAGCCTTTTGGCTAAGATGAGAATGAGGTCAGCTGTAATGCCTGTATCTGGTATGTCTCTCTTCTGGGGACCACGAATTGGATTCAATTTGAATTGGTTTTGGAGCAGGCAAGGAGCTGGATTAGTTGTTTGCCCCTGTCCACACTCTGAGCTTTGGCTTTGTAATTCTAATAAAGGAATTTTAAAAAATCATGACCAATGGCTTTATAACAGTTCAGTCAGACACTCCCAAACGCAGGTAACCTTGCAACGGGTATTGTATGATTCAAGTATGGCTTAAAGGTAATTGCTGAAGGAAGCACTTTGGCATTTTGTCCCCTTCTGCCTTCTTCGGACCAGAGGAAGCTACTCTGGAGGAAGGACTCTGGCTCCAGTCACAGCCAGAGTCCCACACTTCACAGCATGCTCACCCTGGAGAATGTAGATGAGTGTCAAAAGGTGAATAGGTTTCAGCTGAAGTTTATAGCACCTCATTTGTTACTATACAATCAAAAAATGGACAGCAATATAGGGATAGCACACATGACATTGCACATGCAATATTTTAGCACTGGAATATGGTGCATTTTTCGCTCAAGTCCCTATTATACCAGCAGTGATAATGCTGGTTCTACAATTGTATATCTCAGAGTAATAGTGAAGAGAAGCCACTTTTCCTGAACTGCAATTAACAGCATATGAGAAACGGGCTGAACCATAGGCTGGATCTCACACCTGATATCGCTGGTTTGAAACTATTAGTTCAAATTTACAGCTAATACTGGTGGCAATTCCCAGAAAGTTGCAGGTAGCAGAATAGAAAGAGGCAATATTAGCATTTTGTAAGGCGCACTACGAATTGGCATTAATCAGGTTTATCTCAATATGCCACGCCACCTGATTCTCACTCATTTCCTATACCACAGTAGTTTGGTATTCTCATGCCTTACACACCCAACTTCAATGTTCCTTACTCCTGTCATGTAGTTACTTGCAGATAGTTCATGTTCAAATCAATTCTGTGTTTCAGAATAGTTTTCTTCAGCAAGATTATTTTAAAAAGGAGAAAGCAATTAAATTGAGAACGTACAGTAGAGGGGATCGGTACAACAGCATCCACAATGTTTCTTCGGACAGGCCTTCTGACTTTATTCAGTATAATAATTGTCCTGCCAAACATCAAATTGCTAATTGAATCCACTTTTAGTTCACCAACAGAAATGCATGCAAGTTAACTGAATCTGTAATATTTCAGTGACATCACCTACCACTACACTCGTGCCTTAAAATTGTTCAGTGTTTGACAATGGAGCAGTGTTGAGATAATGCTCAAGGGAGCACTAACATGCAGGACCATGGAGCTGAAGTCTGAGCCCTACTCTGCTGACTTACTGATCAAAATTATGTTGTGCAAGGCCGGTTGGGCGTAAGTTCGACAAATTTCAAAAGGAAGCCAAGAAATATCAGCCAGGTTGCGTCCTTTGGGTCTCTACTTTCTATCCCCCTCGTGGCAGCCTGCACGGAGGCACCCACTACACCTTCCTGTCTGCAGAGGCTTGACTTGGTCAAGGAACCTAAAGGGAAATAAAGCAGTGCATGTCCTTCATGGGAAGATTTAAAAACATCTCTTAAAAAGAAACTCAGGAATGATCAAAGTCCTCCAAAATAAATATCAGACTTTGGTTTTGTATCACTTACCCCGAGGTAGCCTATTAAGCCAACTTTTTACATCTATTCTGAAAGTTATTTGAAACTATTCCAAGCACAGTAGTACACAGGGAGATGGACAGAGGCACAGTACATTTTCAGGTCTCATTCTTAAACAACCATGCTCTTTACAGGTATACAGATATTTAAGTGGAGTGAATTCCATTTAGCTGCCTCTTCATGAAAGGTCAGATAGGATAGTGTCAGTATTTCCTTCCTTGTTTGAACATACAGGATTCATACATATAAACAGACGAATAAGTGAGCTGGAGCTCTGGATTTCAATGGGACTAAGTACTGTCGGCCTCAGTAAATGCTGTTACATTACTGAAGCATTTCTATAAAGAAGAGCATTTTCCACTGGTTCAACTAGAAATAAATCAATATTTACCATTCCTGGGAGTCTCTTAAAGACAATCAACAATTATCATATTTATTCATGGTATCATGGTACTTATGTGTAAATCCCTTTTCACTGGTAGCATAACACAGTCGTGGCGAACTGGCATAAATTGTGTTGTGTCAGTTAACATCAGGCCAGCAAGATGCCACTTATCCTAACACCCCAGGCTGCTTGTATTTACAATAGTTGCCATATGCCATGGAGTCTCAGTCCCCTTAATTGTCTTCTGCTAATATTGGCACATGCTGTGGTACAATTCCACAGATGCCAGCTACTCGCCAGTAGCCCACTCAAATGGTTGCTATTCACTGGTAAACCGATCTGTTTTGGCCCAACATTCACATGTGCAATTTGCACCAGGGAGTTATTATATGCATTCAAAAGCTGGGAAGTTGGATATTTTCACCTTTCCAGTCATCTTACTGAGTTCAATTAACACAGAATGTGGATCGAACCGGAGACCATCGAGGTTTGCATTGCCAAGTTCCATGTTGGATTGTAAATTTGCTAACTGGGCCATCTGGAGGTTCGAGGGGATTGTTTTTTTTAAGTTAATTTTTATTTTAGAAATGCAGATGTGACATTAGCAGCTACGTTGCTGAGTCTGTGCCCTCAGAATTGATTCCAATTGCTACATATGAGTTTTAGGATCTGGGACCCGTTTGTAATGGAATGCAATTTTAAATAGAAAATACACTCTGGTGAAATTTTAGGATTCCAAAGAACTTGATAATGTGGAATTACTAGGAACCTATGCACAATCCTAAACAGTTGGACACAAAACCCCATACTGTAAACCAAGACAGACGTAAGAGGTGAAAGTCAATTTCAGGAATGGTGACTCAAAAACCAGAGGACTGAACTGTCTCGAAGCAAAATGGTAACTGTGATCGTTGGTAAGCAGTCTTCAAAAGAATAATATTTTCAGGTAACCAAGAGGTAATTTTCTGAACAGGTTATAGGTTAACCCATTACAGAGGCCCTTTCGCAACAAATGTCTAGTGTTATTGTGAACACAGCTGTTGTTCCATTACACCATGTTGATTCAAAACCATTAATACCAAGGTTTTATTTAACTCCTTGAGAACTACAGTTATTTCTGATAAAAATAATTAGATAAATCAGATTGAAATATCCTGTGCTTCTAAACATTCTGGAGCCTAATTTTCCACCATTAGAGAATCACAGAAATTTGTGTTAATGCTGCACAAACCAGGTTGTGGAAAGTCTATAGATATTTAGCAGAGGATGTATTACCGTGAAGAAACCAATAACCAATAGCTTCTGCAGAAATCAGTAAGAAGTCTTACAGCACCAGGTTAAAGTCCAACAGGTTTGTTTCAAATCACTGTCGATGGTAGCCATGATGTGGAGAAACAACCCTGTTGGACTTTAACCTGGAGTTGTAAGACTTCTTACTGTGCTCACCCCAGTCCAACGCCGGCATCTCCACATTCTGTAGAAATTGACTTATCACATTTGGCTTCTAGCCTGACTGCTCAGTGGGCGTTGTGTTTGTTTGTATATAAGTTAACAATGGTTTGAATTGGTAGACAGCAGTTATATCTTCGACTGTTACATATTTGAGCATGCAGTAATCAGGCACACTGGAGTATCACTGTTCGGTGACAGGAAAACTGGTGCTAGGCCCCAGACCAAGCACACCCCATGGAATCCAGTGTTACAGAACTAAAACATTCATTCATGTGCACAAACCCCACATTGACGCAAGATGCAAAGTAGGCGGGAAATTTGAATTTGTAGAGAAAGCACGTAGGGACCATTTGGGAGCAGGCAGATGGTCTGAGACAAAATGAAATATAAAATTCCTCTGACACTCCTGGCACCTAACTTGACACCAGCATTATACTGTCTCTGCACTGAAAAGGACTCTGAAGGGAAAGGCTCTCTCTTTTCAACCATTACTCCACTGAGAATTCCAAGCTATGTTGCCACTGTTGAGGTGGAATAAAGGTGTTACTGAACTTGAGAAAAAGGAGTTCCACTTACTTGCACTGCCCTTGTTATGTTGGAGACCTGAAATAACAACACAAACTGCTAAAAAAAAACCTCAGCATGTCTGGCAGCATATTTGGAGAGAGAAATAAAGTAAATGGGTAGGATTCTTCATCGGCTGACATTGAAATCGGAAAAGGCGATTGGAAGGAGAATCGGTCTTGATGCCAAAATCGTGGCCGGTGTCGGGTTCATGCCAAATCGCAATTCTCCATCGCCTCGACAGCAGAGTCAATCTGTTCCACTCCATACGTTAAGACCCATTTGCCTTTATTTACATACACCCGCTGTCATGCATCATGGGCATTGTTCATGCCACCAGCAGGGGCTTGGCGCCAATCCCGATTTCCCCCCACTGCCCGATTCTCCATCCCATTGGGGAACGCATTCCTGGTGTTCCGGGACGGTGAATCCTGCCCCTTGGTTTGGCCTTAATAAGATGATATAACTAATGGGAGGAGCCAGGGCTGTACCAGGTCTCTAGCAGGCAGGCAGAGTTTAGCTTTTGGCTGGAAGGCTACCTGACAGTCAGTTTCTGAAGGATCAACCAGAGATCTGCATTATTCAGGGGGGTATCAGGACTTGCTCTTTCAAGCAGTCTCAAAAGATCTCTATCCAAATATTTGGCAAGTAATCCAGTGTTTGATACCTCTAGTTTAATATATAGCAGTTAGGAGTTAAAAAGGTTTTATTGTATTGTTAAGCATTGTTTAACTGGTAATTGTAAGCTATTGTTTTTATGATATTAAAGTTAGTAATATGATGTTAGTAATAAATTTTGTTTTAATATACTAACCACGTCCCTATTTGTGCGTGGAGTCACTCCTGAAGCAAGACATCCTTTTGTCACAGTCTTACAAATTAAATAAAATATTGAGGCTTCTATCCGGTATCCTAGCAACTGTTGGGGTCCAGTCCGGGATCGTGTTAATAAATAAAAGCATGGATGTGGATTAAACTGACTATGGCAGGAAGTAAATGACAGTTTGAAAGGAGAGTGTCTAACTTTACATAAAAAGACAGATATATTGAGAAAGGTGTCTCAGAAATCTATTCTGAAACCTCTCCTTTTTCTGATTAGCATAAATAACCTGGATCCACGGACTGAGTCCAAGGTGTTTAATTTTGCTGGTAACATTGTGCTGAGGGGTCCAGTTGGGAGACTGAAGAAAAGGCAACCAGCATCTTCCAAATCAAAAATAAGAGGCCCATGTACTCAATGGAAAATATATAACTTGACAAAGGGAAAACTGGGTGAAGCCTTGGATTTGCTTGACATTCACCATGTCAAAGAGTGTGAAGCTGCAATAAAGCAAGTGAACAGGATACTGTTATTTATTGGCCCATCAGTTGACTTCAAATCTCCAAAAGTCATGTTGAAGATGTACACTGTTCTAGCCTACACAATATGCAGTAAAACCTGGGCAATATTCATGACATAGATGACAGGCAATGAACATCTCCAACAAGACAGAATCTAACCATCTTCCTTTGACATTCGATGGCATTATCACTGCTGGATTCCCCACTATCAATGCCCTAGGGATTACCATTGCCCAGAAAATGACCTGGGCTAGCTATATATATAGCTGCAAAAGCATGACAGTGTGTGATGAATGTAGAAATTGTTATATATCTATATCATATTTTATATTTTGTTGCAGTAATGTTATTAAAACCCTTGGTTTGAAACATATACAGGCAGTTGCCTACTAAAGCTGGAATTAAAGAGTCATAAAAGGTGAGGCAATCATTCATTCGAACCACCTACTTGGTTACAGATAAAGAGTTAATGAAATATTGTTGTGATTGATGAAGGTTCCTTGGAATTTAGATATTTTATGAGGGATTGTATTTAGCCTATTTAAGCAAGTCATGGAATTTAATGGGATACAGATTATGGAATTAATGGGAGGATCCACTTTTACAGTCTCTTTAAAGGTTTTAAATTGAACAGCAGTTTGCCGTAGGATTTGAGTCTGAGAAGGCAGAAGTGAACTGGATCTGCTCTTGAAAGGCTTTCTCTCCAAAAGTCTCTACACAGATAAGCAAGTAACCTGTTTTGTTAACTTTATTTATAAGTGGCATTTGAACTGTTTTGCGTTAATTGGAATTAGTTGCAGATGTAGATACTAAGTTCAAGTTTTTCCTTTTTTTCTTGTTTAACTGTTATTTGTAAAGCTGTATCTTTGATGTTACTGTGATTGATTCTGTGTTTAAATTAAAGTTTGTTTTAATATAAAAGATACCTATAGGTCAGGGTCATTACTCCTGGGGTAAAATATCTTTTCATCACAGTTTTAATGAATTTTTAAAAATTGTTTGCCGTTCTCATCCAGTGCCCTATTAATGGTTGGGGTCTGGTACACGGTATCCGAACGCAGTGACTTGGAATGCTGCGACGAGTAACTCACCTCCTGACTTCCCAAAGCCTGTCCACCATCTACAAGGTACAAGTGAGGAGTGTGATGAAATATTCTCCATTTGACTGGATGAGTGCAGCTCCAACAACATTCAAGAAACTCTACACCATCCAGGACAAAGCAGCCCACTTGATTGGCACCACATCCACCCCCAACACACAGTTGCAGCATTGGGTACTATAGACAAGATGCACTTCCACGCCTCACCAAGGTGCCTTCGAAATCACCTCGCAAAGATGCAACCTCTAACATCTAGAAGGGCTGGGGCACCAGGGGCGCGATTCGCCGAAATGGAGCCTAAGTGCCGACGCCGGAGTGAAAATCGGAGTGTTTCATTCCGGCGTCGGAGCCCGCTCCCAGCCCCCTATTCTCCCGCTCCCGGGGGGATAGGAGCGGCGTCGTGTAATTTACGCGCGCTGGGCCTTGGCGCCGTGTAACAAGCGGCGCCGTGTAAATGACGCTAACAATCAAACACTAATGATCCAGGCTGCACCACGGAGGACATTTAGCAACCAAAGGGTAAGAGTCTGGATGAGCGGAGGACAGCTGAGCACGACCTCCCTATTGTTGCTGGCAGAATGTGGGGTCTAGGGGTTCCTGAGCTGCCCAGGGGTGAGTGTGTAGAACAAGGTTTGCTAGCACAACTGGCTCACTGGATGGCACTCTGAGAGAAGGTGGGACAGTCATGGTAAGGGTGGGGTAAATTTGAGGGATATGTGAGTCCCAGGATGGAAGCCTCAACTGATTGTTGGTCTCTCTCCTTCTCCAATTCCATCCAGGTATAGATATGTCTGCTGGTGTCGACCCCACGGAGGCATCCCTCGCTGTGTGTGGTACCTGATAGGCTGGAGCACCATTGGTGGAAACTGTTTACTTTCTATCGGTTAGGATGAATGGTAGCTCCGCCCTGCTAGGCTGGGTATAAGAGCCCGTGACGCCCCAGCAGCCTTCATTCTGTACCTGAGCTGCTGGGGGAAACATCGAGCTTATTAAAGCTTTCAATTGGACTACAACCTCGCTTTAGTGGTCATTGATCTTGCATCAATTTAATAAGCTAGTTTTTAAAAAAGAAAGGATGGAGCTCCGAATCAAGCCGGAGTGTCTGCAACTTAGCCGCCACACGGCGATCTCAGCGGCAATCTTTAAGCACTGGCTGGCGTGCTTTAAAGGGTATCCCGGGACAGCCGAAAACACACCCACAGGAGAGCAGAAAATGCAAGTCCTGCACTCAAGGGCGAGCCCGGAGATGTACACCCTCATCGCGGAAGACTTCGATGCAGCAGTTGAGCTGCTAAAAGGACACTATATTCACCCGGTAAACCAGGTCTACACACGGCACCTGCTTGCCACAAGGCAACAAACACCTGGGGAATCGCTAGAGGAATTCTACCGTGCACTCCTGGTGTTGGGCAGAAGCTGCGGCTGCCCGCAAGTTTCGGCGAGCGAACACACGGAACTCTTAGTCCGGGACGCTTTCGTGGCAGGTATGCTATCATCACAAATCCACCACGCCTGTTAGAAAAGGACACCATGGGTCTCAGGGAGGCACGGGCCCTGGTAGGCTCCCTGGATGTGGCCTCCAGGAACGCCCGCGCTTACATTCCCGACCACGTGGCAGTCCCCTGGGCAGCGTGGAACCCCTCCGTGGCCGACCCCGAGACTTCCCCCATTCCCCCACAGCCTGGCAACCCCGAGGGGCACCGCTGCTACTTTTGCGGGCAGGCCAAGCACCCCCGCCAGCGCAGCCTGGCCCGCGCATCCACCTGCAAGGGATGCGGCAAAAGGGGCCATTTTGTGGGGGTATGCCAGGCCCGAGCGGTCTCCAGCGGCGAATGCGGACCGCAACCACAGACTTTTCCACGGGCCCCGTGCGGCCAGCGATCGCCGCCACCTCCATATCCCAGGGCCACGTGCGGACCCCGGGCGCCGCCACCTTGTTCAGCGGACACCACGTTGGAGGGATGGGTGCCGCCATTTTGTGCACCCCCAGCCATGTGCGACCAATGGGAGACGCCATCTCGGATGAACCCCCAGGACCCCAGCTCAGCTGCCCGCACACTGCCCGAACAGAACTCTCAACTGCTGCGATTAGCCTCGGTGACTCTGGATCGGTCTCGGCCTCGAACACTCTCAACCGCTACGACGACCGTATTCGTCAACGGGCACGAGACGTCCTGCCTAATCGACTCTGGGAGCACGGAGAGCTTTATACACCCCGACACGGTAAGGCGCTGTTCTCTCCTCATCCACCCCGTTAATCAAAAAATCTCACTGGCCTCCGGTTCCCACTCAGTGGAGATAAAGGGGTTTTGTGTAGCAAACCTCACAGTTCAGGGAAGGGAGTTCAAAAATTTCCGTCTCTACTTCCTTCCCCACCTCTGCGTGGCTACACTCCTGGGTTTAGACTTCCAGTGTAACTTTCAAAGCCTGACCTTCCAATTCGGCGGCCCTATACCCCCCCCCTTGCTGTCTGCGGCCTTGCGGCCCTTAAGGTCGACCCGCCTTCCCTGTTTGCGAACCTCACCCCGGATTGCAAACCCGTCGCCACCAGGAGCAGATGGTACAGTGCCCAGGACCGGATCTTTATTAGGTCAGAGGTCCAAAGGCTACTGAGGGAAGGGGCCATTGAAGCCAGTAACAGCTCCTGGAGAGCTCAAGTAGTGGTGGTAAATACTGGGGAGAAGCATAGGATGATCATCGACTACAGTCAGACCATCAACAGGTTTGCGCAGCTGGACGCGTACCCTCACCCCCGTATATCCGACCTGGTAAACAGGATCGCGCATTATAAGGTCTTCTCCACGGTGGGCCTCAAGTCCGCCTACCACCAGCTCCCCATCTGAACTAGTGACCGCAAATACACTGCCTTTGAGACAGATGGCCGGCTCTATCACTTCTTAAGGGTTCCCTTCGGTGTCACCAACGGGGTCTCGGTCTTCCAGCGCGAGATGGACCGAAGGGTTGACCGGTACGGTTTACGGGCAACATTCCCGTATCTTGATAATGTCACCATCTGCGGCCACGACCAGCAGGACCACGACACCAACCTCCGAAAATTTCTCCAGACTGCTAAAATCCCTACATACAACAAGGATAAATGCATGTTTAGCACCGATCGTCTAGTCATTCTCGGCTACCTAGTGCGAAATGGAGTTATAGGCCCCGACCCTGAATGCATGCGCCCCCTTATGGAGTTCCCCCTCCCTCACTGCGCCAAGGCCCTGAAACGCTGCCTAGGGTTTTTCAGTTACTACGCCCAGTGGGTCCCCAACTATGCGGACAAGGCCCGCCCCCTGATCCAATCCACAGCTTTTCCCCTGTCGATAGAGGCCCGCCAGGCCTTCAGCCGCATCAAAGCAGACATTGTAAAGGCCACGATGCACGCCATTGACGAGTCCCTCCCCTTCCAGGTCGAGAGCGATGCAACCGACGTAGCTCTGGCGGCCACCCTCAACCAAGCGGGCAGACCCGTGGCCTTCTTCTCCCGTACCCTCCATGCTTCCGAAATCCTCCACTCCTCAGTTGAAAAGGAGGCCCAGGCCATAGTAGAAGCTGTGCGACATTGGAGGCATTACCTGGCCGGCAGGAGATTCACTCTCCTCACTGACCAACAGTCGGTTGCTTTCATGTTCGATAATGCACAGCAGGGCAAGATAAAAAACGACAAGATCTTACGGTGGAGGATCGAACTCTCCACCTACAACTACGAGATCTTGTATCGTCCCGGGAAGCTAAACGAGCCTCCTGACGCCCTGTTCGCAGCACATGTGCCACCGCACAAGTGGACCGCCTCTGAGCCCTCCACAAGGACCTCTGCCACCTGGGGGTCACTCGCTTTTTCCATTTTGTCAAGACCCGCAACCTGCCCTACCCCATCGAAGAGGTCAGGACAGCCACCAGGGACTGCCAAATCTGCGCGGAGTGCAAACCGCACTTCTACCGGCCAGAGAAAGTGCACCTGATAATTGCTTCCCGTCCCTTTGAGCGCCTCAGCATGGACTTCAAAGGCCCCCTCCCCTCCACCAACCGCAACACGTACTTCCTGAGCGTTATTGACGAGTACTCCCGGTTCCCATTCGCCATCCCCTGTCCCGACATGACCGCAACCACCGTCATCAAGGCCCTCCATAGCATCTTTGCACTGTTCGGGTTCCCCGCTTACATACACAGTGATAGGGGATCCTCCTTTATGTGCGACGAACTGCGTCAATTCCTGCTCAGCAAGGGCATCGCCTCGAGCAGCATGACTAGTTACAACCCCTGGAGTAACGGACAGGTAGAGAGGGAGAACAGAATGGTCTGGAAGACCGTCCTACTGGCCCTACGGTTCAGGAACCTCCCAACCTCCCGCTGGCAAGACGTCCTCCCGGATGCCCTCCACTCCATCCGGTCACTGCTTTGTACCACAACCAACCAGACACCTCACCATCGTCTCCTTGTCTTCCCTAGAAAGTCCTCCTCTGGGACCTCGCTCCCGACCTGGCAGGCAGGACCCGGACCCATCCTGCTCCGAAAACACATGCGGGCGCACAAGTCGGACCCGTTGGTCGAGAGGGTCCATCTGCTCCATGCTAACCCCCAGTACGCCTACGTGGCATACCCCGACGACCGACAAGTTACGGTCTCCCTACGGGACCTGCCGCCCGCCGGAACCCCACGCACATTCCAGCCACCAGTCCCACCCTCCCCTCCACCGCAGCACCTTACAGGAGGATCGGTCCTTCCACCGCCCCCATCTAGGCCCACCCACCCACCGACGCCCCCCGCTGGCGCTCCCTTCCCAGGTCAGCCGTTTTCCCCACCAGCGCCGTCTAGGGGTGATGAAGCTGCTATGGAGATCTAAGCCACACTCCCGGAGTCACAGACGCCTGAGCCTCCACCGGAGTCACCACCGAAGCTCCGACGATCACAGAGGACGACCAGGGCCCCCAATCGACTGATTGCTTCATTTTAACTGTAATTTGTAAATATAAACCATCAAAAGTACATAGCTACCAGACTTGTAAATAGTTACTAAACACTGTACGGAGGTATTACGGTACCTCCATAACTAATTATACCATGTTGTTATGTTTTGTAGTTTCTGGCCACCACCACCTCCAAACTCTTTTTTTAACAGGGGGTGAATGTGGTATTATAGGTATTACGGTACCTGATAGGCTAAAGCACCATTGGTGGAAACTGTATGGTTGCTATTGGTTAGAGTGTATGATACCTCCGCCCTGATAGGCGGGGGATAAGAACCCATGCCGCCCCAGCAGCCCTCATTCTGTGCCTGAGCTGCTGGGGGAAACATCTAGCTTATTAAAGCCTTCAGTTGGACTACAACCTCGCTTTAGTGGTCATTGATCGTGCACCATTCCCTCCCTGTGGATGACACCCCCCCCCCCCCTCCCCCACATGGCAAGTTTCCTGGGTGTGGTATTATCAGGTATTGCAGTACCCAAGAGGCTGAAGACCATTGGTTAAACCTAGGAGTTTACCAATTGCTGTTTGGTCTGTAGCTCCGCCCTGACAGGCGGGGTATAAGAACCGGTGCCAGCCCAGCAGCCCTCATTCTGTACCGAAGCTGCTGGGGAACAGTTCTAGTCTATTAAAGCCTTCAGCTATGTTACTACCTCGTCTTTGATTGTAATTGATCGTGCATCAATTTAATAGACTACATTTAAGCTGAAAGGATGGATCTCCGAATCAAGCCGGAGTGTCTACAACTCAGCCCCCACGCGGAGAACTCAGCGGCGATATTTAAGCACTGGCTGGCGTGCATTAAAGGCTACCTCGAGACGGCCGGAGGCATCCCCTCAGGAGAACAGAAACTGCATCTCCTGCACTCAAGGGTAAGCCGTGGGATCTACACCCTCATCGAGGAGGCGGAGGACTTCGATGCTACAATCGACCTGTTAAAAGGACATTATATCCACCCTGTAAACCAGGTCTACGCACGTCACCTGCTTGCAACTAGACAGCAAAGCCCCGGGGAATCGTTGGAGGAGTTCTACCATGCACTACTGGTGGTGGGCAGAAACTGTGGCTGCCCGCAAGTTTCGGGGAGCGAGCACACGGATCTCCTAATCCGGGAAGCCTTCGTAGCAGGTATGAGCTCCTCAGAGATCCGCAAAAGACTCTTAGAAAAAGACACATAGAACATTACAGCACAGTACAGGCCCTTCGGCCCTTGATGTTGCGCCGACCTGTGAAACCACTCTAAAGCCCATCTACTATTCCCTTATCGTCCATATGTCTATCCAATGACCATTTGAATGCCCTTCGTGTTGGCGAGTCCAATACTGTTGGAGGCAGGGCATTCCACACCCTTACTACTCTCTGAGTAAAGTACCCACCTCTGACATCTGTCTTATATCTATTTCCCCTCAATTTAAAGCTATGTCCCCTCGTGCTAGACATCACCATCCGAGGAAAAAGGCTCTCACTGTCCACCATATCCAATCCTCTGATCATCTTGTATGCCTCAATTAAGTCACCTCTTAACCTTCTTCTCTCTAACAAAAACAGCCTCAAGTCCGTCAGCTTTTCCTCATAA
Organism: Scyliorhinus torazame; assembly: GCF_047496885.1. Taxonomy (NCBI): domain Eukaryota; kingdom Metazoa; phylum Chordata; class Chondrichthyes; order Carcharhiniformes; family Scyliorhinidae; genus Scyliorhinus; species Scyliorhinus torazame. The sequence continues at coordinate 292,821,381 of NC_092711.1, read as the reverse complement.
AATCTTCCCTCCATACCAGGCAACATTCTGGTAAATCTCCTCTGCACCCTTTCCAATGCTTCCACATCCTTCCTATAATGCGGCGACCAGAATTGCACGCAATACTCCAAATGCGACCGCACCAGAGTTTTGTACAGCTGCAACATGACCTCATGGCTCCGAAACTCAATCCCTCTACCAATAAAAGCTAACACACCGTACGCCTTCTTAACAACCCTCTCAACCTGGGTGACAACTTTCAGGGATCTATGTTCATGGACATAGGAGGAACTTCTTCACCCAAAGGGTTGTGAATCTATGGAATTCCTTGCCCAGTGAAGCAGTAGAGGCTCCTTCATTAAATGTTTTTAAGATAAAGATAGTTTTTTGAAGAATAAAGGGATTAAGGGTTATGGTGTTCGGGCCGTAAAGTGGAGCTGAGTCCACAAAAGATCAGCCATGATCTCATTGAATGGTGGAGCAGGCTTGAGGGGCCAGATGGCCTACTCCTGCTCCTAGTTCTTATGTTCTTATGACACCGAGATCTCTCTGCTCATCCACACTGCCAAGAATCTTACCATTAGCCCAGTACTCTGTCTTCCTGTTATTCCTTCCAAAATGAATCACCTCACACTTTTCTGCATTAAACTCCATTTGCCACCTCTCAGCCCAGCGCTGCAGCTTATCTGTGTCCCTCTGTAACTTGTAACATCCTTCCGCACTGTCCACAACTCCACCGACTTTAGTGTCATCTGCAGATTTACTCACCCATCCTTCTACGCCCTCCTCCATGTAATTTATAAAAATAATAAACAGCAGTGGCCCCAAAACAGATCCTTGTGGTACACAACTAGTAACTGGACTCCAGTCTGAACATTTCCTATCAACCACCACCCTTTGTCTTCTTCCAGCTAGCCAATTTCTGATCCAAACTGCTAAATCACCCTGAATCCCATGCCTCTGTATTTTCTGCAGTAGCCTACCGCGGGGAACCTTATCAAACACTTTACTGAAATCCATATACACCACATCAATTGCTTTACCCTCATCCACCTGTTTGGTCACCTTCTCAAAGAACTCAATAAGGTTTGTGAGGCACGACCTACCCTTCACAAAACCGTGTTGACTATCTCTAATCAAATTATTCCTTTCCAGATGATTATACATCCAATCTCTTATAAACCTTTCCAAGATTTTGCATACAACAGAAGTAAGGCTCACTGGTCTATAGTTACCGGGGTTGTCTCTACTCCCCTTCTTGAACAAGGGGGTAACATTTGCTATCCTCCAGTCTTCTGGCACTATTCCTGTAGACAAAGATGACTTAAAGATCAAAGCCAAAGGCTCAGCAATCTCCTCCCTAGCTTCCCAGAGAATCCTAGGATAAATCCCATCCGGCCCTGGGGACTTATCTATTTTCACGCTTTCCAGAATTGCTAACACCTCCTCCTTATGAACCTCAAGCCCTTCTAGTCTAGTAGCCTGAATCTCAGTATTCTCCTCGACAACATTGTCTTTTTCCTGTGTGAATACTGACAAAAAATATTCATTTAGCACCTCTCCTATCTCCTCGGACTCCAAGCACAACTTCCCATTACTGTCCTTGACTCGCCCTATTCTTACTCTAGTCATTCGTTTATTCCTGACATATCTATAGAAAGCTTTAGGGTTATCCTTGATCCTACCTGCCAAAGACTTCTCATGTCCCTTCCTGGCACTTCTTAGCTCTCTCTTTAGGTCCTTCCTCACTAGCTTGTAACTCTCGAGCGCCCTAAATGAACTTTCATGTCTCATCTTTACAAAAGCCTCCTTCTTCCTCTTGACAAGTGTTTCGACTGCTTTAGTAAACCACGGTTCCCTTGCTTGACCACTTCCTCCCTGCCTGACAGGTACATACTTATCAAGGACACCCTGGGACTTAGAGAGGCACGGGCCCTGGCAGGGTCCATGGATGTTGCCTTCAGAAACGCGCAGTCCTATGCACCCGACCACGCGGTGGCCACCTGGGCTGCATGGCATCCCGCAGTGGCAGCCCCACAGACCTTCCCCGTGTCCCCGCAGGCCTGCGCTGTAAGACGGCCGGCTAACTCCATCGGGCCCCGCTGTTTCTTCTGCGGGCAGGTGAAGCACCCCCGCCAGCGCTGCCCGGCCCGCACCTCCACCTGCAAAGGGTGCGGCAAGAAGGGCCATTTTGTGGTGGTCTGCCAGGCATGAGCCGTGGCCGCGGTCTCCAGCGACTCCCGACCGCCGCGGCAACCTTCCCTTCGGGCCCCAGGTGGCCAGGACTCACCGCCACCCCCCTATGCTAGGGCCACGGGCGACCCACGGGCACGGCCATCTTGCCCCTCGGACACCACGCTGGACGGATTGGCGCCGCCATTTTGTCCATCCCCGCCACCATTTGTCCATCCCCGACCACCATGTGCGACCCATGGGAGACGCCATCTTGGATGGTGCCCCAGGGCCCCAGCACGGCCGACTACACGCTGCCCAATCAAAACCCGCAACTACTTCATCTGGCCTCGGTGACTCTGGACCAAAATCGACCTTGGACGCTCGCAACAGCAATGACGACGGTCTTCATCAATGGCGACGAAACGTCTTGACTGATCGATGTCAAGCTTTATACACCCCGACACGGTAAGGCGCTGTTCACTTGTTACCCACCGTCATCAAGGCCCTCCAGGGTATTTTTACACTGTTCGGTTTCCCCGCGTACATACACAGTGATAGGGGGTCCTCCTTCATGAGCGACGAACTGCGTCAATTCCTGCTCAACAGGGGCATTGCCTCAAGCAGGGCGACCAGTTACAACCCCCGGGGAAATGGGCTGGTAGCGAGGGAGAACGGAACGGTCTGGAAGACCGTCCTGCTGGCCCTACAGTCCAGGAATCTCCCAGTCTCTCGCTGGCAAGAAGTCCTCCCGGCGGCCCTCCACGCCATCCGGTCTCTGCTCTGTAAAACTACCAACCAGACACCTCATGAACGTCTCCTTGTCTTCCCCAGGAAGTCCTCCTCCGGAACCTCACTCCCAACCTGGCTAGCGACACCCGGACCCATCCTGTTTTGGACGCACGTGCGGGCGCACAAGTCGGACCCGTTGGTCGAAAGGGTCCACCTGCTGCACGCTAACCCCCAGTACGCCCACGTGGCGTTCCCTGACGGCCGGCAAGGTACAGTCTCCCTTCGGGACCTGGCACCCGCCGGAACCCCATGCGCACCCGAACCATTACCCTCACCCACCCCCCCCCCCCCCTCCACAGCACCTCACAGGGGGGTCAGTCCTCCCGCCGCTCTTGCCTAGGCCCTCCCACCCACCGACACCCCCTACAGGCGCCCCCCTCTCGTGTCAACCGTTTGCCCCACCAGCGCCGTCTAGGGGTGACGAAGCTGCCATGGAGGCCGAAGCCACACTCTCGGAGTCGCAGATGCCCGGACCCCCACCAGAATCACCACCGAAGCCCAGACGATCCAGGAGGACGAACAGGCCACCCTACCGACTAATTGCTTCACTGTAACTGTAACTGTAAATGAACACTGAATGTATATATCTTCCACGCTTGTAAACATTCTCGACAACTCTGGAAGGAGGTATCACTGTACCTCCATATCTGATCATACCATGTTAGATGCAATTGTAACCACTGGCCACCACCCCGCCGGACCCTTTTTTAACAGGGGGTGAATGTGGTATTATCAGGTATTGCAGTACCCGAGAGGCTGAAGACCATTGGTTAAAGCTAGGAGTTTACCATTGGCTGTTTGGTATGTAGCTCCGCCCTGACAGGCGGGGTATAAGAACCGATGCCGTCCCAGCAGCCCTCATTCTGTACCGAATCTGCTGGGGAACAGTTCTAGTCTATTAAAGCCTTAATTACTACCTCGTCTTTGATTGTAATTGATCGTGCATCACTGGGACTAGCTGACAAACAGGGCAAAAACACCTTTGACATTGGCAGGGCTGGATGTTCCAGCTGGCAGCCAATGGCCAGCCAGATAACCAGCATATCCACGCCATTATTAAGAGTGCTAATTTCCACTCCAGAACATTGGCCAATTCCGTCTGAGTTGACCTGCTGCTGAAACATTCACCCTTGCCTTTGTTACCTTGCGACCTGGTTCTTGGCTAGCTTCCTTATCTTTCATCCGCCATAACATCAGTCAAAACGCTGCTTACACCAAGCCCTGTGTTTGCTGAGCTGCACTAGCTTCTGCCTAACATTCTCGGCCTTGCTTTCAAATCCTTCCATGGCTCCCCCCCTCCCCCGCATGACCTCATGCCTTTCCTACCTCTGCAGCCTCTTCCAGCCTGAAAGCCTCCCGGATTATCTGCATTTCTTTCATTCTGACCACTTACGCATCTCTGGTTTTAATTGTTTCACCAGTGGTATCCATGCTTTCAGCTGCCAAAGCTCGATATTCTGGAATTCCCTCTCTAAACCGCTCTGTGTCTCTAACGTACTTTCTCCTTTTAAGATGCCCCTTAAAACCTGTCCCTTTCACCAAGCCTTTGGTCATCTGTCCTAATATAACCTTATGTAGATCAGTGTCAAATGTTGATGGATAATGCTCCTTTCCAGCGACTTGGAACATTTTGCTATGTTGGCAGCACAATGTAAATGTGCAAATGCACCTACCACTCTTGTTCTGATCATGATTCCATGATCCTCAATGGGAACTTAAGGCGGTATTAAATGCACTTGATATCTGTTTTAGGGAATGTCTGCTGCATTAGTGGCAGGCCTTTCCAATGATCAACAACTCCGAATGCAGAATTCCCACCAACTGAGAGCTCTAGCCAATCAGAGTCGAAGAGCTCTACTGAATGGCAACGCTGTTGGGGAGGCAGCGGCTGTTGCCTGTAGGATGCCCACCCAAGGCCTAGCATTGTCGCTGGATCCCAGGCCACAGGTAAGTGATGGTGGGAAGAGGATCACAGGTTAGGGGCCGTGGCTTTGCTGGGGGCTGAGGGTCCTCTTTCCCTATGCTGGGTCCCTCAATCCCTTGAATGCATTTGAACGAGAGACAGCCCCTCCAACCCCTTCCCCTGGGAGCCCAGAAGCTGCCCTGCACATGATTTCCGATTAATAATAATCATTACTTATTGTCACAAGTAGGATTCAATGAAGTTACTGTGAAAAGCCCCTAGTCGCCACATTCCGGCGCATGTTCGGGGAGGCCGGTACGGGAATTGAACCCGCGCTGCTGGCATTGTCATGGTTCTTGTCAAGCCAGCTGTTTAGCCCACTGTGCTAAACCAGCCCCTGGTTATACTCCCTGCATGGTACTCCTCCCCCGTCCAACACTGGACCAATACCGGTGGCGGCAGGATGAAGTCCTTAAGTGTCCATTAATTGCCAGGTTACGGTCTTCAATTGACACTGGACAGAATGGCCATCCACAGGGTCTTCCCGCCATGAACAATACTGGGGTGGAGGCGGGATGGTGGCATCACTTACCTGTGGCTTGAGATCCACCATGGACATAACTGGGGTGGAGGCGGGATGGTGGCAGGGTCCCCCCCGCCACTACATTTCTGCCATATTAAATGACCCCACCCCACCAGATCCACCATGGGGAAGGCATCAAATTCCGCCCTTAGGGTTAAGATCAGGAGTAACCTGAATGATGGACACTCCTCTCAGTTGTCTAATCCACTTCATCCAATTGTTAAAAGGTGGCTTCTTATGATGGCTGCTGATATTCCTCGTCTTACAGCCTTGCTCGTTTGTGACTCCCTCTTTACTCAGCCTCTTAAACAGAATTGCTGTTCCTCCGAGTGATCCCTGACGTCTTACATAGGGAATGTGGAATAGCTATTGGGTACTTGCTCTAATCCCCAAATCCTATATCCTTTCACCCCCGCCTTTACCCGAATGGACAACCGTCAGAAGAGGAGAGGAAGATGGGGTGGCATGGTGGTCGTGGTCAACACTGCTGCCTCACAGCGCCAGTGACCCAGGTTCAATTGGGTGACTGTCTGTTTGCATGTTCTCCCCGTGCCTTTGTGGGTTTCCTCCAGGTGCTCCGGTTTCCTCCCACAGTCCAAAGGTGTGCAGATTAAGTGGATTGGCCGTACTAAATTGCCCCTTAGCGTCCAAATGTTAGACGGATTAATAGGGTTACGGGAATGGGGGGAGGGTAGTGGGCCTAGATAGGGTGCTCTTTCAGAGGCTCAGTGCAGGCTCGATGGGCCGAATGGCCTCCTTCTGCATTGTGGGGATTCAATGGTAAAGAAAGGACATGACTCGAAAAGGTGGAATATTGGTCACCACCCCAACATACTATGATTGGAAAAAAGACAAGAACCATTAAAAAATTGGAAATAATCTGAGTAAAATATCACAGATGACTAAAAATTATTTTAACATGTTTTTTAAAAATCAGTGGAAATCTCATTGATTTTTAAAAAAAATTAGAGTACACAATTCATTTTTTCCAATTAAGGGGCAATTTTGCGTGGCCAATCCATCTAGCCTGCACATCTTTGTGTTCTGGGGGCGAAACCCACGCAAACACGGGGAGAATGTGCAAACTCCACACGGACAGTGACCCAGGGCCGGGGTTGAACCTGATGCCATGAGGTAGCAGTGCTAACCACTGTGCCATCGTGGTACCCTGGAAATCTCTCATTGATAACTTATAAGAGTCACAATACATTTTCATAGATTGCACCGGCTCTTGGAAAGAGCACCCTACCCAAGGTCAATACCTCCATTCTATCCCCAGAACCCAGTAACCTCACCCAACACTAAGGGCAATTTTGGACACTAAGGGCAATTTATCATGGCCAATCCACCTAACCTGCACATCTTTGGACTGTGGGAGGAAACCGGAGCACCCGGAGGAAACCCACGCACACACGGGGAGGATGTGCAGACTCCACACAGACAGTGACCCAAGCCGAAATCGAACCTGGGACCCTGGAGCTGTGAAGCAATTGTGCTATCCACAATGATACCGTGCTGCCCCTATGAATTTTATATGAATTGTAATGCCTCTGAAATGAAAATTAGAAAATGCATTATGTTTTTCAGTCAGTCGAGGTATGTTCAAAGAGCAGGTTATAACAACCTAGTGATTAATATCCAATTTGTGATGTCATGTGGTTCAGGGATATTAATGGACAATGGTAAGTGATAAAAATTATTGAGAAGTCTGTCGAATGTAGAAAGAAAACTTTACAAAGCCCTCGCTGGGGAAAAAATACATGGGATTGACAGGCGAAGGGAGGAGATGAAATGTGCAACAAAGTGCAAATAGAATGACAATTTCAGAAAACAAGTGGTTTATAATTTCAATTGAAAAGATATATTTGAGATTGGCTCCAAATCTCCATTTGTTGCGAGTGTAAATTGGTTGAACACATGCCACACCACACACCTGACAAATGACTCATACTTTGGACTTGGAATCTCACGAATGTACTTACAGTAATTACATAAACTCGGAGTCAATTAACGCACTACATTGATTATTATTCCATTGACTGCTGCAAACTGCTTTCTGAAAACCATTAAAATCAGATATGCCTCTTCAAATTCCATAATTAGCAAAAAGAATGACATAGTTTATACCTAAAAAATGTTCTTAAATGTTCCAAAGTATTTTCCCTTACTAGAATGACTCATGACAGCGATTGAAAGAAATGTTTTTTTCTTCCTGCTGCACAAATCACACCCAGTTCGAGTTTGATGAAGGGCTTGACCCGGTGTGAGGTTCTCATCGTTACCCTAACCCAGGTTTAAACCCTGAAAAAGGGCAGATTTTTCTGACAGCTGGGAATGACAAATTGAGTGGCGGTTCCAGGGGAGTTTAACTGGGAATTCATATCCACTAAAGGGCAAGTCTTGTTTGCTTTGCATCCAAGAAATTCTCACCACGACCAACATTAGACTCTGCAGCTTTCTAATAGTTGACCCTGTTTCTCACCAGTGCTTGGTTCCCAGGATGATAAAAATGATTTAACTCCATTACTTGGAAAAGGAATATCAACCATCATGCATTGTATGAAGTTTGAATATTGTTAGAGAATTGTGTTCTGGGTATAAAGACCTGAGGCCTGTGGTTTTTCTTAAAGCCAAACCGTTTTCCTTTACAGGAAACTTCTCATGGTCGATTAAACTTGGTAAGATTCACCAATCGACCTGCCTCATTTCAACAGCTGCACAGGGCTGCAATTCTGCGAAACGCGAAAGAAAATCAGGCCCTATCAACATCTGAAGGACGATCAGGTAACCAGTGATCAATGTTCCCTGTGATTGTGAGAAGGGGAGACAGCAGCACCAATTTTTATTCCCAGATGGGAATGCAGCAAAGGCAGCAGTTTGTCCGTCAGCAAGTAACAGCAGGACGAGATCCGGCCAATTTCAACGCCTGAACCTCAGGCCGCTTAGTGAATTCTCCCACTAAAACGTCTGGGAAGCCAGAGGGAAGCAGGAACTTGGTCATTAAAACCGTGCTGGTCAGAAGCAGCTCTCCAGAGACAGTTCACTTGGTTGATCTCGGGTATGGAGGGATTTTTCCACGAGAGGTGGAGCAGATTGGATGACCTTGTTGAGTCATATAGGATTCCCAGTGGGATTCAGAGAGTGGATGCTGAGTCATTGTTTTGTCTTGTCGGAGAATCTTGGACCCGAGGGCATAATCTCAGAGTAAGGGGTCATCCACTTAAGACAGAGTTGAGGAGGAATTTCTTCTCTCAGAGGGTAGTGAATTTGTGGAATTCCTTACCGTAGAGGGCTGTAGAGGCTGGGTTGTGAAGTATGTTCAAGGCTGGGATAGACAGATTTTTAATCAGGAAGAGAATCGAGGTTTATGGGGATAAGCCAGGAAAGTGGAGTCAAGGGTTATATCAGATCAGCCATGGTCTCATTGAATGGCGGAGCAGACTCAATGGGCCGAATAGCCTACTTTGGCTCCTATGTCATGTAGTCTTATGGTCTCTTGCATAAGTGGATAGGCAGGGAGGGGTGGGGGTGAAAGAAGGGTGGAGGAAGAGGGGGTAGTTAAAGCAGATGAAGCTCTGGAGCTGGGGAGACTCACGGTTTCCTTGACTGCGGCTGGAGGAGCTCAATATGGTCTGAAAGTGGAATTGGCTTGACTTGAAAGAAAAAGCTTCTTCATTGAGTGCTAGTGCGAGTTTGTTGCAGGGAGCAGTCAGCAGCTTTAACATTTGTACACAATCAAACTTTCTGGCTACAAAGTCAGTCTACACAGGATTGAGTCAATGTACCCATCCATATACAATAGACAAGCGCTACCATCTGGCCATATGATGATTGTCACATTCCGGGGCTTTTTCCAAAGATACACCAAGACATCAATCTCCAGAACTCTGGAAAAGCGGGTGAAGTTCACGCCAGCTTTGAAGAAAACAGAAGCAGTTAACAGTGCAGAGAATAATCACTCTCAGGGGTAACAACTCACCACGAACAGACTGTTAAGCTGGCATGTATAGCTAAACAAGTAAAAAATAAATGAATAAACAATGCCTCACACGTAAGGGGGATGCGGGCCACACTCCTGTCATCATGATTAATACAGTTCAAGAGACCTAGATGTTCGGTAAGTTGATGCTGTCGTGGGTCAAGAGATTTTGTGGGTGGTGCAAATCGGAAAACTTTATGCTGGACTCATTGCAAGTTTGGAATCTGGAGAGAGTTAACAGTAGGATTGTTAGCCAAAAGGAATGTGCGATACCTGAATGCCTAACCAAGATTTTTCAGCTGCCAGAAATCAAAGTTGCTGTCAGAAATCTGTCCACGGGCCTATAAATGTCAATACAAGCTGGTACGTTTGATACGACCGCCAAAACCTGAGTCTGAGCGAGTGGATAGTGCTTGGGAATCAGTGCCCTCCAACTACTGTGTATAAAAGGCTTCATAAACCTGCAGTCAGAAAACATTCCAGTGCAGTACAGAGGGGAGTGCTGCACGACCCCAGGTTCCATCTTTCACGTGGATGGAAGTAAAAGAGCAGGGGAATTTTCCTTGACAGGATGGCAGGGATGGCACGGTAGCACAGTGATTAGCACTGTTGCTTCACAGCACCAGGGTCCCAGGTTCGATTCCCAGCTGTGTCACTGTCTGTGCGGAGTCTGCACGATCTTCCCTTGTCTGTGTAGGTTTCCTCCCACAGGTCCCGAAAGACATGCTTGTTAGGTAATTTGGACATTTTCAAAGTGCTTTCCCCTTCGACAATGTAAAGAGTCTCCCGATGTACTTCCCTTCAACTCTTTCTGACTATGGGCAGCACGGTGGCGCAGTGGTTAGCATTGCTGCCTCACCAGTTCGATCAGGTTCGATCCCGGCTCTGGGTCACTGTCCGTGTGGAGTTTACACATTCTCCCCGTGTTTGCGTGGGTTTCGCCCCCACAACCCAAAGATGTGCAGGGTAGGTGGATTGGCCATGCTAAATTGTCCCTTAATGGGAAAAGAAATGAATTGGGCACTCTAAATTTATTTTTTAAAACTCTTTCTGACTATACATTGCCCATAGAACAGAGAATTGACCTAGAACTTCCATGATCCGCGTGCTCAAGATATGCCTTCCATTAGGTGAATATGTTCCTGGTCTCCTTTAAGTACCAAATCAAAATGACCATCGATTTCCATGGTTTCCTTAAAACACTGGTTAAAGAAGCATCATATCCATCGATTCAGCAACCATTTGGGCTCTCACAGTTTTTATTAATTTGATTGAAGTTCCCTTAATTCCATTCTTGAAGCAAATTATCCTCTTTCTTATGATGACGTGGTGGACTATAGAATGTGTCAGACTGTTTATTTAATTGCGGGTGAGGTATTAGAAGAGACCTTCATTCACATGCTGCCTCAGACTTATTTCGATTCTGTTACAAAACCCAAACTTAGCTCCTTGGAGAGTCTGGAGGTTGGGAGCTTCAGCTCCCGATGGGTCTTGGTACTTTTACAAATGCACTGACTGGGAGCAGGCTGCACATGCGGAGTTTGATATTTTTACAGTTCTTTTGGCCCAGGGTGTTTGTGTGTAAGGAAATGGTGTGAAAACCCAGGTCAGGTGACTGGGTGCAGAGTGCCAGCGAGAGCATGCTGAGGACAAGGAGGCGTCCCCAAAAGGGGAGAGGGGACAGATAGATGTCCCAAAAGGAAATCCCAGGCAAGGGAGAGAGACAAGTCCCAGCTAAGTTCAGCTAAAAAGAGAGGAACTTAGGAACGGGTTCCAAATTAAGAAAAGGGTTGTTAGTAGCAGACTTTAAGTAACGCACACGGAGGTAATTGAAGAGGGTTCAGGAGAAGCCCTAAAGATGCAAGAAGGCAGCCGAAGGTTGGTGACTCCATTTGGATCAGTAGTGTTTTGCTCAATGTGGCCAAAGATCTGAAGTTGTGCTTGTGAGTTGGAGCCTGGGTGCATACCGTGGTTTTCGGGGAGCGGCGGAGCGGCTCAATCAGACCCAAAGGCGATGGTTGAGAGTGAAGCCTGGGCAGAAGCTGGGGGGCGGAGGCAAGGGCGAGAGCAGAGGCCAGGCCAGATAGCCAGAAGCAGCAGCAGCCAGGACAGCCAGTGAACCACCACTGGCACACCTCTGAGCTTTGGTTGTCAAGGGAGCAGCTGCAGGGGTGACTTAAAGAACAAATAAAAGAAAGAAAGGTACAGCACAGGAACAGGCCCTTCGGCCCTCCAAGCCTGTGCTAATCATGCTGCCCGTCGAAACTAAAATCTTCTACACTTCCGGGGTCCGTATCCCTTTATTCCCATCCTATTTATGTATTTGTCAAGATGCCCCTTAAACGTCACTATCGTCCCTGCTTCCACCACCTCCTCCAGCAGCGAGTTCCAGGCACCCACTACCCTCTGTGTAAAAAACTTACCTCGTACATCTCCTCTAAACCTTAAACCTATGCCCCATAGTAATTGACCCCTCTACCTTGGGAAAAAGTCTCTGACTCTCCACTCTGTCTATGCCCCTCATAATTTTGCAGACATCAGGCCGCCCCTCAACCTCGACGCCCAGGGGCGTGTCAAAGGGGCCTGGCAAAGAGGAAGAGCATGGAGCTGCCAAATGTGTAAGTTCGCTTCTGCCTACACACCTGGGAGACGATCGCACGAGACGTTGTGATGTAAATCCTGCCCATTGTGACCCTGCCAAGGTGCCCAGGTGGCACTGCCAACTGGCAGGGACACTGCCAGGGTACCAGGTTGGCACTGCCAAGGTGCCATGCTGGCATTTTGCACAAGGCAGTGTTTCAGGCCAGGGGTGCCCTGCGTGGGTGTTGGAGGAGTGCGGAGGGGCCCTAGCCCCTTCACAGTGAGTTGATGCTTGGAGGGGGTCGGGGATTGAGTTGAGGCCGCCAGGGATCGGGACCCCATTTAAAAATGGGGTCCCGATCTCGTACTGCACTGAGGAGTTCCGGCGAGCCAGCCCTGACGGAATCCCTGGGCGAGCACTCAGAGCCTGCGCAGACCAGCTGGCGAGTGCCCTCCTAATTTCTATATTCCTCTGGGGCACCCACTGTTTTGAGCCCACTGAATCTGCCATAAGTCTCCCTTTTTTTCCTTATCTAATGCTGTACATCTCTTGACATCCATGGTTCTCAGGACTTGTTGGTCCCATTCTTTACAGAACTCCATCTCCCCCCTTCAAGTCTTTAAAATCAGGGTTCGAGTTGGTCTGGAGGGCTTTTACCCCTGCCACATCTCCGTTGCTGTCCGGTTGGGAGAGTGGAAGGATCTAGGGGCTGTTGATCTTGGTGGTGGACCGTTGGTTGGAGCAGGGTGCAGCCATGGCTTCATGCCCGTTTTCCATTAGTGAGTGCTGCACTATGCCTGGTCAAGTGGGTTGCTGCGGTGGTGGTTTGGGGCCATGTGTGTTGGTCATTTCTCTCTGGGTAGATGGGAGTCGTATCCATCTGGCTGTTGGTCACATCCCTGCTTCTTCTTCGTCCATCTTTCCCAGTGTCGGGAAGCCTTCTGAGATTGAGTGGAAGCTGTCCTTGGGATGGAAGAAGAGTGCAGAGATTGTTCACCTTACTTGAGTAGAGGTTGCATTGGGCTGCGACCTGGTTCCAGGGGACCCTGCGGTTTCATCTCACTGGCTGGTAGTTGCTGAGGCTGTGTCTAAGTCGGCACCTCAGCCAACTGCTCCGTGGTCACAGAGGCTCTGCTGGAAGTCATTCTGGCCCTGAGGTCAGTCCACTGGGTAACATCCTACATTGTGGCCCTTGCCTCGATTCGGGGACCTGAGAAGGAGAATAGATCTGATCCACGAAGAGGGACGAGAGGTGATAAACAAAGTCAACATTGGGTTGCTACTTTGTAGTTGGACTTTCGGGAGGTCAAATGTCTGGCTGCATGGGGACCACGGTTGTCTTCACCTCTCCTGCTGGTTGAAGCAGGTTGAGAGCTGTCCAGGTGTCTCTACTGAGGAATGAGGGTTCATATCACACGGTGTACATAACGTCTGTGATCTGTCTGTTGCTGTAATCGTGCTTGAACCATTCCAATGTCCGGGGATGGGACTCCCTGTGCAACTTGGGGGTAGGGTGCCCGTGGTTCTGACCCAGTCAGAACCCAGGCTTTGGAGCCACGGTTCATTGCCCGATAAGAAGGTAACTCCTGTGCAGGAATCTAACAGGAAATTGGTTAAATGGCCGTTGACTGAGATGCCTGTGTTCCAGTAGGGGGAGCTGCAGCATCTGATGTCATCCAGGAAGGAGGGCTGTGATGTCTTCTGGGTTGGCGGCCTCGACTTTGTGAATAGCTCTTGGATTGGCTGCATCCAGTGCGGAGGGCGTGCCTGGCATAGCCTGCAGAAGTGACAGTGGAAACATTTAGCAGCATTGGCCGGAAAGTGTTCCTTTCTTTGGGTGTGCTTTGTCCAGCAACACTGGCGCGGTCGTTCAGCAGGGTGGTTGGGTGCTGGCTTATCTTGGCTCGGACCTTCTCTGTACTTCAGCTGCCGCGTGTGGTGGAGTGTGTGAGATGTGGCTTCCTCCCCATGATGCGTTCTGACCTTGAAGAATGTTTCAACGTTGGTCTCGCACTCCAACAGCCTGACCAGCTGGACAGCCTTGTCGATAGTGATGTCTTCCATGGCCTGGCAAAGGTTGGAGGGTGAATCATTCGTGACACCAAGCACGATTCTGTCTCGGATGAGTTCTGATTTCAATCTTTGTATTCTCATTCTTCTGCCATGCGGTAGAGGTTGTTCAAAGGATTGACAGGCTCCCCTGGCTACTGGACTCTCCTGTTAAATTTGGCACATTCCAAGGTCTTCTTAAATAGTAGGTTGAAAAAGGGGTCAAAAGATTTTAAAATAACTTCAAACTTAGCAGTTGGTTCATCTATGGCCTGCCTGGCCCAGTTGAATAAAGTAATATGCCAACTTATTCTTCCTCCAACTTTTTATTTAATGCTGCAACTGTCTATACCTGAGGAATCTTTTTTTCTCATAGCTCCAATTATGAGATTGGACCGGGCCATAGGTGAGCCACATTGAGAGTAGAAATGAAGGCCTGTACTCTATGGTCAAAAAAATTTAAAGCGTGTGATGCGACCATCAATTCACACAAAACCAGGAGTAGAAGTAAACTGTGGCTTTAATCAACTAGGACAGTGCCTGCCTGCGACTGATCTGTTAGTGGGAGCCACCTACAGGGCGACTGCTCTTTAAACCTCCCCTCAAGGGTGGAGCCAGGGGCGGAGCCCACACAGGCCCCAACATGCTACATCACAGGTAATACCTTACAATGGTCCATAGGTGGGGCCCACATGGACAACAGCGTAATACAGATATGCACATGGTGAATTGTTACAGCAATACATTCACCACAGCGTGGATGTCCCTTTAAGAGATCGGAGAATTTCAAAATGGCAGTACCGGAATTGCTGAGGAGGAGATTTTCACATACATCGGAGTTTTGGCGTGACTTCTATAACGGTAGCGACAGACCCAGAGGAAGAGGAATCTACAAAATAGCCGCGGGTTGGGTCGCGGCGGGGTCAGTTGAATGACAGTGCCTTCTGCGGGTTGGGTCCAGTTTGAGAGGGCAGAGGTCTCGCATGCTGGGATGCTGAAAATATTGCAAGGCAATCAGGCTTTTGTTTAAACAGGGGTTTCTGCATGTTCAATCTCTGTTTTTCTTTTGTTGCGCTGTGGACTCGGGAGTCAAGTGGGGGGGTGGGGGGGTGGGGGGGGTGCTGATTTAAAGGTCAGGCTAACGATAAATGTCCAAGGAGTTTCCTGCCTAACTGATTTTTAAAAGAAATCGATCACAGGACTCTCTTCCCTGGAACCTTAAAAGGTTGAAGCAGATCCACAGGGATCCAGTGGAGACTTTGACATGAGCTTAACTTCTGCCTTTACTTCTGCTGCCGGGATCTACAGTCTCCGGAGCTTTTCAGGTGAGTTTTTTTCAGCTTCTTGCTTCTTGAGTGAGGTTTTCCCATTGCAGACATTTGTTGCTGCCATCCTTTTCTTGAATGCTTCAGTCTTTTTCTAGAGGATCTGGATTTTGATCTCCAGTAGCCACCATGGCGGCATGGTAGCACAGTGGTTAGCACTGTTCGTCCACAGCTCTAAGGTCCCAGGTTCGATTCCTGCCTTGGGTCACTGTCTGTGTGGAGTCTGCACGTCCTCCCCGTGTCTGCGTGGGTTTCCTCCGGGTGCTCGGGTTTCCTCCCACAGTCCAAAGATGTGCAGGCTAGGTGGATTGGCCGTGTTAAATTGCCCCTTACTGTCCAAAAAGGTTAGGTGGGGTTACTGGGTTATGGGGATTAGGGGCGGGATTCTCCGCCCCGCCACGCCACATTTCTGCCCCGACCGGCCGGCGGGATTCTCCGCTAGGCCAGCCGGTCAATGGGATTTCCCATTGTTGCCCACGCTGTTGGGAAACCCCCGGGAGCCAGCATAACGGAGAATCACGCGGGTGGAGAATCCAGCCCAGAATCTCACCCAGTAGGTGGTAGGCCTAAGTAGGTTACTCTTTCCAAAGGCCGGTGCAGACTCGATGGGCCGAATGACCTCCTTCTCCATGTAAATTCTACGATTTCTATGTTTTGTTTGGTTGTCACTATCCATGGAGTGTGCTGCTTTGACACTATTCAGCAAACTTGTAAAAGTTACCGAGTAATCTTTTTTAACATTACTGAACTATGTACACACTTACAGTAGAGGGTACATGTGTGGAGTGGACTTGATGGCACATCCTTACATGTTGCTACACTGCTGACCTAAGCTTTATGTCAGGTGCCTTTTAACATTACCAGTGGACGATACCATACACAGTTCCAGGATTAACCCTTAATGTACTGGGTCCTTCTTCTACTACCCTTTGGCCGGGATTATCCTGCACCACGAGCAGTGGGCATTGTCGATGTTTGTCACTGGCGGGGCCAGAAAATTCCCCCCCATGTTCAGAGTGAGGTGATTGCAGAGTTCACACGAGCTGACTAATTAGAAAGTAAACTCAAGCCACAAGGATGGCTGTCCATTTGCATCACTGTACCTTCTACATTACAAAAGATTGAAATGGAGACACCCTGGGCGGGATTCTCCGACCCCCTGCCGGGTCGGAGAATCGCCGGGGGCTGGGGTGAATCCCGCCCCCACCGGTTGCCGAATTCTCCGGCACCGGATATTCGGCAGGGGCGGGAATCACGCCACGCTGGTCGGCGGGCCCCCCCCACCGGCAATTCTCCGGCCCGCGATGGGCCAAAGTCCCGCTGCTGGAATGCCTGTCCCGCCGGCGAGGATCAAACAACCTAGGCGGCGCGGGCGGGCTCCGGGGTCCTGGGGGGGCGGCGCAGGGCGATCTGGCCCCGGGGGGTGCCGCCACGGTGGCCTGGCCCGCGATCGGGATCCACCGATCCGCGGGCGGGCTTGTGCCGTGGGGTCACTCTTTTCCCTCCGCCTCGGCCACAGTCTTCACCATGGCTGACGGGAAGAGACCCCCCTGCGCATGCACGGGGATGACGTCAGCAGCCGCTGACGCTCCCGTGCATGCGCGGACCTCCGCCGCCCGGCGAAGTCCTTCCGGCCCCGGCTGCCGTGGCGCCAAAGGCCTTTCCCGCCGGCTGGCGGCACGCCAACCACTCCGGCGCGGGGCTAGCCCCTCAAGGTGAGGGATTGGCCCCTAAAGGTGTGGAGAAAGTCGCACCTTTGGGGCGGCCTTACGCTGGAGTAGTTCACGCCACTCCATCCCGCCGGGACCCCCCGCCCCGCCGGGTAGGGGAGAATCACGCCCCCTGTCTGCAAAGCCATGCAAGCTTCTGAAAGACCAGTTTAAGCCAGCTACCTAATTAATTAGCTGCCTACTTCTGCTTCAGGCTGGAATAAACACAAATTCTCTTAACTTAAGAAGTAATTTTGAGTTGATTGCTGAGGCAGAAACGGTGGGGGAGGCGGCGGTGGCGACGTGGTATCGTCGCTAGACTACTAGGGGCAGCACAGTAGCACTGTGGCTTCACAGTGCCAGGGTCCCAGGTTCGATTCCCCGCTGGGTCACTGTCTGTGCGGAGTCTGCACGTTCTCCCCGTGTCTGCGTGGGTTTCCTCCGGGTGCTCCGGTTTACTCCCACAGTCCAAAGATGTGCAGGTTAGGTGGCTTGGCCGTGATAAATTGCCCTTAGTGACCAAAAAAGGTTAGGAGGGGTTACTGGGTTACAGGGATAGGGTGGAAGTGGGGGCTTAAATGGGTCGGTGCAGACTCAATGGGCCGAAGGGCCTCCTTCTGTACTGTATGTTCTATGTAAACTATGTAATCCAGGTTTGCGATTGAAGGGATGTTTCTCTGACATCAATGCTGCTTCTGGAATTTTGGGGAAAGTGATTAGTTGACTGGTTACAGGCCATAGTTAAAATCCGAAAGAGGATGATAAACTGAGAAATTTTGCCTTAAATTTTTTCCCCTATTAGGAACTGCCATTTCTCCAGGTCGGTGTTGTGTCATCGGTTCTCAGCATATTCTAAAGGAGTTAAAACAAAAGTTTTTCACTAAAACTATGGGGAAAAGTTGTAACTCTGGCAAAAGTGCTTGTATTTGGCAGGAATGTATTTAGGAAAATACAGGATCAGCATGCAGCGGTAGATAATAAAGAAATATTGCAAGGGCAGGGAAAACGCTGATCACCTTTGATAGCAAGAATCCTTATGGTCAGAATACGCCGGCCATTCGCTGGCGGTGGGATTCCCTGGTACCGCCGGCAGTGCATCCCCGCCCATGGGTTTCCTGATGGGCGTGGTGTAGCATCACTTCCTGCTCCCTCCCCCCTGGCTGGCAGGGGGGATGCAGTGAATCTCACACCATGTCATCACTGAAGACACCACCATCAATGGAAACGCTGGCTCAAGCCACTTCTTGTGGTTGTATTTTCTTCTTTTTTATTGTTTCATAGGACTGGCAAGGACAGTATGTGTTGCCCTAATTGCCCGTCGAACGAGAAGAGGGCAGTTAAGAGTCTACCACATTGCTGTGGGTCTGGGGTCACATGTAGGCCTGACCTGGTAAAGCGATTTCTTTCCTGAAATGACTTTAGTGAATCAGCTGGGTTTTTCAACAATCATAGATTATCATAGAATTTACAGTGCAGAAGGAGGCCATTCGGCCAATCGAGTCTGCACCAGCTCTTGGAAAGAGCACCCTACCCAAGGTCAACACCTCCTCCCTATCCCCATAACACAGTAACCCCACCCAACACTAAGGGCAATTTATCACGGCCAATCCACCTAACCTGCACATCTTTGGGCTGTGGGAGGAAACCGGAGCACCCGGAGGAAACCCACGCACACACGGGGAGGATCTGCAGACTCCGCACAGACAGTGACCCAAGCCGGAATCGAACCTGGGACCCTGGGACCATTGCTATCCACAATGCTACCATGCTGCCCTATCATCATGATGATCAGCATTACTGAGGCAAGCTTTATGTTGCAGATTTATTAATTGCATTGAAATTCCATCAGTTGCCATGATGGGATATGAACCCCTGTCGCCGAGAGCATAGCACAGGCATCTGGATTACTAGTCCGGTGACATTACCACTACACCACCCTCTTCCTATGGTACAAGCTGTCTCAAAAGACATGACGTTATTTTTCTTATACTGGTAGCTTAATTGCTAATTGCTGTTACACTCTAGGAGTCTCCTGATTCGTCTATTATAAACCCCGTAGAATAAAAGGCCCAGCTGCAATACAGATATAAAGCTGGCTGAGTGACAGGGAAGAGAGGGGACAGAAAAGTTTGAGGAGAAAAATTCTGGGGACTTCCGTGGCGTCAGGGGTTGGGGTTGTTCTCTCCGGAGAAGGCCCAAGATTTCCTCGTGGGGCAGCAAGGTACTCTCTCATTCCTCCATAAGGAAACCAAAGGAAAAAATGATTAACATCCTTCTGGTCCTCTTGTGGCACTGTCTCCTTTTGTCACCATGTTGCCCTGGCAAGGATGTCAAGCTCCCCACCCCTGCTGTACAGTCCTCTGTTTGAAATAGCAGTCATGTTCGAAGTTGGTGCCTTGTGGCATGTGTCTATCCCGCGTGGCAGATTACGATTCACATCAGCAGAAAGCAGCAATTTCAACATTTGGTGCAATATTGTGAACAGGGAAGGCGCTGGTGATAAACGTCAAAAAGGACAGAGGCAGTGGATAGGGCAGACATGCGGCAGAGGAACTTGAACGCAGAGTAGTGTGAAGTGATGGGAAAAGTGATACATTTTGGGAGGAAGAATGCGGAGAGGCAACATGAAATAAAGGATACAATTCTAAATTGCCACTGTGTGGCCATTTTAACTGCCCCCGTGCCTATTTTCAAGGGTTAGATTTGGGCCCTGTGCCTCTGCTGGTCATCTTATGCAATAGCTGGCCAACCTGCCATCAAAACATTTTTGAATATTACCCAGATTAGGCTGCTGAAAAACTGCAATATAATTGAGGCAGCTCCCCTAGCAACAATATTTGCAGATCACAATGTGCGCTTACCTTTGGGAACCATTCTGCAATTCATATGCAACAGAACGGCATTAAAGATGGTGGCAAGCAGTCAGGTTTGCGGGGGTTATTTTTGTTTTTAAAAACAGTAATTAATTTTTCAGGAATTAGTGCGGAGAACTGAGGCAGACTTTCATGTCTCGTCATCTTTCACACTCCTGAGCTGACTGCTGATTAGCTGCAAGAATTTGCCTTGCAAGCCAAGGATTCCTGATGACATGTGTAGTGAAACCTAAAGTTGTGTGTGTGAGCTAAATTCCTCGAGTTTTAAAATGCTAGCCCCTCTCTTCGGAGGGTGCATTTTAACAAAATCAAAGCTGCAGTGCCC
This sequence comes from Scyliorhinus torazame, assembly GCF_047496885.1. Lineage (NCBI taxonomy): Eukaryota > Metazoa > Chordata > Chondrichthyes > Carcharhiniformes > Scyliorhinidae > Scyliorhinus > Scyliorhinus torazame. The sequence continues at coordinate 292,801,111 of NC_092711.1, read as the reverse complement.
AATAAACATGTTTCCATGGTTTTTCAGCCTTTTATTAAAAGAACTCTCTTTTTTTTATTGCAATTGTTCTCAGTTACAGCACATGTAATGTATTCATAAATTGTTGGCATGGCATATGTGGTTCCTCATACATAAAACAGAGCACCCTTAATCAAAATCACGTTCAGAGGAGTTTTTGGACCAAGATAGAGGTTTTACTTTGTGCCTCTGACAGAGTATGGCTCAGTCTGGGATCCAGTTTCTCGGCCCCAGGATTGTTCGGACTAACACTGGGACTAAAGCCGTCTCAATATGTAAAGAGATACTCTTATGAAAGATCAACCTCGCCCAGGTATTATCAATCAGTCTTCTGAGGGATAGCTTCTCACAGGAGGGAAATGGTAAACAATCGTAAAATAAAATTCAAGGTCAGCTGATCTGCCCGTGTTAATTTGCACTGTTTAAACTAAAAGTTTGCCAGCACCTATTTTTGGGCGTGGAGGCCGCCGTCCCTGATCTGCCTGGTCCTGTTGAGGCAGGAAACACGCAAACATCAGGCTGTCTCCTCTCCTGCCTGATTGTAACGTTAAACCGAGTGTGGCCTGCACAGCTGGCTGGCTGCATATTCAACAGAGGATTTTAAAGTGCGCAAAGCTAGCATGAGCTCCAGCTAGCCAGCATTTCTTTTTATTATTTTTTTATTTATTTATTTAATTTTTTTTTTTTTTTTAATTACTTTTTCTGAGTTACCAAGCCAGGGCTCAGAGTGTGGGTCAAGGGCGAACCCCTACTCCAGCTCCTTGCCTGCTCCAAAGACCAATTCAAATTCAAATTGAATCCAATTCATGATCCCCACAAGAGAGACATACCAGGTCTGAGCCAAAAGGCAGAGCAGATACTACACTTGATCTTAGCCAAAAGGCCAAGAAGCGATTAGCCTGCATCTCTTAAAGGCAGTCTGCCCCTCTTAAAGGGGAGATGCACAGACTGAAAGGAAGCTGCTGCTGGCTGCCAGGACTGAAAACGGCTGCAAGAAGAAACAAAACAAATGGAGTAACAGGCCCAAAAGAGAATGAACTCTCAAGTTTAGAAATGGGGCTCTAGGTCAACAGGGAGAGAGCGACCGTGGTTCCGCAGGGTGTCCCAGGAGTCCTCAAGGAATACCCTTCCCCCCCAAAAAATAAATGGGAATAGATGGCCAAGTGGGGCATTCAAGGAGTCTGACCCCAAGGAAATGGCAGCATTATTGCAAAAATTCAATAACCTCAGATGGGTGGTCATGGTCAGAGATTGCATCTTCAAAACACATCGCCTACCCAGCATCTTCTCCAGTTGTTCAATGGAACACACCCCCACCATTCATTCTGACCCGAGTGGTCAGGACTCAGGCCTAACATTCAGATGCTTCACCTTATCTGCACAGATGCCATCTTCATATCCATCTCTCACTGCCTGCACGTACCTCCTGCTATTCAGCTACGACGGGTATACCACCCAAATACAAAGCCATACACTCACCAACATTCTTCCCATTCTCTCGCGCGAAAGGTGGAAGGCAATAGAGGGGAGAAGAGCAGAATTGACAGGGGACAAGCGCACCAACACCTCCTAAGCCCTACAGAGGATTATGGTTCTCTGCACCTTGGGACTGTACTGTTGCAGGACAGGTTTCATCCGGCATTGCCGAGAACATTCCAGATGATGCTACGTTCCTCACCTTCGGCAACTTCACCTCTCCACATTTGGCGATCTGGTATAAAGTGTGAATGATTTGGATTTCTGACCTGGATGAATATTCTCACTGGTCTGTTTCTGACTAAGCCATCGAAAGAGGATAGCCATCTTCCTGGACAGAACAAAGAGCGGCTCTCACCATGGGGAGCTAGCCTCCAGAGCCCTGAGTAGTTAAAACGTTATCAGTTACGTCCTAATGGAGATGAAAACAGAAAATACTGGACAATCGCAGCAGGTCTGACAGTATCTGGGCAGGGAGAAGGAAGCTACCGTGTCGAGTCTGGATGACTCTTTGTCAAAGCTGGAGAGAACTGGAAATAGGGTCAGATTTATACTGTTGTTGGGGGGGGGGGGGGGGGTTACTGGAGCGGTGGGGCTGGATAAGGGGCCAGCGAAAGGTGGAGATTCCCACTCCACTACCCTATCCTCATAACCCTGTAAATGACTGTTTTGAGAGCAATTTGTTCTAAAGCGGGTGGCCTAATCCTGATACTCCTGCACAGAATCAGTCTCTATTAGCGAGGAGATAGCGTCAGTACAGGAAGCAGGAACCACTCACAAGCTTAGTGAAGCCCTCTGAGAGAGCCGGAAGCACTGCTTTGAGGAATGCTTATGTCATCATATCTGCTCTCACGGTCACTGTCCGTGTGGAGTTTGCACATTCTCCCCGTGTCTGCGTGGGTTTCACCCCCACAACCCAAAGATGTGCAGGTTAGGTGGATTGGCCACGCCAAATTGCCCCTTAATTGGAAAAATTAATTGGGTACTCTGCTCTCACAAAGGAATGGGAGTGCGGTCAGCAATGGGGTTACAGCAATGGGGTTACAGCAATGACTCAACAGAGTAGAGTAAATGAGCTGGCGGGTTAGATTCATGACCCCTCATTCATCCAAACTTATCTTCCATCCAAAGGGCAGCACCTCCAACTATACAGAACTGGATGTCCATTTTGATTAGTCCTGGAACAGAACTTTGACTTCCTTCAGGATCGAAAACAGTGGTGTAGAATACAAAGCTCTCCGATTGCAATCTAACAAGTTCGAGCATGTGTCTTCTAAGGCCATCAAGGAATATGGATGACTCACCTATACATGGACAACACATCTAACCAGAAAAGTCGAAAAAACTGATCAAAACTTTTTAAAATGTTGATGGAATACTAAAATCCAACAAGTCAAGAAGGCCTATGATATTTGAGAGTAAGTATCTCATGGTCTTTGTAATCGAAGCTGTTGATATTATTCCTTCACTGCTAAAGGAGCAAAAGTAAGATCAGGAAAAACTGAAGGAAGAAACTGAAAATACACATCCCAAAGGCACTTGAGATGGCCTTGGCGGGTGACCTCAAGGGTCTTTGACTGAAGAGGTCTTGATTTCACACTGCAGCATGTTATGAATAGGTCAGGAGGGGTCAAATGGCCTCCCTCTTTTCCCTGCCGTAGTTTTTTTTTTCAAATGGACATACTTGCCAATTCTGTGAGTTCATGGAATCATAGAATTTACAGTGCAGAAGGAGGCCATTCAGCCCATTGAATCTGCACCAGCCCCTGGAAAGAGCACCCTACTTAAGCCCACGCCTCCCAGCCCATCACCATAACCCAGTAACCTCACCTAACCTTTTTGGACACTAAGGGGCAATTTAGCATGGCCAATCCACCTCACCAGCACATCTTTGGACTGTGGGAGGAAACCGGAGCACCCGGAGGAAACCCACGCAGACACGGGGAGAACGTGCAGACGCCACACAGACAGTAACCCAAGCCAGGAATCGAACCTGGCACCCTGGAGCTGTGAAGCAACTGTGCTGCCGTGCTGTTAAAAAGAAACAAGGATTATTTTTAATATGCTTGACCCGGTCCAAGTAAAATAATTTCTTTAATGCTCTGGCGCTCACAAACACTCTCGAAGTTCACACGCACATACACAAATAGTTTACAGAACAGGTAGAATAGGGTTAAGCAATTTAGAGTCCAGCAAAATTAAAGATGTAAACGGCTCTGAAGGGTTGGTAACTTGGCAGGCTTCAAGGCTGAATTCAGTGGTCCTGCCACTTTCACTCGATGGTCCTGCTGCGTTTGGTGTTGAGGCAATTTAAAGATTCAGCCATCGAATTATCTGCTCTTCTGGAAACAGTGTTTTTAAAAAAATCTCTGCCTGCAGCACCTGGATGGTTAAAATCAGCAGACAGGGTTCAAAAGTAGCAAGTTAGATAAGGAGAGAGAGAGAACCCGCTCAGGGTCCTTCTCAGTTACTCATTCTGTTCTGCAGAGAAAACAGTTTCTTAAACATACAAAGGGTTGGCTTGTCATATGACCTTCTCTCCAACTATCCAGTGACACAAATACAGTCATGGTGAGTGAATTCCAGTTGTAACTCAATTAGATCATAGCTGGGAATGCCTTTCTCAGCCATTGTCCAAGTGATTAAATTTAGTACTTCGTTAATTAATTAGCAAGTTAATCTAATTGTAATAAATAGTGTTTAAAGTTGCAGTATGGCAGGACAGCTTGGCTGAGTGGATTGCACATCTTGCAGTATGTGGGAAATCATGGATACACCATGTGGCCCGGGTGAACACACATCTGCGGGAAGTGCCCCCGGCTGCAGAAGCTCGAGCTTTGGGTTTTGGAACTTGAGCAGTGGCTGGAGTCACTGTCCTGCTGCGGTGAGGCTGAGAACTTCATGGCGAGTACGTTGAGGGAGGTGGTCACACCACATGTTAGGAACATGCAGGCCACGAAGGAATGGCTGACTTGCAGGTAGTGCTGGAGTCCCCTGAGCCTATCACGCTTGCTAATCCATTTTGGATACCGACGATGGTTCCTCAGGAGAGTGAAGCCAGAGTCAGGTCTGTGGCATCATGGGTGCTGCATAGGAGAGGGGGAAGAAGAAGAGTGGAAGAGCAATAGTGTGATGGGATTTGATAGTCAGGGGATCAGGGAGGCGTTTCTGCAACAGGCCGTGTGTTGCCTTCCTACGGCCAAGACCAAGCATGCCATGGAGTGGCTGCAGGATATAATTCTAGGGACGGTGGACAGCCAGAGGTCATGGTCCAATTTCCTACCAATGGCATGGGTAGGAAGAGGGATGAAGCCCTGAAAGCATATTTTACGAAGGAAATTAAAAAGCAGGATCTCAAAAGCAGCAATCTCAGGATTACTCCAGCGCCATGTGCTAGTCAGAATAGCAATAGGGGGACTGAATCAATGCAAGTGTGGTTGAAGGATTGTATAGGAGGGAGGACATCAGATTCCTGAGGCACTGGACCAGGTTCTGGGGCAGGTGGGACCTGTCCAAGATGAATAGGTTACACCTTAGTAGGACCGGGACTAATATCATCACAGGGTGATTTGCTAATGCTGTTGGGACGGGTTTGAACAAGCTTGTCAGGGGGTTGGGAACCTGAGGGGTAGCTCAAATTGGAAGGAAGCAAAGCTGGGAACAGGAAGTAGAAAAGTAGCAACCAAAATTAGGAAGCAGGTGGAATGAAGATGAGTATCAACTAGGCTTAGAATGGAGAATAATATTTCAACACGGTGCTGGACCCAGCACTGGATCGCTCTAGGTCCAGGACGGGTAAGAGGCCGGCTGCGGCCAAGGTGCTTAGGGAGTTTATGGACCAGATGGGGGGAGTGGATACATGGAGGTTTGACAGGCCCCTGGCCAGGGAATTTTCATTCTTTTCCCACGTCCATAGAGCCTACTCCCGGATAGATTTTTTTATTTTGAGTAGGGCGCTAATCCCGAAAGTGGAGGGAACGGAGTATTCAGCCATAGCCATCTCAGACCACGCCCCGCAGTGGGTGAAGCTGGAGTTAGGAGAGGAGAGGGACCAGCGCCCGCTGTGGCGTCTAGATGTGGGATTATTGGCGGATGAAGTGTGTGGGCGGGTGTGGGGGTGCATTGAAAGATATTTGGAGGCCAATGACAATGGGGAGGTGCAGGTGGGGGTAGTCTGGGAGGCGCTGAAGGCGGTGGTCAGGGGAGAGTTAATCTCGATCAGGGCCCACAGGGAGAAGAGAGAGGGCAGGGAGAGGGAGAGGTTGGTGGGGGAGATCTTAAGGGTGGACAGGAGATATGTAGAGGCCCCCAAGGAGAGACTACTCAGGGAGCAGCGGAACCTCCAAATGGAGTTCGACCTGTTGACCACAGGGAAGGCAGAGGCACAGTGGAGGAAAGCGCAGGGGGCGACGTATGAGTATGGGGAGAAGGCGAGTCGGATGCTGGCACACCAGCTTCGTAAGAGGGAGGCAGCGAGGGAGATAGGTGGAGTTAAGGATAGCGGGGGGAATATGGTGCGGAGTGCGGTGAGAATAAACAAGGTATTTAGGGACTTCTATGGGGATCTGTACAGATCTGAGCCCCCAGAGGGGGAAGAAGGGATGCAACGATTTTTGGATCAGCTGAGGTTCCCGAGGGTGGAGGAGCAGGAGGTGGCTGGTTTAGGGGCGCCAATTGGGCTGGAGGAGCTGGTTAAAGGATTGGGGAGCATGGAGGCGGGGAAGGCCCCGGGGCCAGTTGGGTTCCCGGTCGAGTTTTACAGGAAATACGTGGACCTGCGAGGCCCGTTGCTAGTGAGGACTTTCAATAAGGCAAGGGAGGGGGGGGACCTTGCCCCCGACAATGTCCGGGGCGCTAATCTCTCTGATCCTGAAGCGGGACAAGGACCCACTGTAATGTGGGTCGTATAGACCGATCTCGCTCCTCAATGTGGATGCTAAGTTGCTGGCAAAAGTGCTGGCTACGAGAATTGAGGACTGTGTCCCGGGGGTGATTCATGAGGACCAGACGGGATTTGTAAAGGGCAGGCAGCTAAACACTAATGTGCGGTGGCTCCTCAATGTGATTATGATGCCCTCGGTGGAGGGAGAAGCGGAGGTAGTGGCAGCTATGGACGCAGAGAAGGCCTTCGACCGGGTGGAGTGGGAGTATCTTTGGGAAGTGCTGCGGAGGTTTGGGTTCGGGGAGGGGTTCATCAGCTGGGTCAGGTTGCTATATAGAGCCCCGGTGGCGAGTGTGGCTACGAATCGGCGGAGGGCGGAGTACTTTTGGCTGTCCCGAGGGACGAGGCACGGGTGCCTGTCCCCCTTGTTGTTTGCATTGGCAATTGAGCCTCTGGCCATGGCACTAAGGGAGTCCAGGAAATGGAGGGGACTGGTCGGAGGGGGAGAGGAACATCGGGTGTCGCTGTATGCGGACGACCTGTTGCTGTATGTGGCAGATCCAGTGGAGGGGATAGCGGAGGTCATGCGGATCCTAAGGGAGTTTGGGGACTTTTCGGGCTATAAGCTCAATGTAGGGAAAAGTGAGCTCTTTGTGGTGCATCCAGGGGACCAGGGAAAGGGGATAGACGATCTGCCGTTGAAGAGGGCGGAAAGGAGCTTTCGGTACTTAGGGATCCAGGTGGCTGGGAGTTGGGGGGCCCTGCACAAGCTCAATTTGACGTGGTTGGTGGAGCAGATGGAGGAGGATTTCAAAAGATGGGATGTGCTGCCGCTCTCGCTAGCGGGCAGGGTGCAGTCGGTTAAAATGATGGTCCTCCCGAGGTTTCTCTTTGTGTTCCAGTGCCTTCCCATTATGATTCCCAAGGCCTTTTTCAAACGGGTAGGTAGGAGCATCATGGGTTTTGTGTGGGCGAATAAGACCCCAAGGGTAAAGAGGGTGTTTCTGGAGCGTAGTAGGGACAGGGGAGGGCTGGTTCTGCCGAATTTGTGCGGCTATTATTGGGCTGCCAATGTGGCGATGATCCGTAAGTGGGTAATGGAGGGAGAGGGGGTGGCGTGGAAGAGGTTGGAGATGGCGTCCTGTGTGGGCACGAGCCTGAGGGCGCTGGCGACGGCACCGCTGCCGCTCTCGCCGACAAGGTACACCATGAGTCCGGTGGTGGCGGCGACGTTGAAGATCTGGGGGCAGTGGAGACGACACAGGGGTGAGGTGGGAGCTTCGGTTTGGTCCCCGATTCGGGAGAACCATTGGTTCGTCCCGGGAAGGATGGATGGGGGATTTCGGAGCTGGCATCGGGCAGGGATTAGAAGAATGGGGGACCTGTTTATAGATGGGACGTTTGCGAGCCTGGGGACGCTGGAGGAGAAGTTTGGGTTACCCCCGGGAAATGCTTTCAGGTATATGCAAGTGAGGGCGTTTGTGAGGTGGCAGGTGAGGGAATTCCCGCTGCTCCCGGCACAGGGGACTCAGGACAGGGTGATTTTGGGTGTATGGGTTGGAGAAGGCAGGGTTTCGGTGATCTACCAGGAGCTGAAAGAAGAGGAGGAGGCCTCGGTAGAGGAGTTAAAGGGCAAGTGGGAGAAGGAACTTGGGGGGGAGATAGATGAGGGTCTGTGGGCTGATGCCCTGAGTAGGGTTAATCCTTCCTCCTCTTGTACCAGGCACAGCCTAATACAATTCAAGGTTACTCATAGAGCGCATATGACAGGGGCGAGGTTGAGTAGGTTCTTTGGGGTGGAGGATAGATGTGGGAGGTGCTCGGGAAGCCCGGCGAATCACATCCACATGTTCTGGTCGTGCCCGGCACTGGATGGGTTTTGGAGGTGTTTCGCGAGGCCTATGTCCAAGGTGGTGAAAGTCCAGGTCAAGCCGAGCTGGGGGTTGGCACTATTTGGGGTAACAGACGAGCCGGCAGTGCAGGAGGCGAAAGAGGCCGGTATCCTGGCCTATGCGTCCCTGGTAGCCCGGCGGAGGATCTTGCTATTATGGAAGGACGTGAAGCCCCCCAGTGTGGAAGCCTGGATAAATGACATGGCAGAGTTCATTGAGCTGGAGAGGATAAAGTTTGCCTTACGAGGGTCTGTGCAGGGGTTCTTCAGGTGGTGGCAACCGTTCCTAGACTATCTCGCGGAGCGTTAGGAGGAGGTCAGCAGCAGCAGCAACCCAAGTGGGGGGGGAGGGGGGTGTCTCTTTCGGAGGGGGAATTTGGGTGGGTGGGGGGGGGGCTTCCCTACGGGTCCCTTTGAATGCCATATGGGGGGGGGGTTACTGTATATGGGGAAACCCAATGTATAAGTTTTGTATAATTTTTGACTGTTGTGTTTGTGTTTCTTTCTTTTTGTTATGGGGGGGGGGGTTTGTTAAAAATGTTTTTGGAAAATTTGTATAAACATTTTTTTTTAAAGAATGGAGAATAATGTCAAAAAGGCAAAGTTAAGCAGCTGGATTCACCATCCCGCCGCACCCGATTTCTGGTTCCGCACGCTGGCGGGATGCTCTGTTTCGCTGGCCGGTCAATGGGGTTTCCCATTGTGGGGCAGCCCCTCGCCGTCGGGAAATCCCCGGGCCCGGGCTGCCGGCAAAATGGAGCATCCTGGCGCCGGAGAATCCAGCCGAAGGCAATTCCACCTGAATGCACTCTGCATTCACAACAAGGTAGGTGATTTAAAGGCCCAGTCATTATGGAAATAAGGCTCCAGGGTGACCAAGACTGGGAAATGGTTAATTAACATTTAGGAAGGGCAGGCAAAAGGAAAAAGAGGTGAGGTTGTACAGCTAATGAGGGATGGCGATTAGTAAGAGAGGACCTCAGATCGCAAAAAATAAAATGTGGACTCTGTTTGGCTGGAACTAAGAAACAGCAAGGCTAGTAGTGTTAATATATCACCAAACTCTAGTGGTAGTTTGGGGGATGGTATGAATCAGCAGATTGGAGAGGCTTGTAGCATGGGGAATACAATGATCAGAAGTGACTTTAAGCTGAATATAAAAGCAGAAAATGTTGGGTGAACTCAGCAGGTCTGGCAGCGTCTGTGGAAAGAAACAGAGTTAATGTTTCCAGTCCAAATGGTCCTCCTGTTTTTCCAAGGATATAATTCTGAACATTTCTCCTTTGCTTCAGTTCTGTGGAAGAAATGGTAGAAATTGGGCCTGTTCTCTAGAATTTGAAGATGAGGAGTGATCTCATTGGAAAGTTCAAAATAGTAAAGCTGGTAACAGGAAGTAGAATAGTAGCAGGGGTCGACAGGGTGTATTCGCTGGCAGCGGGATTCTGTGGTGCCACCTGCAGCGCACACGTGGCCACAGGTTTTCCGGCGGTGTGAGGTGGCTTCAATGGGAATTTCCATTGACAGCGACGGGAGCAGAGATTCCCGGTGTCAGCAAATGGTGTACTGCCTCCCACCGTCGAGAAGCAGGCGGCTGGGGGGGCCGGAGAATCCCTCCCAGGGTAAATGCAGGTAAGGGGTGGGATTCACCAACCCCCCCCCCCCCCCCCCACCCCCACCGGAGCGGGATCCTCCGTCCCGGCAGCCGGCCAACGGGGTTTCCCATTGTGGCCACTTCCAAGCCTTCAGGAAATCCCCGGGCGTGAATGTGCTGCCGGCAAAGCGGAGGATCCCACCAACGGAAAATCCCGCCCAAGCTGTTTCCCTTGATTGGTGAGTCTAGAACCAGGGGACACAATTTCAAAATAAGGGGGAAGCCACTTGGGACCGAGGTGAGGAGAAATTCTTTTACTCAGAAGGTTGGAATTCCCGAGAGGGCTGTGGAATCTCAGTCATTATGAATGTTTAAAGTAGTGATTGACGTACTTCTAAATGCCAGTGATATAAAGGGATATCGGAATATAGTGCGTGGAAAAAAGGCATTGGATTGGATGATCATATTGAATGGCGGAGCAGACTCAACAGGTTGAAAGGCCTACTCCTGCTCCGATACTGAATCCCTGTAAGCCCCCTCAGACACATGTAAACGATCGCAACGTATTCATTAAAGATGAGTGTTTCTTGGTGCCTTGGTCAACATTTATTACTGAACCAACATGACCAAAAAAGATAATGTGGTCATGTGTGGCACCTTGGCATGCACAATGTGGGGTTGTTACATTTGCTGGATCACAATCATGACTGTACTTCAAAAATATCTCCAATTGGGTGTAAAGCAGCCCGAGGTGCCATCTAAATGCAAACCTTTTTCCCTTTTGCAAACCTCTTTTCTTCCTCAGTTCTAGCCTGAAAGTGACAATCAATTGCAAAATTGCCCGACCAAAACCAGAATGAAACACTGGAGGTTTCACATCTCAATGTACAATATTCTCTTATTTTCTCCAATGCCACGCTCCAGCACATGAACTGAAATATCGTAAAATGTGAACTTTTGAACATAAGGTTGTGACATTTGCATGAAAATATTTATTTACTACAAGTTAACAAAAACCCAATTTTAGCCACAGCTGAAAGGCTTGTTTTAAGCTTTGCCCAGATATTTTTCTTGTGCCTGTGCCAAAAACTGAGGACTGAACAGAAATCCTTGTTACTTAACTAGCTCAATGAATTAACATGAGCCTTCATGTTCTCGTCTTGATATAGTTGAGGAAACACACTATGTGATTGTGCGATTTAGACGGTGTTACGATCAATTTGTCACTGTTTCGCTGGGATACCCCACCCGCCCACAACTGTCACAAACCCAGGTGAGAAGATGACTGACTCCATGGGCGGGGTTCTTCGTTTGGGGGACTATCTTCTCCCGCCGGTGCTGAATTGCACTAGTTTTGCGAATCCCTCGCAGTTGTAAAGCGCGATGCTATTCAGTGTTTCACGCCATGCAAATTAATGCATGGCGTGGAATACTAGGGATTCCCAGGGAATCCCGCTATCGAGCCGCCATTTTGAGTGAGTCCAGATAGCGAGTCCCGCGGCCGGCCATCAACCCCGCACAACAAACCGGCCCCAGCCCCCCCTTCCGCACCACATATCATCCCCGATTTCCCCCCCCCCCACAAATCAGCCCTCCCCGTGCAGCATGGCAGCCCCCATCCCCAAGTGCAGGGGTGACCCAACTTGTGGACCCGCCAGGGACCCCTGCAATAGGAGGTCACCCACAAGGACGGAGAATCACGGGCGGGTGGAGCTGAGGGAGCCGGGCCCACTAAGTAGATGTAATTGGGTCATTATGAGCCGTTTGTATTTATTTCCAGCGGGGGGTCAGAACATGGCATAGCACCGATCCCAAGTTTGCCCTGACCCCAATTCTCCATCCCATCGAGGAATGCATTCCAGGCGTCCCGGGGACAGAGCCACACAGCGCCACGGTCCCAGGTTCGATTCCTGGCTTGGGTCACTGTCTGTGCGGAGTCTGCACGTTATCCCTGTGTCTGTGTGGGTTTCCTCCGGGTGCTCCGGCTTCCTCCCACAAGTCCCGAAAGACGTGGGGCGGCATTCTCCGAAATGGAGGCAGAGTGTTCGCGCCATCGTGAACGCCGTCGAGGTTCACGACGGCGCGAAACGGCCCCTGTCCCGACCGATTCAGGGCCCGATAATGGGCTAGGAACGGCGCCGCGTCATTTACACGTGACAGGCCTTGGCGGCGCCGCATACATGACGCGGCTTGCGTGGTTGCCGTCCTCTCTGAGTCCGCCCTGCAAGAAGATGTCAGACGGATCTTGCGGGGCTGCGGAAAAAAGGAGGTCCTCCTTCAGAGAGGACGGCCCGATGATCGGTGGGCACCGATCGCGGGCCACACCCCATTTGAGGCCCCCCCCCCCGGTGCAGGATCCCCCCTCCGCCCCCCCCCCCCCCCCCGCAGGCCACCCCGCAGCGTTCCCGCGCTGTTCCCGCCGGCAGCGACCAGGTGTGGAGGGCGCCGGGGGGGTAACCCGCCGTTTTGGGCTGGCCGCTCGGCCCATCCGGGCCTGAGAATAGCAGGGGTGCCGGAGAATCGCCATTTTGGGTGTCTCGGGCGATTCTCCGGCCTGCGCCGCGCGGAACTCGACGGGGCCGTTCTCGCCGCTTGGGAGAATCGCGGGAGGGCGTCAGACCGGCGTCGCGGGAAAATTTGGCGACCCAGGCGATTCTCCCAACCGGCGCGGGAGCGGAGAATCGCGCCCGTGCTGTTAGGTAATTTGGGCATTCTGAATTCTGCCTCAGTGTACCCGAACAGGTGTCGGGGTGTGGCGACTAGGGGCTTTTCACAGTAACTTCATTGTAGTGTTATTGTAAGCCTACTTGTGACACTAATAAAGATTATTATTATTATTAAATCTAGTGAAATGGGGTATTAGAATAGACATGCTTAGACCATGCTGTAATTGTGACAGCAGCAGTCTCTGTACAGCAGACAGGCAATATTCAGAGGGGTTATTCCTGCTTACTAACCCAGCTCGTGTATATATTGTATCTGGTGTAAATGGATTTGAATTCCGGTTTATTGTCACATGTACCGAGGTACAGTGAAAAGGATTGTTCTGGGTACAATCCAGACAAATTGTTCCATACTTGAAAAAACATAGGACACACAATAAATACAGAGCGCAAATACATAGACACAGGCATCGGGTGAAACACGGAGTGGAGTACTACTCAGTATAGAGGTTGCTTGGAGAGATCAGTTCAGTCCATAAGAGGGTCATTCAAGTGTCTGGGAACAACAGGGAAGAAGCTGTTTTTGAACCCGTTAGTGCGTGTTCTCAGATATTTGTACCTGAGTCAGACTACAGTTCCTCTAACACAATCTAGCACATTGATTAAACATAAAGGGCAGGATTTTCCATCCAGTGACGTCGGTATTGGGAAACGCAAAGAACAAAGAACAAAGAACAAAGAAATGTACAGCACAGGAACAGGCCCTTCGGCCCTCCAAGCCCGTGCCGACCATACTGCCCGACTAAACTACAATCTTCTACACTTCCTGGGTTCGTATCCTTCTATTCCCATCCTATTCATATATTTGTCAAGATGCCCCTTAAATGTCCCTATCGTCCCTGCTTCCACTACCTCCTCCGGTAGTGAGTTCCAGGCACCCACTACCCTCTGCGTAAAAAAACTTGCCTCGTACATCTACTCTAAACCTTGCCCCTCTCACCTTAAACCTATGCCCCCTAGTAATTGACCCCTCTACCCTGGGGAAAAGCCTCTGTCTATCCACTCTGTCTATGCCCCTCATAATTTTGTATACCTCTATCAGGTCGCCCCTCAACCTCCTTCGTTCCAGTGAGAACAAACCGAGTTTATTCAATCGCTCCTCATAGCTTATGCCCTCCATACCAGGCAACATTCTGGTAAATCTCTTCTGCACCCTCTCTAAAGCCTCCACATCCTTCTGGTAGTGTGGCGACCAGAATTGAACACTATACTCCAAGTGTGGCCTAACTAAGGTTCTATACAGCTGCAACATGACTTGCCAATTCTTATACTCAATGCCCCGGCCAATGAAGGCAAGCATGCCGTATGCCTTCTTGACTACCTTCTCCACCTGTGTTGCCCCTTTCAATGACCTGTGGACCTGTACTCCTAGATCTCTTTGACTTTCAATACCCTTGAGGGTTCTACCATTCACTGTATATTCCCTACCTGCATTAGCCCTTCCAAAATGCATTACCTCACATTTGTCCGGATTAAACTCCATCTGCCATCTCTCCGCCCAAGTCTCCAGACAATCTAAATCCTGCTGTATCCTCAGACAGTCCTCATCGCTATCCGCAATTCCACCAACCTTTGTGTCGTCTGCAAACTTACTAATCAGACCAGTTACATTTTCCTCCAAATCATTTATATATACTACAAACAGCAAAGGTCCCAACACTGATCACTGTGGAACACCACTGGTCACAGCCCTCCAATTAGAAAAGCATCCCTCCATTGCTACCCTCTGCCTTCTATAGCCTAGCCAGTTCTGTATCCACCTTGCCAGTTCACCCCTGATCCCGTGTGACTTCACCTTTTGTACTAGTTGGGTGTACAGTTGGGTGGAGACTAAGTGTTTGCGCTGTCGTGAACGCCGTTGCGTTTCACGACGGCGCGAAATGGGCGCGGGGACTACCAATTCTGGTAGCACGGCACTGGAGCAGTTCACGCCGCTCCAGCCTCCCTTCCTGGTGCCAAATGGGTGCCACGCCAACCTGCGCATGCGCGGGGGACTTATTCAACGCTCCGGCCCCGACGCAACATGGCGTGGGGGGCCTGGGGCCGGAATCGGAACAAAGTAGGCCGGGGTGGGGGGGGGGGGCCAGCCCGCCGATTGGTGATCCCCGATCACGGGCCAGACCCCATTGGAGCCCCTCCCCGGTGAAGGAGCGCTTTTCCCCGCCTCACAGGCCGCCCCCCAACCCTTCACGCAGAGTTCTCGCTGGCAGCAACCAGGGGTGAACGGCGCCAGCCGGACTCTGCCGGTTCCGCGTGGCCACTCGGCCCATCCGGGCCAGAGAATCGGCAGCCCGGCCTCGAACAGCAGCCCGCGACCGGCGCTGCACCAAACGCGCCGCCGCAAATAGCGGCGATTTCTCCGCATCTCGGAGAATTGCGCGCTGGCGTCTAGACGGCGTGGCGTGGTTGCGGCGATTCTCCGGCCCGTGGCGGGGCTTGGAGAATTGCGCCCTGCACGTCAGCCAAAAATTAAGGCTGACACACTGGGCGGGATTCTCCGATCCCCCGCTGGGTCGGAGAATCCCCGGGGGGCAGCGTGAATCCCGCCCCGACGCCGGCTGCCGTATTCTCCAGCACCATTTTTCGGGCGGGGACGGGATTCCCACCACGCCGGTCGGGGGCCATTGGCAGCAGACCCCCTGGCGATTCTCCGGGCTCCGATGAGCCGAGAAGCCATCCATTTTTGGCCAGTCCCACCAGCGTGAGTTACGCAGGTCCCACACGGTGGGACTTGGCAGGTGAGTATGCGTGGGCAGTCCTCGGGGGGCACGGGGGGGATCCGACCGGTGGCCTGGCCCGCGTTAGGGGCCCACCGATCTGCGGGCGGGCCTGTTCCATGGGGGCATTTCTTTCTTCCGTGCCGGCCCCTGCAGGGCTCCGCAATGGCCACGCATGCGCCAAAATATGCCGGGCGGTCTGCGCATGCGCGGAATCACGCCAGCCATTCTGCACATGCGCGAGATCACGCCGTCCCTTTGCCGCCGGCTGGAACGGCGCCAACCCCTCCAGCATCCACCTAGCCCCCGAAAATGCGGAGAATTCCGCCCTTTCAGGGGTTGTTGACACCGGGGTGATTGGTGCCGGTTTTCCCGCCGGCGTGGGGACTTAGTCCCCGGAAGGGAGAATCCCGGCCCAGGTGTCTGACGGAATGCCATGCTTCGATGCCTTGACAATGGCATGAATGCGTTCCACACCACATGCAGACGTGGGCATGAAGATTGTACAGTAAAGGCCGTTGGCATATCATTAACGGACCGGAACGGCAACTTCCAGGACCCCTCGATGCTTTGCCTCTGCCAGGAGAAATTATCCACGCGAGGTTCATTTATGGTATTTTAATTGGGAAACAGGGGGGCGTGGCTGCTGTGGGAGAGAATGGATAGGAAAAGTGTCCAACATCGCTATAGTGTGCTGACAGTTGTGCTGCTGGCCGGGGGGCTTCGTCCCTCTTTGAACATAGCGCCACGTGTCGTATGGGCGCCTCCCCAGGCCACTTCCCAGGTACCCTCTGGCCCCAGCCGACCCATCAAAGGGATGGGCGTGCTCTAGGTCAACAAGTGCCGTCTTCTTGGCTGTGATGAGGGTGTGTGGGGAGTGGAGCTCCTGTTTGTCAGGCTCTCGAGTGCCAATCCCGACCCGGGCGAATCACATGCCAATTCGTTGGAATTGCACGACTCCACGTGGTGTCTGTGCCAGCCCATTAGGACGTCCTGAATCGCTCCGGGACTGGCGCCGCCTTCGGGGCCGTAGAGCTCACGCATTTCAGTCCCGGCGTCACCACTTAGTCTCTCAAAAGGCGAATCCTCCAGAAATTCTCCAGATGGGACTGCAAGTTGGAGATGGGGCTAGAAAGCCCACATTCCCTGACCCACACTTCCAGCTGGCAGAGCTTCATCTGGGAGCGAAGCCTCACTGGCACTGCCAAATGATTTTAGCCATGTTTTTGGAAAGGGGGGAGGTTGAAATTGGCAGCAGATGAAGTCCTCAATGTGTTAAGCCCTGAAATCAAATTAACTTTTGGGTTCTTTTCACAACTCAAATAACTGTTTGTGCTTTTTTTTTTAAACTAGAACATTCCAAGAGGATAAGCTGAACTGTTTCCTTCCCAGTATTGTACAACAAAAACTAGCAAAGTACACAATGTGGTCATTTAAGGTGGCTGAAGAATTTTTTTAATTGAGAAAACAATTCAACTAAATTAATTGTGAAATAATTTCTAGATGTAGGGAGCGATTTAACCAAAACATTTTTAGGAGTTATTTTGGGTGGGTTTGGCGGAGTGTTTCTCGGCCGGCTCTTTGGGTGAGATCCATACGATATTTACCCAGATTTAGGGCGCGATTTAATGGATAAAAACCAGAGACCTGTTTTGGACACCTTTAGCTGAGTGTTTCCCGCCATTTGCAGCGGCAAGAACAACTCCGCTATTAAACGGGACTTCGCTTCTTTTTTGGGCCTCGATGAGGAACACCCTGCCGAGGCCACACATAGACTAATTTTCTCCTCCGACTCAGCACGCCAGTGCAGGCAGATACCGGGGCACCATTAACTCTCTAACCCCCCTCCACGGCCTTTGGACCCCCCCCCCAATGTCCCAACTTACCAATTAGGGGTCCTCAAGCCCCACCTTCGCACCCCACCACATCATGGCAGGGAACCCCCGAGCCGATCCCTGGCATGGGAAACCTGGCACATGGGCACCACCAGGGTCCCAGGGTGGCACTTCCAGGGTGGCACTGCCAAGGTGCCCGGGTGGCAGGTTTCTCGTGCCAGGGATTGGGCAGGATTCAAATCGCAACGTCGCAGAACAACTCTTTAGATCATGCGAGACGTTCTGAACGTAGCAAATCCCTCGAGATTTAATGGCCTCATTGAGTCACCGAGTTGGGTGCGCGGTGCTGTTCAATCGTGCCGTAGTTACGAGTTGCCACAAGAATGATTGACTGGCACAGCTTACAAAGTTTAACTCATTATCTAAATAGCATTCGGTTGGATTTAAATAAAAACAAACCATTTCAGATAGTTTAGTGGCATTAAGAAAAATCCATCACTTCTCTTCTTTCATTCAGTGCTCCGAAGGTATAATTTTCATTGTGTAATATTATAAAACCATTTGCAGGAAGTTTTGCCTTTGGAATTTGCTTATTCAAATTATCAGGGAAATGATAATTAAATTATCTGTTATTTTCTTTCCCAAAGTGTAAACCTTCCAAGTGATCATTTACTAAAATTTCAGGGTCCATTTTTTAAGGGAGTGACTGAATAAACACTCAAACTGAGGCTTAATGAGTCGCTGTAAGCTATTCGGTGTTATAATGTGCTCCCGGGTAAACCAAGAACTGTCACTTAAATCTACAAATGATCTGTTCACTGAAGAAAGCGATTCATTGCTGAAGCGCTAATTGGAAAGATGATTTAAACTGCAGTAAGGTTATATTCCAGCTTGTGAAGTTGCACAGATCAAGCATCAAAAACGCAGGGTAATACCCTAAAGCCTATTACTGTTGAACATATCCATATCCTTCATGAAGCAGGTAGAGGCCTTAAGTCGTACTCGTAATTAATATTTAGATTTCCCGAGGCTTTGAAACTGAATCTATCCCCAAATTTCACAACGGTATTTTTGTTAAGAATTCAGGTACGCCATGAATGGATCCTGCCAAATGCTGAGGTCATGCTTACTTTACAAAAGATATCAAATTTAAGGCACGGACAAATTCCCTCTCTCTCCCCCCCCCCCCCTCCAGCCACCCCCTCGCCCCCAAAGAATCTCCATGGCAACACAACAATAATCAAGATAAACATACAGGAAAATAAAATGTTTGGCAGCATTAAACAACAGGAAGAGGGAAAGTAAAAATCTTCGTCACGCTGAAAAAAATGACTCCACTTTGAGGGGAAAAACAGCCGATTTTAAAGGGGATTTTGAAAAGCCCTCCAGTTCTACTACATGTACTGTAGATGGTTTGGATGTTTGCGTTTTGTTCATAACAGAGGAGAGGTTCACATGAAAGTTCAATTATTTTATTTTTTTAAATACAGCAGTTTAATCAGTGAGGTTTTACCGAATATTTTTCTTGATTAATCTTTCAAAGGATGCAGTAAAAATACAACAATGATGACATGAACTGTCATCTGGGAACAAGAAGCGATGTGTGTGGGTCTATTGCAACCAATGTTTCTTTACTTGCTAATGAAGCAATCCATGTCCAAATGCAGCAAGACCTGGACAAAAGCCTTGCTAAACTGGAGCTAATGGGAATTAGGGGGGAAACTCTCCATTGGTTGGAGTCATACCTGTACAAATGAAATGGTGGGTGGAGGTCAATCATCTCAGCTCCAGGACATCACTGCAGGAGTTCCTCAGGATAGTGTCCCAGGCCCAACCATCTTCAGCTGCTTCATCATGACCTCCCTTCCATCATAAGGTCAGAAGTGGGGATGTTTGCAGATGTCTGCTCAATGTTCAGCATCATTTGCGATTCCTCAGATAATGAAGCAGTCCGTGTCCAAATGCTGCAAGATCTGGACAATATCCAGGCTTGCGCTGACAAGTGACAAGTTACATTCGAGCCAAACAAATGCAAGTCAATAAACATCTCCTACAAGAGAGGATCTAATCATCGCCCCTTGGCATTACCATCGCTGAATCCCCTCAATCAACATCCTGGGGTTACCATTGATCAGAAGCTGAACTGGACTAGCCACAATAATACTGTGGCTACCAGGGCAGGTCAAAGGCTAGGAGTCCTGCGGCGAGTAATGCACCTCCTGACCTCCCCAAAGCCTGTCAACCATCTACAAGTCAGGAATGTAATGGAATGCTTTTCACTTGCCTGGATGAATGCAGCTCCAACACTCAAGAAGTTTGACACCATCCAGGACAAAGCTTGATTGCTCCTCATTCCACGCTGGTGGGCGATTCTCCGAGGTGCGGCGAATCGGCGCCATTTGCGCCGGCGCGTCAGGCGCGGCGCCGGTCGTGGGCCGCCGATTCTCCGGCCCAGATGAGGCCGAGCAGAAACGGCAGAGTCCCGCCGGCGCCACTCGCCCCTCCTCGCAGCTGGCGGGAACTCTGCGTGCAGGGTCGGGGGGCGGCCTGTGGGGCGGGAAAAAGCGCTCCTTCACCGGGGGGGGGCCACCGATGGGATCTGGCCCTTCGATCGGGGCCCACCGATCGGCGGGCTGGCCTCCCCCCCCCCCCCCCCCCCCGGGCCTACTTTGTTGCGCGGCCGGCCCCTGAATCCCCATGCCATGTTGCGTCGGGGCCGCGCGCTGAAGAAGTCCCCCACGCATGCGCGGGTTGGCGCGGTGCCCATTTGGCACCGGGAAGGGAGGCTGCCCCCTGGCGGTGTTCACGACGGCGCGAATACTTAGTCTCCATTTCGGAGAATTGCGCCCATTATTTATAGATTAGGTGCTAAGATAGAACAAATGCCCAACTCATGTAATATAATAATAATCTTTATTAGTGTCACAAGTAGGCTTACATTAACACTGCAATGAAGTTACTGTGAAAATCCCAAGGTCGCCACGTTCCGGCGCCCGTTCGGGTACACTGAGGGAGAATTCGGAATGTCCAATTCACCTAACAACACGTCTTTCAGGAATTGTGGGAGGAAACCGAAGCGCCCGGAGGAAACCCACGCAGAAACGGGCAGAACGTGCAGACTCCGCAAAAGGCACAATTAGAACAAAGATAGCCTTGGTGGCATTGAGGATGCTGAAGCACATTAAAGCTGAATGAATTTCGAGCAGGACTACACTCATCTGCAGAAGGAGCAAACATGATGTGCAAAATGTTTAGTTTGTCCTGTACTTTCTTCAATGCTTTTGAGTTCTTGTAAAGCAGCCCCATGAAGTAACCTTTTGTACCAGGGTGATCTGCTGTTTGACAGCTTTAGTAGTTTTTTCCCCACGTTTTCTCCAAATTATCCTTCCCAAGCAGACATGATTGGAACATTCTCCCGCTACACATGGAATGTAGAAACATGTTTTGCATCCCTTCTCCTCTGACTTTACCACTGCTACAGCACATCATTTTTCTCATTTCTATTTATTCTATAGGAACTGAAGTAAGCCATTCAGCCCCTAAAATCTGGAACTATGGGTAATGGTGGTAGAGGCTCCCAGATACTCTCCACCACGTGTCTAACCAGGAATCTCTCCCACTCTTACCGCCTGCCATTGACATGGATTGGAAGGATTTTTCAGGATGTTTCTCCAACCTGTTTGGCCATGTTATAAACAGCCCTTCCTTGACCATCAAGTCTCACCTAATACGCTTTACCCGATACAAAAATCTACCAATTTCTGGCACAGAAATTTCAATTGATCCAGCATCTATCGTTCTTCAGATTTCCACTCTCTTTGCTGTCAATAAAAATATTCCTTGATTTCATTACTAACCAGCTAACCTAGATCTAATTTTATAATTATGTTTCATTATTCAGGATTTCTCCACTAAAGGAAGCAAATTCTCCAGATCGACACTGTCAACTAATTTTGTCAATTTGATTATATCACTCCTCAACATTCTAAATTCAATGAAAGACAAACCAAGTTAAAGCAATCTGTCCTCCTAATTTAATTCTTTATGTCTTGGGCCATAATGTAGGCCTCCCTCATAGGCAGGTTTGTAGGCATGGGGTACAGTGCATTAAATCGAAGGGACAGGATTCCCTCCGGGTTCCAGCTGGCCCCCACCACACAGCAATTTCATGACGGAACGTGTAAGGCCTCGGAGAGGTAGCCCAATCCTGCCCCATTAGAAGCCCTTAAATTGCTAATTATATGCCACTTATGGGGCATTTCCCACCCAGCCACAATGTTCGCCTGGCAGGAGGATAGAACTTGCATGGGGGAAGGACAGAAATCAACAGCATCACATCCCGGATGTGAAGTTGGCGGGTGACACCTCCATCAGAAGCCCCCTTCTGAAGTCAGGCACTCCCCCCACCCGCTGTCCCCATTGAGGCCCAGTAGCTTCTGGAGCTACCTCCACCATCTCTAGCCCTTCTCCTCCGCTCCCTGCCCTGAAGCCACTTGAACATGCCTGGCTCTCTGGTACCTGGACTTCATCTCAGGTGTCCTCCTGCACTTTTTCTTCTGCCCACTGCAGCGCTGTTGCTGCAGCAACTGGACAGCTGCCAGCCAATTGAATTGTCCAGCAGCTCTCTAAATCTGGATTCCTCCTGAGTGGAAGTCCCACCTGCAGCTACTCAATGCTCATTCAAGCATGAAATGGCAGCAGGGTGCTCTGAGTTGACAGCTCTTCGGTTGGCAGGAAGTGAGATCCCGCCATCTGCATAATTCTGGTAAATCTACAGTGCATTTTTTCCAAGGTAAATATATCTTTCCTGAGGTGCAGTACTCAGGCTCAAATAAATTGCTCCAAATAGGGTTTCACCTAGACTCTGTGCAACTGGAGCTTCATTGCTTCGCCTTTGAATTCCAATGTCATGGCACATAGGCTGTAGTTGCCTTGGGCTGCCGCTCTGGAAAATGCTTAAAGGATTGACTGGAAGGGGGCAATCAGGAGAAAGGGAGTCGTGGTTTGAATTGGGAAGGGAACAATGGAGGCAATCAGGAGGGAGTGAAAGTTGTGAGCCGGATGGAGGGCGGAATCAAAGCCACAATTGGAGGCAGGAGGGTTGAGCAGTGACCAGAATGGGATTGGTGTTTTGAGGTTGCAATCAAATGGTTGAGGTCAAGATCAGAGGAGAGGTGTTTCAATGATAAAGTTGCAGGTAGACCTGGTTTTGATATTATCTGCGTTAGACCAGAGAAATGGATCAAGATAAAATAGAATGCAATTAAGGAGGCCAAAAAATTCTCTCATGAAATATAATGGCACAGTGACCTAATCTGTGCAGGAATTAGGGACTCGCAATGAGAAGTCATTAAGTAGCTCTTCATGGGTCTGGATTTTATAATCCTCATGCAGAAAGTTTGCAAGTGGGAATGCCTGTAATATTGGGCACCATGCCAAACGCAATTCCTACTGTCTACTTATTGCCCCATGCTTCATTGCAATTTCACCAGCGATGAAGTGAAGCATTGGAAGACCCGCACACCCATGGATGGTGTCCAATTATTGGTCACTTCGGGACCTCTTCCCACTACCACTGGAGTTTCACCCATGGGAAGTGAGGGCCATGCTAAGTGTCCAGCTGAGCATGTTTCACTGATCAAGCCAGTGGCAATTTAAGAGGGGGGGGGTGCCTCCTTTACAGACCCCTCTGTGCTCCTCTCCCTGTCCATTCTGCCCACCAATCACCTCACCAGGCTTTGCCAGCCTTACCCCCAATGAGATCGTGGACTCGCCTTCAAGACAGGCTTCATTGCAGCTTGCCTTCTTCTGAACTGGCTGCAGGCACAGTAGTTAGTGGTCACCACTCCTTGTGGCACTGCTGAGACCAGAAGGATGGTTCCAATAGGTGAAGTGAAACCCAACAATATAAAACAGCATTTAAAATCCAATTCATTTCAGGGTAAAATATTAACTTGGTTCAGATCAAAGTGAAGAATTTCAACACCTGTTGGTTTTTTAAACATTCTACGAAATCTTGCCTTTGAGATAAATCAACCCTCAGCGAGATGCACAGCGGTAATAATTACACCCTCTCTAGGTCCGGTCTGCAATTTACTCACAGCTATGATTTCCTTAAGCGGTACACGTGGAAGGAAGTGTGGCTGATAGATGTTGAATGCTGTGTCCAGGAGCAGAATGATTGAACTTATTGCATTCGTCACTTCCAACTTGATTTTATTACTCATTTTCCTGATGCCAAGGGCCAACCAGATGCAAATATTCCTTAGCAGGCCTAAAATAAAATCATTAAGATTGTTTTTTGTTTTCAGCGATAGTAACATATGTTAAAAGGCAACTGAATGATACCTAGGCACTGCAGACACTTATTGAAGCCAACAAATTATCGATATCATGACATGTTTTCTACAAACCAGTGCTTGGGCCAATGCACAAAGGCTTAATAGCCTTCAGAAAGTCACGTTAAGAATGGTATCTAATTGATATAATGAACAGAGATAATAATTTCCTTATATGTAATAATCTACACGAGGTCTTGTGGCACAGCAGGTAGTGTGCCCGCCTCTGAGCCTGAAGTTCTGGGTTCAAGCCCCATATAGTAAGAGGGATAGAAGGAATATTGGAGCCTCCATCATCACTATCCACGCCTCCAGGCGTACAATATGCATATTAATACGTATATTGCAACAGCACCTTGAGCTAGTTGGCTGGACAGAGATTATGGATCAGATTGGTGCCAGGAGCACAGAGTTCGATTCCTGGTCCGGATAGGGTGGACTTGGGACCTGCCTCATTGCTCTTAGCCGTGGTGGAGATTGCGGTTGTTATGTTGGGCGCTCTGGATCCGTGGAACACATACAGGTCACCAACACTTGAAATAGTGCAACACTATTTTATTGAGTCATTAACTGTTTAACATACTCTCACTGTGGGGTAACACGATATTAGCTTCAACCAAAGACCTTTGCCTTGTCCGAACCAGTCGATGCACTCAGCACATGGTGAATGTCTGTGCTGCAGGCTGTGAGCTCTGTCCTACTAAGAAGCTGCAGCTCAAATGAGCGGGAACTCTGATGCCCTCTTTCTTTATAGTGAGTGTGCTCTAACTGGTGATTGGCTGCGGTGTTGTGTGTGTTGATTGGTCCCACTGTGTGTCCATCAGTGTGTGTGTCTGCACCATGATATACTGGTGTATATTATGACATCCCCCCTTTTATAAAAGAATGTACATGTGTGGCAATAAATGGTGTATGGTGGGAATGTCCCTAACTACGTGTGTGCGAAAGACATATTTACAGGACTTTGTACATGAGAACTAAGCTATTTACATGGGAAGGTGCCTGGTGCAGAAAAACAGTATGCAACAAGAATAACGAGATGAACACGATATACAAACCATGTAAACGATCAAATGGAAGAACAAAACAATTCAGAAAGTCCATAAGTTCACAAAGTTCACAAATTAAGTCTCCGAGGTGGGCGACGAATTCTGGTTGACCGCCTCAAGGGTGGGTCGGAAGCCGCCGGCTGAGGAGCGGGCTGGCCTGCATCAGAGTGAGGAGGATGCAGAGTGACCGGAATCTCTGCATAGTCCAGATCAGGGTCAACAGGAGGGCGTGGCACTGGCGGAGGATCACGTAGCGAGCACGGAACGAGACGAAGGGCGCGTCGATTGCGGCGCCGTATGGAGCCATCCGGTAGACGAACCAGGAACGAGCGGGGGGCCACCTGCCGAAGGACAACAGCGGTTGCAGACCAGCCACCATCTGTAAGATGGATGCGGACGTTGTCATCTGGAGCCAGAGCAGGGAGATCAGCTGCACGGGAGTCATGAGCCGCCTTGTGCTGTGCACGAGACAGCCGCATCCGTCGAAGGACCGGAACATGGTTGTGGTCTGGGACATGAATGGACGGCACCGCCATCCTCAGGGTGCGCCCCATGAGCAATTGGGCTGGCAACAGGCCAATGGACAGTGGGGCGGAGCGATAGGCCAGCAAGGCGAGGTAGAAATCGGACCCAGCATCGTCAGCCTTGCAGAGGAGCCGTTTGACTGTATGTACTCCCTTCTCCGCTTTGCCGTTGGATTGGGGGTACAGGGGACTGGATGTCACATGGGCAAAATTGTACCGCCTGGCAAAGTTGGACCATTCCTGGCTTGCGAAGCAGGGGCCATTGTCCGACATAACCGTGAGTGGGATGCGTGTTGAGCAAAGGTGTCCTTACAGACATGGATGACTGCAGACGATGTGATATTGTGCAACCGTATCACCTCCGGGTAATTTGAAAAGTAGTCCACGATCAGGACATAGTCTCAACCAGCACATGGAACAGGTCGATGCCCACCTTGGTCCATGGTGACGTGACCAACTCATGGGGCTGCAGGGTCTCACGTGGTTGGGCCGGCTGGAAGCGCTGACAAGTGGGGCAGTTGAGCACTGTGACGGTGATGTCTTCATTAACGCCGGGCCAGTACACTGCCTCTCGGGCCCATCGGCAGCACTTTTCCACGCCAAGGTGGCCCTCATGTAGTTGTTCCAGGACAAGCTGGCGCATGCTATGCGGGATGACAATGCGGTCCAGTTTTAGAAGTACCCCGTCCACTGCCGCCAGATCATCTCTGACATTATAGAACTGCGGGCATTGGCCCTTTACCCACACGTCTGTTAGGTGGCACATGACACGGTGTAGCAAGGGGTTCAGCCGCCGTCTCGCGGCAAATTTGGACAAGACGTTCATCTGTGGCAGGTAGATTGGAGGCCGCGAATGCCACATGGGCGTCAACCTGGCAGACGAATCCCGCTGGGTCACATGGAGTGTTGACTGCCCTGGAGAGAGCGTCAGCAATGATGAGGTCTTTGCCTGGGGTGTATACCAGCTGGAAGTCATATAGCCGGAGCTTGAGAAGAATACGCTGGAGGCGAGGCGTCATGTCGTTCAAGTCTTTCTGTATTATATTGACCAGCGGGCGATGGTCGGTCTCGACGGTGAATTGAGGAAGTCCGTACACATAATCGTGAAACTTAACCACACCAGTCAGAAGGCCCAGGCACTCCTTTTCTATCTGCGCGTAGCGCTGCTCCGTGGGGGTCATGGCGCGTGATGCATATGCAACGGGGGCCCTTGATGAGGCCTCATCATATTGCAGGAGCACTGCCCCAATGCCGGATTGGCTGGCATCGGTCAAAATTTTGCTCTCTTTTGCTGGATCAAAGAGAGCTAAGACCGGGGCCGTGGTGAGTTTGGTTTTCAGTTCTCTCCATTCGCGCTCGTGGGCAGGGAGCCATTGGAAGTCAGTCGTCTTCCTGACCAGGTTCCTGAGAGCCGTGGTATGAGAGGCGAGGTTAGGGATGAACTTCCCTAAAAAGTTGACCATGCCCAGAAATTGGAGGACCGCCTTCTTGTCCTCTGGCATTTTCATGGCTGCGATAGCAGCACCTTGTCCGCATCCGGCCGCACACCCAACTGGGAGATGTGGACCCTGAGGAACTTGAGTTCCGTCTGACCAAAAGAGCATTTGGCCCTGTTGAGGCGTAGGCCCTGCTCCCGTATGCGTTTGAACACGCGCTGGAGATGACTGACATGCTCCTGCGGGGTGGTGGACCAAATGATTATGTCGTCGACATAGACCCGGACACCTTCAATGCCTTCCATCATTTCTTCCATAATCCTATGGAACACTTCTGAAGCAGATATGGGGCGTAATTCTCCGACCCCACGCCAGGTCGGAGAATTGCCGGGGGCTGGCGTGAATCCCGCCCCCGCCGTTGCCGAAGTCTCCGACACCGGAGATTCGGCGGGGGCGGGAATCGCGCCGCGCCGGTTGGCGGGCCCCCCCGCGCGATTCTCCGGCCCGGATGGGCCGAAGTCCCGCCGCTAAAATGCCTGTCCCGCCGGCGTAAATTAAACCACCTACCTTACCGGCGGAACAAGGCGGCGCGGGCGGGCTCCGGGGTCCTGGGGCGATCTGGCCCCGGGGGGTGCCCCCACGGTGGCCTGACCCGCGATCGGGGCCCACCGATCCGCGGGAGGGCCTGTGCCGTGGGGGCACTCTTTCCCTTCTGCCTCCGCCACGGTCTCCACCATGGCGGATGAAGAAGAGACTCCCTCCACTGTGCATGCGTGGGAATGCTGTCAGCGGCCGCTGACGCTCCCGCGCATGCACCGCCCGGAGATGTCATTTCCGCGCCAGCTGGCGGGGCACCAAAGGCCTTTTCCTCCAGCTGGCGGGGCAGAAATTCATCCGGTGCCGACCTAGCCCCTTAAGGTTGGGGCTCGGCCCCCAAAGATGCCGTGCATTCCGCACCTTTGGGGCGGCGCGATGCCCGTCTGATTTGCGCCGTTTTGGGCGCCAGTCGGCGGACATCGCGCCGTTTCCGGAGAATTTCGCCCATGATCCCAAACGGCATCCTGTTGTAACAATATCTGCCAAAGAGAGTATTAAAGGTACACAGTTTCCTGCTGGATTTATCGAGCTGGATTTGCCAGAATCCTTTTGAGGCGTCGGGTTTGGTGATGGACTTGGCGCGAGCCCTCTCGCACGTGATCTCTTCGCGCTTGGGAATTGGATAATGCTCCCTCATGATATTGCGATTTAGATCCTTGGGATCAATGCAAATTCTCAATTTTGCCGGAAGGCTTTTTTACACATACCATGGAACTGACCCAGTCGGTTGGTTCCGTGACTCTGGAAATCACTCCTTGGTCCTGGAGGTCCTGCAGCTGCTGCTTGAGGCGATCCTTAAGGGGTGCTGGGACCCTGCGAGGTGCGTGCACCACAGGCATGGCATTTTGTTTCAATAAGATCTTGTAGGTGTATGGGAGCGTGCCCATGCCTTCGAAGACATCGTGGGACTGGTTGATAATGGTGTCGAGCTGCGCCCTGAAATCGGTGTTCTGAAAGGCAGACGTGTCATCAGGAGAGAGAGAGTGAACTCTCTGAACTAGGTTCAACAGCTTGCATGCCTGCGTGCCAAGCAGGGAGGCTGTCGAGGAGCCCACGATTTCAAAAGGAAGGATGGCTTTGCGTGACCTGTGCATCACTTCAAGTTGGCACGAGCCGCTGGCATCAATGGCATTGCCATTGTAATCCAATAGCTGGCAGGCTGATGGAAGGATGGCTGGTTTGACACAAAGGCTTTGGAAGTCAGACCGCGCAATGAGATTGGCGGAGGCGCCAGTGTCCAGGCGGAATTGTATTTGGGACCGGTTGACCATCAGGGAGGCACGCCACTCATCATCTGGATCGATGCTGTACACCAACAGCGGCTGGTGTCTTTGATTCGGGGACACCCTGTTTTTTGTCACAATGCCGACTCGAAAAGGCGCCTTCGGGTCCTCGGTGTCACTGTTGTGTGGGAGGTCCGCATCGAACTCGGTGCCCGTGGGTTGAATTGCCCGGACATTCCTGCGAGGCTGGCTGAAGCGATATGACTTGGCAGGCTGAGCTGCTCGGCATAAGGCAGCATAGTGGTCAAGTCTGCCACATCTTAGGCATTTTCGAGATTTGGCAGGGCATTGCTGTTTTAAATGGGCGGAGCCACAGTTGCCGCACGTCATAGCGTCAGCACGTTCGCTGCGCCACCGCGCATGCACGGTGCGGTCGTGCGTGGTGTGCATCTGCGCATTACGTTCTTCAACGTCACCGTCCCCTCGTTTGGAGTGCATAAGTGCGGGAGTCCGCGAAAAGCGCGCAAAATGGCCGCCCTCATCCAGGCTGAGGCCCTGGAGTTGCTCAATTGGTCGGACCCGTTCCGCCTCGTGGGGACCTTGCCGCGCCGTTTCAGCCGCTTGGATGTGGGAATACCGACTCGTGGCGTTTTTGTGTAGGACACAGGTCTCAATGGCGGTCGCTAGGGTGAGCTGCTTTACTTTGAGGAGCTGCTGTCGTAGGGGGTCCAACTGAACACCGAAAACGATCTGGTCGCGTATCATGGAGTCGGAGGTGGGCCCGTAGCTGCAAGACTGCGCAAGGATGCGGAGGTGCGTGAGAAAGGATTGGAAAGGTTCATCCTTACCCTGCAAACGCTGTTGGAACACGTAGCGCTCGAAACTTTCATTCACCTCTACGCTGCAGTGAGTGTCAAATTTGAGGAGGACCGTCTTGAACTTTGTTTTATCTTCATCATCCACAAAGGTGAGAGAATTGAAAATGTGGATGGCATGGTCCCCGGCCGTGGATAGGAGGAGAGCAATCTTCCTGGTATCCGAGGCATCCTCCCTTTCTGTGGCCTCAAGGAAGAGCTGGAAGCGCTGTTTGAATATCTTCTAGTTGGCCCCGAGGTTGCCGATGATGCGGAGCGGCGGCGGCGGGCTGATGTTGTCCATGTTGCAGGATGACGGAATGCTGGTGGAAGGCAGATCACTTGCAGGTAGGTCTAAGAAGTGCTAATATCCCTCAACTCCTGGTATCATGTTGTGTTGGGCGCTCTGGCTCCGTGGAACACATACAGGTCACCAACACTTAAAATAGTGCAACACTATTTTATTGAGTCATTAAGTGTTTAACATACTCTCACTGTGGGTTAACATGATATTAGCTTTAACTAAAGACCTTTGCCTTCTGCTAACCAGTCGATGCACTCAGCACATGGTGAATATCTGTGCTGCAGGCTGTGAGCTCTGTTCTACTAGGAAGCTGCAGCTCGAATGAGCGGGAACTCAGATGCCCCCTGTCTTTATAGTGCATGTGCTCTAACTGGTGATTGGCTGCGGTGTTGTGTGTGTTGATTGGTCCCACTGTGTGTCCATCAGTGTGTGTGTCTGCACCATGATATACTGGTGTATATTATGACAACGGTGCTGTGGGTTGGATCTGCCTTTGGGCAGACAACTGAAGAAGAAGAATCTAACGTCCTTCAGGAACAAGACTGAATGTTTTCTTTCATTGCTCTTTGCATTATATTGACCTGCCTTAGGATTTGTTTTGAGCATCAGTGGCATAGTGACGGGCAGTGTGTGTGGACACTGTGTTTTGGAATTGCTGTGGAGACTTGAAGAAACAAATGGCAAAAAGAGGCGGTAATTCAATCTACCCTTGTACTGAAATAATCAAAAATAAATTCCTCTCCATATGCAAGATAAATATAACTTGAAAGCTTCGTACAGTCATAAGTCAACAGTTGGTACGCACTCCCTTAATAACAGATGATTGTTCCCTGACAGAATACATGCTACCATTGAAACTTGGCAGTAATTCACAACAAAGTCACTGGCATGATGCCACACTGCTTCATTCTGGTAAAGTTCCCCTTTAACCCACCCATTCAAAAAATGTTAACTATTTGAAGTCAGTCCAGTCACTATTACTGCACGAGTTAAAATGTATACAATTAAGAATTGACTGCCAGCAATAATGATCTGTTACGCTCTCATGAAGCAGCAGTGTGGTGTACACAGACGTCACCAACAAGTGACTTCACGTCGATACAACTGCAGCAAATGCAGCCTAAATCAAAGCCACACATTGGGGCACAGTAGTATCTTTGGTTTTCTGCGCACGCACTGACCAGTAAGCATGCGCCAACATGTTTGGGCAGCCATCTTTGCGGCCAACTTGTGTTGGCAGAAGACACTGTGTACTCAAAATGGTCCAGGGAGGGGTAAGCATTCCACAAAAGGACAACACAAGTAGCATCAACTAATAGATTCCAAAACCAATACAGATGTGAAAGCTTCACTATCTATAATGTTGTTACAATTCAGTGAGCTGGTCTACATTGTTCTAAAATGCTAAAGCAATTGCAACATCGGTAATCAAAAATATTACTTCATTACTACCCCCAATTTTGTTACCCATTGTGTTCAGAAACAAATGTTGCAAATATAACTACCTTTCCACATTCACGCATATCAATTCTATTTTGTATTCCTAAACAAGTCATCTTGCAGATTTTCTCTTGCTCTGAAAAGAAAAAAATATCCAAGGTTCCATGGTCAGAGCTATCAAATTGAATTTGGTTAAAGATGTGACTTATTTTGATGCATTGCCCTCGAAAATAAGCACACCTAAAAATATACTTTGCTGTTGGTTTCCCTTCGAGGGTTAATGCATAAGCTAGCATGTAAACTGGAATGTCTCAAGACTGTAAGCACAAAGGGATGACAATTTATCTCAAAGATTTACAACATGATTTTGTGACTTAATCACAAAGTCGAGCTTTGCAGCTTATTTAATTTAACTTGTGGGAATTTTTCTCTGGGATCAGTTTGATGATGGTGTTCGCGCTGGGATATTTTTAATGCGGGTGCGGAGTATAACAGGTGCTAAAAAGCTCTTATGATTGAAGCACCCCTTGATTTGAACTGAAATGGTTTGTGTAACAATGTTCAATATTTCGGATTTATCTTGTATAAAAATAATGTGATATAGTCGGATGGACGGTTTAAGGTGAATAACACATTGAGCAACTGACTCAACTGGCAAAATTGACATGCCACAGGCCTCCATCGCATTCTGTACTGAGTTTGCCAATCTTAGTGAGGGCACAAAATGTGTATTGCAATCATCTGCCAACCAGGCAAAAAAATAAATGCCTCAGGACCCTGACTCCGGCTGGTTCCCCTTCATGGGATAGACTAGGGAAGCTGGGTTGGGACCTTTCCTGCTACAGTTGAACAGCCCCTCAACCATTACAGTTCGGGCTCAAATCTGCAAACGACAATTCAGATGGAGGATTTCCATGACATATCGGGTGGAATTTAACAGCCTCGTTGGGGTGAGCCTTTCAAAGGTCCATTGAATTTGGTGGACCGGATAATCCAGGTGGTGTGAGCGGCCATCAAATTCCGCTCTTGGAAGCACATCGAAGCAGGATGCAATGGGGGTTATTTTACGGCCGCATTGCACCCACGCAAGTCCCACTGTGTCGGAAAAATACTGGGAGAGACCTGGGGCGTCATTCTCCGAACCCCCCCGCCGGGTCGGAGAATGGCCGTTGGCCGCCGTGAATCCCGCCCCCGCCCCCGCCGAAGTCTCCGGTACCGGAGATTGGGCGGGGGCGGGAATCAGGCCGCGCCGGTTGGCGGGACCCCCCGTTCAATTCTCCGGCCCGGATGGGCCGAAGTCTCGCCCAGAAATTGCCTGTCCCGCCGGCATAAATCAAAGCTGGTATTTACCGGCGGGACCAGGCGGCGTGGGTGGGCTCCGGGGTCCTGGGGGGGTGCGCGGGGCGATCTGACCCCGGGGGGTGCCCCCACGGTGGCCTGGCCCACGATCAGGGCCCACCGATCCGCGGGCGGGCCTGTGCCGTGGGGGCACTCTTTCCCTTCTGCCTCTCCCCACTGTGCGCCGGGAAACTGACAGCGGCCGCTGACGCTGCCGCGCATGCGCCGCATTTCCGCGCCAGCTGGCGGGGCGGAAATCCCTCCGGCGCCGGCCTAGCCCCTCAATGTTGGGGCTAGGCCGCCAAAGATGCGGAGCATTCCGCACCTTTGGGCCGGCGCGATGCCCGTCTGATTGGCGCCGTCTTTGGCGCCAGTCGGCGGACATGCCGCCGTTGGGGGAGAATTTCGCCCCTTAAATGGGATGTGTGCCGGATGCCAAACAGTCTGCAATGTTCCTGGACGCTGCCAGCAGATATAATCAGGTACATGCCCAGTGAGGTGTGAACCATGCATTTAAATAGATTTCAATATTCAAAGTCAGCTTCACGCCGAATCTTCCGGGTACACACTATGTTCCCACCTGTCGGTGTAATGTGGCGTCGGTGTGAATCACTACTCGCCTCCATAAATGGAGACCAGGGGCGTCATTCTCCGACCCCCCAGAGGGTCGGAGAATGGCCGTTGGCCGCCATGAATCCCGCCCCCGCCGAAGTCTCCGAAGGGAGAAAAGTTGGCGGGGCGTTAATGTCGCCGCTGCCGTCGGAGAATATCACGGGTCTGCGCAAGGCAGCCGATTTTCGGCCTGCCGATATTCTCCCTTCCGGATGGGCCGAAGTCCCGTCGACGTGACGTTGACGTGAATTAAACCTCCTTTTCATCGGCGTGACCCTGTGCTCCAGGTTCACGCCGACCAGCGTGGAGGTGAGTGACGGCCTGGGGGGTTGGCTCTGGGCAGGCGATGGCGTGGCCGCAGTCTGAATGCATGAGGAGAGGTGTGTCTCGGGTTGTGTGTGTGTGTGTGCGGCGGCGGGGGGGTGGTTAGAGTAGGCTGGGCTCCGGGGGAGTGCCGGGAGGGGGTCCGTGCCGGGGAGGGGGATGGGGGGTCCGTGCCGGGGTGGAGGTTGGGGGGGGGTCCGTGCCGGGGAGGGGGATGGGCGGTCCGTGCTGGGGTGGAGGTTGGGGGGGGGTCCGTGCCGGGGTGGAGGTTGGGGGGGGGGTCCGTGCCGGGGAGGGGGATGGGGGGTCCGTGCCGGGGAGGGGGATGCGAGGGCAAGTGAGTTGGTCCACCTGGCCAGGTGCCAGCCTCCAACAGTTGGACCCATGCGGTCCATGCCACCTGGCTGGGGGGAGGAGGGGATATGGGCAATGATGACATGTCGTCGTTCCCCTCCCCCCCACCAAGCCGTCATGTTTTCCGATCATCCAGCGATGTTGGCCGCCGTGGCGGCAGCCGCTCATGTCTATGTTGCCCTGGATGAGGAGGAGGAGGAGGAGGAGCGTGCCAGAGAGGCGGTGCAGGCTGCCGCAGATCGACAGGTGGCAGCCGCCCAGGCTGGAGGGACACCTGACCGACAGGACGAGGAGGGGGAGGAGGACGTCGCGGCCCCACGGCAACGGAGGCACCCGAGGGCGCCCCCTGTGTACCGGCCCCGGCAGTCATACCAGGACCTCACGGACCGGGAATGCAGGAGGAGACTCCGGATGAGGCGGGAAACCGTGGCACTCATCTGCCACCTGCTGGCACACCTGTCGCCGCGTGGCACTGGCGGTGGACACCCTCTCCCCGTGTCCGTCAAGGTTACGGTGGCCCTGAACTTTTATGCAACGGGGTCATTCCAGGCACCGAGTGGGGACCTGTCCGGCATATCGCAGACATCGGTGCATCGGTGCATCCGGGCAGTGACAGATGCCCTATATGCCATGGCGCACCGCTACATCCGCTTCCCCGTGGACCGGGCCAGCCAAGATGCCCGGGCCGTGGGCTTCTCTGCCGTGGCCGGGTTCCCCATGGTCCAGGGCGCGATCGATGGGATGCACGTCGCCGTGCGGCCACCTGCAGATAACAGGGCCGTGTTCACCAATAGGAAGGGGACCTATTCGATGAACATACAGGTGGTCTGCGACCACCGCATGATGATACTGCACGTCTGCGCCCGTTACCCAGGCAGTGTACACGACTCATACGCGTTGTCGCGGTCATCCATCCCCGGCATGTACGAGGGACGCCATCCCCGGCTGAGGGGCTGGTTGCTGGGCGACAGGGGCTACCCATTGCGATCGTGGCTGATGACGCCTATACGGAGGCCACGCAATGAGGCGGAGAACCGCTACAATGATGCCCATGTAGCGACAAGGGGAGTGATAGAGAGGTACTTTGGCGTGCTGAAGATGCGTTTCAGGTGCCTGGACCTCTCTGGGGGCGCCCTCCAGTATCGGTCAGATAGGGTCGGCCGCATCATTGTGGTGTGCTGCGTCCTGCACAACATAGCCCAGCAGAGGGGCGATGTGCCGCAGGCAGAGGAGGGCGGAGTGGAGGAGCAGCAGGAAGAGGCGCAGTCCTCCCCAGATGAGGGGGATGGGGGTAATGGTCAGGGCAGACGGGGTAGACACAGGCGGGTGGCTGTCCACCATTACCGGCTGGCCCAGCGGGCACGGGACAGACTGATAGACGCCCGCTTCACTGGCTAGATGGGCGTGGGAATCGGGTAGTATGGCCACAGACCGCACACCATGGCAACAGCCGACCACCCACACCCCCCACCCATCCACCCACCCAGCACCCTCACCCCCCTCCCCAACCCCACCCACCCCACCCGCATTCACACCACCCCCCCCCCCCATTGCCGATCCACCTGCGGCACAACGGGCCGGGCTCACACAGTTGCGGGTGGACGCGTGTCTATTGCAGGCCATGGAGGATGATGACAACCCGCCCTGCGGTGAGCTCCTGGCTCTACATCGTTGGACTATGCCTGACCCATGGCCACAGTACCACTATCCACCCGGACCATCCCTGCATGCGGCTGTGACACTGCAGCGCACGGTCCCGTCCTCTGCCCGGGGGATGTTGATGGCGGCCCAGGGGGAAGGGGGTAGACTCACCTGGGGCTGAGGTAAGACCACCCCTCACACACACACTTGCGCTCAATGTACATGACACCCCCGCAGGCTTTGGACAGAGCACAAAGGCAGCTTCTGTAGGTGTAACATTGACTTTAATAACCAAAGGAGTTCATGCACGTGCCCTAGCCCCTAAAACTCATCTGTGCCCTGCACCCGTGCCAACATACTCAGTGTCTAATTGTTTGGCCTTACGGGCCCTTTGACTACGTCTACGTGGTTCCCCAGACGGTACAGCAGAACTGGAGGTGGACTCCTGTGATTCCTGCCCTCTGACACTGGATCCCTTTGGTGGCCGTTTCCTGGGGCGTCCTGGCCTAGATGGGCCAGGCTGCGGCCCGGGCGACTGGGATGGCGAGCTGCCAGCCTGTCCTGCCCGTTGCCTACCCGATGCACCTGGGACGGAAGGGGGGGGAGTCCGAGGTGTCGCGGTGTACCGGGACCTCCCCTACAGGGGGAGCCGGGATGGACCACACCACCTCCTCCTCCCTCGGGATGCCCGATGGCCCCCAGGCCTCTACATGGGTGGGGGATGCGAACGGACTGGCCATCGACGCCCCCCCGACATCTGGCGCTGCCAGTCCTGGAGGCCCGTGCTGGTAACGACAGGGGTCTGCAGGTTTGCAGCCATGTCGCCCAGGGGGTTGGCAAACCCTGTCTGTGACAGTGCGACGCCGGCTCGCACATGGCCACTGGTGCCGATGCCCTCAGCGATGGCCTGCAGAGACTGGGCCATGGCCTGCTGAGACTGGGCCATGGCCTGCAGAGACTGGGCCATGGCGTTGAGCGCCTCTGCCATCTGGCGCTGGCACTGGCTCATGGCCTCCTGTGAGAGGGCAGCCATTTCCTGGGCCACAGACGCCGCCTGCACGGAAAGCCCCAGGCCTCGCAAACCGTTCCCCATGTCTGACACCGTCGCACCCATTGCCTCCACCGCGGACGCCACCCGTGCGGTGTCAGCTTGGGTGGCACGCATGACCGGCACCACTACCAGCTCCTGGACACGGGTGGACTCCTCCACCTGCGACTGCAGCCGCCGCAAGCCGCCCGTCACCCTCTTCGCTCGTCTCCGGGTCGGTGGTTGCATCGGATCTATGTGTGGGTGTGGTAACTGCAGGAACCCGGGATCCATCTGGGCGGCAGATGTTCGCTTGGGCTGGGCTGTCCTCCGACCGCCCGGCCCCTCTGCTGCTCCTACCTCCACCTGCTGTACCGGGACGGCTGTGTTGTGCGCACCAGTGAGTGTACCAGACGCCTCATCACTAAAGTGCCCAACCGAGGTGAGTGTTTCTGCGATGGTGGAGGGTGTTGGTGACAGCAGTGGCGTTGTGTCGTGCTCTTCGTCCCACTCTGAGTCCATGGCACTTTGGGGTGGGGGTTCGTCTCCACCCATCCACTCTGAGTCACTGTCCGGTATTTCGTCTTCCTGGGTAGTGCTGTCCCGGGTAGGGGTGTCCTGGGCAGTGCTGTCCCGGGTAGTGGTGTCCCGGGTAGTGGTGTCCCGGGTAGTGGTGTCCCGGGTAGTGGTGCCCCGGGTAGTGGTGTCCTGGGTAGTGGTGTCCTGGGTAGTGGTGTCCTGGTTAGTGGTGTCCTGGCTCGGATGTGACGGGGGCCTGTGGCTACCCCCCTCGTCGCTGGGTGGTCGCTCCCGCACGTGACGGGGGTGTCGTCTCCCTGTTGCTCCAGGTCTCTCCGTCTCCCGTGGCCTCGAAGGGGCATCCTGCGGGCGTCGCATGCTGGAGGATGCGGGTCTCTCCGTCTCCCGTGGTGTGCGAGGGGCATCCTGCGGGCATCGCATGCTGCAGGGTCCGGGTCTCTCCGTCTCCCGTGGCCTCCGAGGGGCATCCTGCGGGCGTCGCATGCTAGAGGGTTCATGTCTCTCCGTCTCCCGTGGCCTCCGAGGGGCATCCTGCGGGCGTCGCATGCTGGAGGGTTCATGTCTCTCCGTCTCCCGTGGCCTCCGAGGGGCATCCTGCGGGCGGTCTGCATCTGCGGGGATGGGTGCCTGGACGTTTGGTCCTGCGATACACAATGAAGCATGCATGGTTAGACATCAGGCAGTGATCAGGTGATATGGGGGAGGGGGATATAGGGGAGGGGGGATGTGGGGACGTGCTGTCGGTGGCTCACTTTCTACTACGCCCCCGACCTCTGCATCAGCAACCTCCCGGTCGTCAGGTCCGCCAGCCAGTTCCAGGGCCCTTTCCTCGTGTTCGGTCAGTGGCCTCTCATCAGCGGGCCCTCCTCCAGTCCTCACATGCTCCCTATTGTTGTGTGCGCACTTCTCCTGTGGGGGGGGGGGGGTGGGGGGGGGGTGGCAGGGGTAAAAGGCAACACTGTTAGGCAGGTATATGAATGCACGCCATCGGTTGCGCGTGCATTGCAGAGGTTAAGGTTAGGGCTGGATTCACTTGGGGATATGGGGGAGGGGGGGATATGGGGGAGGGGGATATGGGGGAGGGGGGATATGGGGGATATGGGGGAGGGGGGATATGGGGGATATGGGGGAGGGGGGATATGGGGGAGGGGGGATATGGGGAGGGGGGACATGGGGGAGGGGGGACATGGGGGAGGGGGTACATGGGGGAGGGGGTACATGGGGAGGGGGGATATGGGGGTGGGGGGGATATGGGGGATATTGTGGAGGGGGGATATGGGAGAGGGGGGGGTATGGGGGAGGGGGGATATGGGGGAGGGGGGATATGGGGGGAGGGGGGATGTGGGGGAGGGGGGATATGGGGGATATGGGGGAGGGGGGGGATTATGGGGGAGGGGGGATTTGGGGAGGCTCACCCTGCCTGCTCTGACGAGGTCGTTCACCTTCTTGTGGCACTGGGTGCCTGTCTGTGGTGTCAGGGCCACAGCGGTGACGGCCTCTGCCATTTCCCTCCACAGACGCCGGCTGTGGCGTGGGGCAACTCTGCGGCCGTGCCCGGGATACAGGGCGTCCCTCCTCTGCTCCACCGCGTCCAGGAGCGCCTCCACATCCCGTGACTCGAACCTCGGGGCTGAGCGGCGGCCAGCCATCCAGTCGGGTGTTCCGGTCGAGGTGTTCCGGTCGGGTGGGGGGGAGCAGCGCGGCCTTATGAGCCGTCACGCCGTGCGGCGCGTATGACGCTGCACGGCGTGAACCACTGCGCAAGCGCGGATCCCGTTACGTCGCTGCTAGCCCATTTCGTGCCGGAGACTTTCGACCCATTTTTCCGACGTGACGCAAGTCGGATTTGCGCCGTTTTTTGCGCCGATCGGCGGACTTTCCGCCGATAACGGAGAATTTCGCCCCAGATGTGATAACCATGCCAAGGGGCTCAGAGGCCATTTTAGACCCTGGGTAGTCGGGGACATGGCAGGGCAGTGCCTTGAAACTGCCCCCTGGCACCCTGGCACTGCCAACCTGGTGGTGCCAACCTAGCACTGCCAGTTTGGCATTAACTGGTTGGTCCCTCCAGGGTTCCAGGGAGAAGTGCCAAGGGGCAGGGAATAATAGGAGCGGGGCATGAAGGGATGGAACAATTGGCGACCCCATGGCAGGTGCCATTAACTTCTGAGGGGTGGAACTGATTTTGGCATGGTGGGTGGGGTATTGATGACGGTGGTCTGGGAGGGTCAGGACACCCTGGTGCCTGCGTGGTGGGAGGGGGGAGATTGTCCCTCAGTGGTCAAGGTTTTTTTTTTAGAAAATATTTTATTGAGGCATTTATATTTTAACAATTTTAAACATCAAATTGCAATATAAACAAAACCACAATAATATACCCAACAAACACCCTGGTACAAACCCCAGCCACCATGGCTTACACAAACAGTGCCACCTTCCCCGACCACCTCCCATGCTTCCCCTTCCCACCCCTCTCCCGCTGACAGCTTAATTTTTCTCAAAGAAATCGATGAATGGCTGCCACCTCTGAGCAAACCCCTGCAACAAACCCCGCAAAGCAAATTTAATTTTTTCAACTCTGAGAAACCCCCCCATGTTGCCAACCCACATCCCCAACTTTGGAGGCTCCGAGTCCCTCCACCCTAGTAAGATCCGTCTCCGGGCCACCAGGGAAGCAAAGGCCAGGCCGTCGCCCCCTGGGCTGCTGGGTCTTCCGACACACCGAAGTTCGCCACTTCTAGACTCGGCATCACCCTCATTTGGAATACCTCTGATACGACGTCAGCAAAGCCCTGCCAGAAACCCCTCAACCTTGGACATGCCCAAAACACATGGACATGATTCGCAGGACCCCCCGCACGGGGCCTACACCTATTATCCACCTCCTCAAAGAACCTTTGCATCCGGGCCACAGTCATGTGTGCCCTGTGGACCACTTTAAATTGTATCAGGCTGAGCCTGGCGCACGATGAGAATGCGTTAACTCTCCTCAGCACCTCCTCCCACAACCCGACCTCCAACTCCCCATCCAGCTCTTCTTCCCACTTTCTCTTCACCTCCCCTATCGGGGCACCCTCCCACTCCATCAGCTCCTGCAGATCTCTGAGACCTTCCTCTCTCCTACTCCTGTTCTCGACATCACCTTATCCTGTAGCCTTGGAGCGGCAGGTACCCTTGGGAAGGTCAAAATCTGCCTCTGCTCAAAATCCCTCACCCTCAGGTACCAGAATGCATTCGCCCTGGCAACTCAAACTCCTCCTCCAGCTCCTCCAGGCTCAAGAAACCCTCATCAATAAAGACATCTCCAAATCTCTCCATCCTTGTCCGCATCGATCTGAAACCCCCCGTCCAGCCCCCCTGGAATGAACCGGTGATTATCACATATCGGCTCCCACACCGATGCCCGCTCTAATCCCATATGCAGCCTCCACTGTCCCCACACCCTCAGGGCTGCCACTGCTACCGGGCTTGTGGAGTACTGAGCCGGTGAGAACAGCAGAGGTGCCGTCAATAATGCCCCCAAACTCGTGTCCTTACATGAGACTGCCTCCACCCGCTCCCTCCCCCACTATCCACTTCCTCACCTTCTCACCCTTCGCAGCTGCCCTACCGCTCTACCCGTGGTTACCAACCCAAATTCCATTTGTAGCCTCTGGCGTTCCTTTAGCAGACTTCCTCCGGGATCTCTGCATATCTCAGGTCCACCTGCAGGATTTCCTCCACTAGCCTTACTATTTCCACCCGCTCCACCTTTTCCCTATGCGCCCGAATCAAAATGAACTCCCGCCTGACCACTACTTTCAGTGCCTCCCACACTGTGCCTGCTGAAACCTCCCCTGTGTCATTAATCTCCACGTACCCCCGGATGGAGTGGTCAAGGGTTGGGGGTGTTCCTTTTGTCTGTGGGGGGCAAGGGGGACTGTCATTTAAAAAGGGTGCCCCGATCTCTGAGGAGCTGACGTGCCGGCATGTTTAGGCCCCACCCCTCTCTGCCTTAGTGCCAAACACGCCGCCGTCCAGAAAAATGACTAAGTTCGGTGCTCTTGCCAAGGACCGGTGGCACAGTGGTTAGCACTGCTGCCTTACAGCGTCAGGGACCCGCGTTCAATTCAGGCCCTGGGTTACTGTCTGTGTGGCGTTTGTACGTTCTTCCCCATGTTTATGCGGGTTTGATCCGGGTGCTCTGGTTTCCTCCCACGTCCAAACAAGTGCACGTTAAGTGGATTGGCCATGCTACGTTGCCCCTTAATGTCCAGGGGTTAGGTTCCGGGTATAGAGCTGGGGTGTGGACCTAGATAGGGTACTCTATCAGAGGACTGGTGCAGACTTGATGGGCCACATGGCCTCCTTCTGCACTGTAGCAATTCTATGGTTCTATTCCATAGTGCCAGGAAACCCATGCAGCTAGGAGAGACTGTACAAACACCACAGTCACCCAAGATCAGAAATGAACACGGGTCCTTGGTGTTGTGAGGCAGCAGCGCTAATTAATGTACCACCATGTTACCCATGTTAAATATGTTTCTGCCATGTTTACTTCAATTATCTTATTCATTTATAATTATCTCATAATTGAATGTTGTGTTCTGAAATGTTTCAGTAAG
This sequence comes from Scyliorhinus torazame, assembly GCF_047496885.1. Taxonomy (NCBI): domain Eukaryota; kingdom Metazoa; phylum Chordata; class Chondrichthyes; order Carcharhiniformes; family Scyliorhinidae; genus Scyliorhinus; species Scyliorhinus torazame. Next base: position 292,759,773 of record NC_092711.1, on the reverse strand, counting down.
ACATTTGTAAAAGCTCAGAAAGTTTAATATAAATCATTTATTTACAAAAATAATTTTATAAATACAAAACTTGGAAACCAGTTGACATTTATCATAACATTGAACTTTATCAGCTGAACAATGACAGAAAACTACCTCACCTTTTACAAATTTCTTGCAATAAAATACATTTGCTCACTCAAAAAAAATGGTCAATAAAATACACTTTTCCACATTAACACAATGGCTGTCTGTTAAAGTCCAGTAAAGAAGAGGGAGGGAGGGAAGAGCGGAGAGAGGGGAGGGTTTTTACATATCGATTGTTAATATTACAAGCTCAAAGTCCGAAAGCAACAGTTGCTGAAGCTCAGTGTCCTGGCACACATCTCCTCTGACATCATTTTGGGCTGTTCTTTGTCAGTATACTGTTAGGGGTGTGTAATTGATTCGCTGCAATACCTGTCAGAGAAATAGTTCACATTAGCTTTCATGAGGCTTGTAGGTATCAACTAAGGCAATAAACTTTGTTAAACATGAAAAGCAATCACGGAGCTTTGAAAGGAAACTCTTAAACACCACAGCTTAAAATACATTGCAAAATCCAAATGTATTTTAGCTCTGAATCAGCTGGGTGGACAGTCGTGCTAATGTTTTTTTAAAAATAATTTTTATTAAAGTTTTCACAAAATATCAACAACAAAATGTAAAAGGAACCCAATAGAATTAAATACAAAACAAAACAAAACAACCCTGTGCCCCCCTCCCCCCTATACATAAATAATATATTAACACCCGCCGAAACACATAGCAAATATATACACCCCCTCAGATCCCCCAGTATAAACAAACAAAAATAAAATAGAACCCTACGCAGCCCCCCCCCCCCCTCCCCCCCGGGCTGCTGCTGCTGCTGACCATTGTCTACCGTTCAGCCAGGAAGTCTAAGAACGGTTGCCGCCGCCTGAAAAACCTTTCGACCGATCCCCTAAAGGCAAATTTCACCCTCTCCAATTTAATAAATCCCGCCATATCGTTGATCAAGGATTCCACGCTTGGGGGCCTCGCATCCTTCCATTGAAGAAGAATCCTTCGCCGGGCTACCAGGGACGCAAAGGCCAGAATACCGGCCTCTTTCGCCTCCTGCACTCCCGGCTCCCCTGCAACCCCAAATATTGCAAGCCCCCAGCCCGGTTTGACCCTGGATCCTACCACCCTCGACACCATCCTCGCTACGCCCTTCCAAAATTCCTCCAGCTCTGGGCATGCCCAGAACATATGGGTGTGATTTGCTGGGCTCCCTGAGCACCAAACACACCTGTCCTCGCCCCCAAAGAACCGGCTCATCCTTGTCCCGGTCATGTGTGCCCTGTGCAGCACCTTAAACTGTATGAGGCGGAGCCTCGCGCACGAAGAGGAAGAGTTCACCCTCCCTAGGGCATCTGCCCACATCCCCTCCTCGATCTCCTCCCCCAACTCCTCCTCCCACTTACCTTTCTGCTCCTCCACCGAGGCTTCCTCCTCCTCCTGCATCACCTGGTATGTTGCCGAGATCTTCCCCTCTCCAACCCACACCCCCGAGAGCACCCTGTCCTGTACCGTGTGTGGCGGCAGCAGCGGGAATTCCACCACTTGCAGCCTGGCAAACGCCCTTATCTGTAGATACCTAAAGGTGTTTCCCGGGAGGAGCCCGTACTTCTCCTCCAGCTCACCCAGGCTGGCAAACTTCCCGTCCACGAACAGGTCCCCCAACCTTCGTATCCCTGCCCTGTGCCACCCCAAAACCCTCCATCTTTCTCCCTGGGACAAACTGGTGGTTCCCCCGTATCGGGGTCCACACCGAGGGCCCCACTTCCCCCCTGTGCCGCCTCCATTGCCCCCAAATTTTGAGGATAGCCGCCACCACCGGGCTCGTGGTATACCTCATTGGCGGAAGCGGCAGCGGCGCCGTTGTCAGCGCCTCCAGACTCGTACCCTCACAAGACGCCTTCTCCAGCCTCTTCCATGCAGCCCCCTCCCCCTCCATCACCCACTTGCGCACCATCACCGCATTGGCGGCCCAGTAGTACCCACAGAGGTTGCACAGCGCCAGCCCCCCCCTATCTCTACTCTGCTCCAGGAACACCCTTATCACCCTCGGAGTCCCTCGCGCCCACACAAACCCCGTTATGCTCCTGTTGACCAGCCTAAAGAAGGCCTTCGAGATAAGAATGGGGAGGCACTGGAAACCTTGGGAGCACCGTCATCTTGACTGACTGCACCCTACCCGCCAGGGACAGCGGCAACGCGTCCCACCTCTTAAACTCATCCTCCATTTGCTCCACCAGCCTCGTGAAATTAAGTCTATGCAGGGCCCCCCAGCTCCTGGCCACCTGGACCCCCAAATACCTGAAGCTCCTCTCCGCCCTTTTTAGTGGGAGCTCACCAATCCCCCTCTCCTGGACCCCCGGGTGAACCACGAACAACTCGCTCTTCCCCATGTTGAGCTTATACCCTGAGAAATCCCCGAACTCCCTGAGGTTCCTCATTACCTCCGGCATTCCCCCCACCGGGTCCGCCACATATAGCAGCAAGTCGTCCGCTTAGAGCGACACCCTATTCTCCTCCCCACCCCGCACCAGCCCCCTCCAGTTCCTCGACTCCCTCAGTGCCATTGCCAGGGGTTCAATCACCAGTGTAAAGAGCAGGGGGGACAGGGGACACCCCTGCCTCGTCCATCGATGCAACCGAAAGTACTCAGACCTCCTCTTGTTCATGGCCACACTCGCCATCGGGACCTCGTACAACAGCCTAACCCACCTGACGAACCCCTCCCCAAACCCGAACCTCTTCAGCACCTCCCACAAGTACCCCCACTCTACCCTATCGAAGGCCTTCTCAGCGTCCATCGCCGCCACTATCTCCGCCTCCCCCTCCCTCGCCGGCATCATTATAACCTTCAGGAGCCTCCACACATTCGCGTTCAACTGCCTCACCTTCACGAACCCCGTCTGGTTATCGTGGATGACCTGCGGCACACAATCCTCAGTTCCCGTGGCTAAGACCTTCGCCAGCACCTTGGCATCTACATTTAACAACAAAATCGGCCTGTAAGACCCACACTGCAGGGGATCCTTGTCCCGCTTCAGGATCAAGGAGATCAGTGCCCGGTACATCGTCGGGGGCAACGTCCCCCCTCCCTTGCCTCATTAAAGGTCCTAACCAGCAACAGGCCCAACAGGTCCACATATCTCTTGTAAAATTCGACCGGGAAACTGTCCGGCCCCAGTGACTTCCCCGCCTGCATGCTCCCCATTTCTTTGGCCAGCTCCTCCAACCCAATCGGAACCCGTAATCCCACCACCAGTCGCTCCTCCACCTTCGGGAACCTCAGGTGGTCCAGAAAGCGGCCCATCCCTCCCTCCTCCAGTGGGGGCTCGGACCGATACAGTTCCTCATAAATGTCCCTGAAGACCCCATTGATGCCAACCCCACTCCGCACCACACTCCCCACCCCCCCCATCCTTAATTCCCCCAATCTCCCTAGCTGCATCCCGCTTCCGAAGCTGATGCGCCAGCATCCGACCTGCCTTTTCCCCATTTTCATAAATCGCCCCTGGGCCTTCCTCCACTGCGCCTCCGCCTTCCTGGTGGTCAACAGGTCGAATTCAGCCTGGAGGCTACGCCTCTCCCTCAACAGTCCCTCCTCCGGCACCTCCGCATACCTCCTGTCTACCCTCACCACCTCCCCCACCAGCCTCTCCCTATCCCTCTGCTCTCTCCTCTCCTTGTGGGCCCTAATGGAGATCAGCTCTCCCCTAACCACCGCCTTCAGCGCCTCCCAGACCATCCCCACTCGGATCTCCCCGTTATCGTTGGCCTCCAGGTATCTCTCTATGCTACCCCGGATCTGCTCGCTCACCTCCTCGTCCGCCAACAGCCCCACCTCCAAGCGCCACAACGGGCGCTGGTTCCTCTCCTCCCCCAGCTCTAGGTCTACCCAATGCGGGGCGAGATCCAAAATGGCTACCGCCGAGTACTCGGTATCCTCTACTCTCGCAATCAGCGCCCTGCTCATATGAAAATTCCCTCGCCCCCGGCCTTGCAAATCTCCAAGGGTCCACCCCTCCCATCTGGTCCATAAACCCCCTCAGCACTTTAGCCGCCACCGGCCTCCTACCCGTCCTAGACCTGGAGCGATCCAGTGCCGGATCCAACACCGTGTTAAAGACCCCCCCCCCATTTTCAGGCCCCCTGCGTCCCAGTCCGGGATCCGACGCAACATGCGCCGCATAAAACCCGCAACGTCCCAGTTCGAGGCGTACACGTTGACCAGCACCACCCTCTCCCCTTGCAGCTTACCACTTACCATTACGTACCTGCCGCCATTGTCTGGCACAATGCTCGACGCCTCGAACGATACCCTCTTTCCCACCAAGATCGCCACCCCCCCCGATTTTTGGCATCCAGCCCCGAATGAAACACCTGGCCAACCCACCCCTTCCTCAATCTTACCTGGTCTGTCACCTTCAGGTGCGTCTCCTGGAGCATGACCACATCCGCCTTCAGCCCTTCAGGTGCGCGAACACCCAGGCCCGCTTAACCGGCCTGTTCAGTCCCCTTACGTTCCAGGTTATCAGCTGGATCAGGGGGCTACCCGCCTCCCTCCCCCGCCGACCAGCCATAACCCCTCCTCGGCCAGCCACGCGCCCGCGCCCCATGCCCGGCCCGTTCCCCACGGCGGCAGACCCCCATCCCAACCCCCTCTATTCGCCCCAGCTCCCCCTTGACCATACCAGCAGCAACCCGGATCCCCCCCCCTCAGCTAGGACTCCTCCTAGCTGCATTGCTCCCCCCCCCCATTGCACTCCTGCAAGTCAGCTGACTCCTGCTGACCCCGGCCGCTCCCGTCTCTCCTACGACTCCTTCCATTGTGGGACTTCCCCTCCATCTCCATTATCCACCCGCAGGCTCTCCGCCTCCCCCTTCCATCCCAAGTGCGGGAAATAACCCGCGCTTCCCCGCCCTGGCCCCGCCTCCTCCAGCCTTCAGCGTGGGAAAAAGCCCGCGCTTTCCACCTGCCCGGCCCCGCCTCCTCTAGCGCAGCTCCTTTTACAGGCCCAGTCCCCTCACCCCCAACTCGGGCCTCCCCCTCCCCCGTGGGGCCCCATCCCCCCTACTGGCCTTCCCCCCCTACTCCGTTTACTTGCCCCCCTCCAAGAGCCCACCCGACAGACCCAACCAAAACAGTGCCCAACCCACCCTAACCACCCACACCGAACCAAAAATAAACAAGAACAAAGAACCCCCCCCTCAAAATATAACACAACATCAATCCCCGACCATCCCCACACCCGACCCCCCATCCCGACCCTCAGTTTGAGTCCAGCTTCTCGGCCTGAACAAAGGCCCACGCCTCCTCCGGGGACTCAAAATAATGAGGCCGGTCCTTGTAGGTGACCCACAGTCGCGCCGGCTGCAGCATGCCAAACTTCACCCCCTTCCTGTGCAGCACCACCTTCGCCCGGTTGTACCCGGCCCTCTTCTTCGCCACCTCCGCGCTCCAGTCCTGATATATTCGAACCTCCGCATTCTCCCAACTGCTGCTCCTCTCTTTCTTGGCCCACCTGAGTACGCACTCCCGATCAGCGAACCAATGAAACCGCACCAGCACCGCCCGCGGCAGCTCGTTAGCCTTGAGCCTCCTCGCCAGCACTCTATGGGCCCCTTCCAGCTCCAGGGGCCCCTGGAAGGACCCCACTCCCATCAGCGAGTTTAACATGGTGACCACATAGGCCCCCACGTCTGACCACTCCAGTCCCTCTGGGAGGCCCAGGATCCGCAGATTCTTCCACCTCAACCGATTCTCCATCTCCTCGAACCGTCCCTGTCATTTCTTGTGGAGCGCCTCGTGCGCCTCCACCTTTACCGCTAGGCCCAAGATCTCATCCTCGTTATCTGAGATCTTTTGCCGGACCTCGCGGATTGCCACCCCCTGGGCCGTCTGGGTCTCCAACAGCCTATCAATAGAAGCCTTCATCGGCTCCAGGAGGTCTGCTTTGAGCTCCCTGAAGCAGTGCTGGATAACCTCCTGCTGCTCCTGCGCCCACTGCACCATGCTGCTTGATCCCCGCCCACCGCCATCTTGCTCTTCTTCCCTCGCACTTTCTTTGGCATCACCACCACTTTTTTAGTTGCCCCGCTCCTGATCCAAGCCATGCACTGTCGGGGGAATGTTGCAGTCTTCCTCCCACACCGGGGGAAAAATGTTGAAAAAATGCCGTTGGGGGCCCTGAAAAGAGCCCAAAAGTCCGTTCCAAGCGGGAGCGGCCGAACGTGCGGCTCAGCTCCGCACAGTCGCAACCAGAAGCCACCAGGCGTGCTAATGTTAGTGTCCTTGAAGGAGTCAATAATAAAAATGAAAATCGCTTATTGTCACAAGTCGGGTTCAAATGAAGTTATTGTGAAAAGCCCCGAGTCGCCACATTCCGGCGACTGTTCGGGGAGGCTGGTACGGGAATTGAACCGTGCTGCTGGCCTGCCTTGGTCTGCTTTCAAAGCCAGCGATTTAGCTCAGTGTGCTAAACCAACCCCGAACACCAATATCAAGGCTGTGATCATCCGAAACCAACTCTGCTGGTCCGCCTGTATAGTTAGCATGCCAGACTGCTGACTGCCAAAGTAAATCTCCTTCACCTAATTCTTCGAGAACATCCGGCAGAAAGAGGAGACACAGAAAAAGAGCCTGAGAAAGGGATACCCGTGACCTAGCGTCCAACGAGAGATCTCACCTTTTGGAAACACCTCCCAAATGAGTGATTGAAGACGTGGCTCTAGGATCAGGCTCATTAGCCACGCAAGGACTGTAGCCATCTGGGATGGCCACGTCTCGATTACAAAATGGACACTTGCAAAGAATGCAGGGAAAATTGGACAATGCTAAGAAACAAGCAGGTGCAAGCTCTGTCTGTTGATTAGAACCTTAAACTCTCAGACAGGACAGAAACTACCAAACAATCTACATACTAATGAGCCATCTCCGGGGACAAAAGGGAAACATTTAGATACACAATGTTAAGGCAGACTGCCCGGCGCCAGAAGAGGCTAAGACAAAGCAGACTAACAGTCACCAGGACACGCCCAGCGATCAGGGAATCACCCCTCTATTGGAGGAAAATCGATACAGATGATTGGGAAAGACCCAATTAGTTGAGGCCAAGTTCAAGGCCCGCCCAAAAGCGCACAAAGCCCTTTTCAGTATAAAAGGTATCCCCCAAGGGAGAATCTTCCTCCTTTGGCTTTGGCTGTCACCGAAGAGAGAGACCTGCCTAGCAGCTGCATCAGACCAAGTAAGTCCCAAGTCAACGCACGCTACGAGATAGACGCTCCTAGTTGCTACCCTGTAAACCGCTCAACCCAGCAGCCTCAGAACCGAGCAACGGCCATTGTTCCACTGACTGAGTGGGCACCCGAAGCTAAGCATAGGCTTTAGTAATAGTGGTAGTTTAGTTTGCAGAGTTAATGCATGAGTAGATTTGACTGTGTGTAAATAAATGAGCATTGCTTTTGAACTTACTAACTGGTGTATCGAGTCATTGATCAGTATTCGGTTCTGAACCTTGTGGCGGTGTCGAAAGATACCTGGCGGCTCTTGAGCAAACGTGATTTAAACAGAGCCAAATTAAGAGCCAACCAAAAGTTAGCAACAGGACCCTCAGAACCCGTGACCAGTAACACTGGATATCTTAGGTGGACAATCATACTAGTGAACAAGTGATCATCATGTTCCGCCCATTATAATTCTCTCAATGGAATTAACTTCCTCATGACAAACAAAAGTTAAAAATAAATCATTATTTCACCTTCTGTGACCCCAAACTCACTTTGTATTTTAAAGTACCCTTTTAATGGAATTAACAGTCTCTTGACAAACCAAAATTCAAAAAAATATATATCTTCCTTTCACTTTATTTGCATTTTATATTAATAAACGCAAAACACTAATAATATAAAACATTAACCAACCAAAAAAATGTCCCATAATGTTTCTTACCTCTCCTCGACTGAAAAATAAGAACACAAATAAAAAGGTGTGAAAACTCACTTGAAATCCAGGCAAATGGCCCAAGTTAGCGATTTTTCATTCAGCTGCTCCAGCGCAGCGCAGGACTATAGTCTTGTAAAACAAAAGCGGGCTGGGAGTTAAACGGCACGCGCTTCCAGCACGCATGTCCGTATGCAAGCACATCCGGGTCGTCACAGCGCACATGTGCGGCGCACCAGCGACTTAAGTCATTGGTCCCAGAGGAAGTTACCAGCTAGTAGCTCAGAGGCTCGTCAAGAGTTGATGTTCCTGACCTCCATGCTATCCAACAAGGTACGTTTTACGGTTTCATAACAACAGCCTTTCTCCAAATATGGACAAAAAAGCTAAACTCAAGCGGTAAGGCAAGTGTGATGGGGTCGGATTCTCCGATTTGCAGACAAAGTGCTCTCGCTGGCGTGGAAACAGTGGCGTCTCACACCAATAATCCACCGTGATGTACTGCCATTGCAGGGAAAACAGTTGACCAGCCCAGTCCATCCTCGCATCCCCAGATAGATCCAGAGCAGTTCAGAGGATGACTATTCCGATCTCGCCCTAGAAGAGACATCACAGTTGCACACCCGCACCCTTCACCAGCGCAGATGCTCACACCTCAGTGGAATAACTAGTAGACAGGCTTCTGGGTCACTGACTGGTGAGCACTTCACAGATGATGATCCACAGTATCTGGAGGCAGGGACGTCCCAGAGATCTGGCACTCAGAGCCCCTAGCCAATGACGTGTCCCTGGGTCTCGTCATCCCAAGCTGAGGGAACTGCAAAGGCAGAGTTGCAAGAATCAGGAGGGGATAGAAATATGAAAACATCAAAATAGAAACAGGAGGAGACCATTCGGCCCTTCGAGCCTGCTCCGCCATTCATTATGATCATAGTTGATCATCAAGTTCAATACCCTGATCCCGCCTTCCCACCATATCCCTTGATCCCTTTAGCCACAACAGCTATATCTAATTCCTTCTTGAAATTACAGCATGTTTTGGCCTCAACTACTTTCTGAACCCACAGATTCACCACTCTCTGAGTGAAGAAATGTCTCCTCACCTCAGTCCTAAAACTATAGAGCCCTAGTTCTGGAGTCCCCCACCATCGGGAACATTCTTTCTGAATCGACCCTGTCTAATCCTGTTAGAATTTTGTAAGTTTCTATGAGATCCCCTCTCACTCTTTTTTTTAAAATGCTGTTGTTGGATTTTTGTTGTACATTGCACAGTATAAATACACACACAGAATGATGAGACTTTTACAAGGGGGGCACCTGGATGGTGCCCCTACTTTTGTTGTTTATTTGTATACGTTTAGACTTTAGTCCTTTAAATTCTTTTATTCTCTTTCTGCCTTACTGCATTCATTGTGGCCGTTGGGTTCCTCTGTGTTCCCTTCCCCACTTGTGTTCCCCCCTCTTTTCTCCCTCCTGGTTCTCCTCTGTTGTTGTCCCCCCCCCCCGTCCCCCCCCCCCCCCATCTTCCCTGCTGCCCCCCTCTCTCTCGCTGGGTTTGGTTATGCTTTCTTGCTTTCGCAGGTCTTCTCTCTTCCCCCTCTTTCCTATTGCGTCTTGGCTACCTTATCTTAGACCCTGGCTACTTAGTTGCCCACTCAATCTTCTAAACTCCGGTGAATATAATCCTAACCAACTTAGTCTCTCCTCATATGTCAGTCCCGCCATCCCAGGAATCAGCCTGGTAAACCTTCGCTGCACTCTCTCCATTTCAAGAACATCCTTCCTCAGATAAGGACACCAAAACTGCACACAATACTCCAGGTGTGGCCTCACCAATGTCCTATACAATTGCAGTAAAACCTCCCTGTTGTGTTGGGCGCTCTGGATCCATGTAACACATACAGGCCACCAACGCTTAAAATAGTACAACACTATTTTATTGAGTCATTAACAGTTTAACATACTCTCACTGTGGGTTAACACGATACTAGTTTTAACTAAAGACCTTTGCCTTGTCCGAACCAGTCGATGCACTCAGCACATGGTGAATGCCTGTGCTGCAGGATGTGAGCTCTGTCCTACTAGGAAGCTGCAGCTCGAATGAGCGGGAACTCTGATGCCCCCTGTCTTTATAGAGCGTGTGCCCTAACTGGTGATTGGCTGTGGTGTTGTGTGTGTTGATTGGTCCCACTGTGTGTCCATCAGTGTGTGTGTCTGCACCATGATATACTGACACTCCCTATTCCTAAACTCAAATCCTCTCACTATGAAGGTCAACATACCATTTGCCATTGTGGGTTAACACGATGTTAGATTAAACTAAAGACCTGGGCAGCACGGTAGCATTGTGGATAGCACAAATGCTTCACAGCTCCAGGGTCCCAGGTTCGATTCCGGCTTGGGTCACTGTCTGTGCGGAGTCTGCACATCCTCCCCGTGTGTGCGTGGGTTTCCTCCGGGTGCTCCGGTTTCCTCCCACAGTCCAAAGATGTGCGGGTTAGGTGGATTGGCCATGCTAAATTGCCCATAGTGTCCAAAATTGCCCTTAGTGTTGGGTGGGTTACTGGGTTATTGGGATAGGGTGGAGGTGTGGACCTTGGGTAGGGTGCTCTTTCCAAGAGCCGGTGCAGACTCGATGGGCTGAATGGCCTCCTTCTGCACTGTAAATTCTATGATTCTATGATTCTATGCCTGTCCTAACCAGTCTATGCACTCAGCACATGGTGAAGATCTGTGCTGTAAGCTGTAAGCTCTGTCCTTCTGAGAGGCTGCATCCCGAATGAGCGGGAACTCTGATGCCCTCTGTCTATATAGAGAGTGTGCTCAAACTGGTGATTGGCTGTGGTGTTGTGGTCTTGCTGTGTGTCCATCAGTGTGTGTGTCTGCACCATGATATACTGGTGTATATTGTGACACTCCCTATTCCTAAAGTCAAATCCTCTCACTATGAAGGCCAACATACCATTTGCCATCATTACTGCCTGCTGTACCTGCGTGCTTACTTTCAGCGACTGATGCTCGAGTCACCAAGGTCTCGCTGAGCATCCACCTCTCTCAATTTACACCCATTCAAATAATAATCTGCCTTCCTATTTTTGCTACCGAAGCGGAGAACCTTACATTAGCCCATGTTATCCTGCATCTGCCATGCATATGCCCACTCAATCAGCCTGTCGAAATCCTGCTGAAGCATCTCTGCATTCTCCTCACAGCTCACCATCCCATCCAACTTTGTATCATCAGCAAATTTGGAGATAATACATTTAGCTCCCTCGTCCAAATGATTGATATATAATGTGAACAGTTGGGGTCCTAGCACACACCCCTGCGGTACCACACTAGTCACTGCCTGCCAATCAGAAAAATATCCATTTATTCCAACTTTTTGCTTCCTGTCTACTAACAAGTTTTTTATCCATCTCAAGACATGCGCTTTAACTTTACATATTAATCTGCTATGTGAGACCTTGTCGAAAGCCTTCTGAAAGACTAAATAAACCACATCCACCTGGTCAACTCTACTAGTTACATCTTCAAAGAATTATAGTAGATTTGTCAAGCATGATTTTCCTTTCATAAATCCATGTTGACTTGTCTGATTGTACCACTGTTTCTAAATGCTGCGCTATGAAATGCTTTATAATGGACACTAACAACTTTGCCACTACCGACGTTATGCTCACTGATCTATAGTTCCCTGTTTTCTCTCTACCTCCCCTTTTGAATAGCGGGGTTACATTCGCGACCCTCCAATCTGTAGGAACAATTCCAGAGTCCAAAGGATTTTGGAAAATGACCACTAATGGATCTACTATTTCAAGGGCCACTTCCTTCAGTGCTCTGGGATGAGATTATCAGGCCCCGAAGATTTGTCCGCCTTCAATCCCGTTAATTTCCACAAAACCGGGCTAGATTCTCCAAAAATGGGGCTATGTCCCCACGCCAGCATAAAAACGCTGGCGTTTCACTCCAGACTTTCCTGAAAGAAATATTGAGCAATTCACTTACATGCAGGGGGCTGGCAGGGCCCCAGAGTGATTCTCGTAGCTTTAGCTGCGGATACGGGCCCTTGCACGTCCGACCGCGCTGAATGCGATGGCGGACTCGGACCGTGGACCAGGACCAAGGAACAAGTTCCCACCGATCTGCCCCGCGCCGCTTCATCTGACCCGCCTGATCGCTGCCCTAACCGCCCATAAGGCCCCTTCAGGTGCTGGATTCCCCCGCCCCCCCCCCACCAGAGCAGCCGCGGACTGAGTCCACAGCCGCCGCTCGGGAGTCCCAACCGGCCAGACGTGGCTAGAACCACGCCATCGGGAACTCGGGACCAGAGTAGCGCTGGGAGGGCCTCTGGCAATGGCCCCCCAGCCACAAGTCATGATTCGCTGGTGAGCGATTCTCCGGGAACCACATTGAGATCCAAAAAGACGAGGTGTTGGGCATCTCGAAAAATATTAAGGTAGATAAGTCCCCAGGGCCTGATGGGATCTACCCCAGAATACTGAAGGAGGCTAGAGAGGAAACTGCTGAGGCCTTGACAGAAATCTTTGGATCCTCACTGTCTTCAGGTGATGTCCCGGAGGACTGGAGAATAGCCAATGTTGTTCCTTTGTTTAAGAAGGGTAGTAAGGATAATCCAGGGAACTACAGGCCAGTGAGCCTTACGTCAGTGGTAGGGAAATTACTGGAGAGAATTCTTCGAGACAGCATCTACTCCCATTTGGAAGCAAATGGACGTAATAGTGAGAGGCAGCACGGTTTTGTGAAGGGGAGGTCGTGTCTCACTAACTTGATAGAGTTTTTCGAAGAGGTCACAAAGATGATTGATGCAGGTAGGGCAGTGGATGTTGTCTATATGGACTTCAGTAAGGCCTTTGACAAGGTCCCTCATGGCAGACTGGTACAAAAGGTGAAGTCACACAGGATCAGGGGGAACTGGCAAGGTGGATACAGAACTGGCTAGGTCATAGAAGGCAGAGAGTAGCAATGGAAGAATGCTTTTCTGATTGGAGGGCTGTGACTAGTGGTGTTCCGTAGGGATCAGTGCTGGGACCTTTGCTGTTTGTAGTATATATAAATGATTTGGAGGAAAATGTAACTGGTCTGATTAGTAAGTTTGCAGACCACACAAAGGTTGGTGGAATTGCGGATAGCGATGAGGACTGTCAGAGGATAAAGCAGGATTTAGATCGTTTGGAGACTTGGGCGGAGAGATGGCAGATGGAGTTTAATCCGGACAAATGTGAGTTAATGCATTTTGGAAGGTCTAATGCAGGTAGGGAATGTACAGTGAATGGTAGAACCCTCAAGAGTATTGACAGTCAGAGAGATCTAGGTGTACAGGTCCACAGGTCACTGAAAGGGGCAACACAGGTGGAGAAGGTAGTCAAGAAGGCATACGGCATGCTTGCCTTTCATTGGCCGGGGCATTGAGTATAAGAATTGGCAACTCATGTTGTGGCTGTATAGAACCTTAGTTAGGCCACACTTGGAGTATAGTGTTCAATTCTGGTCGCCACACTACCAGAAGGATGTGGAGGCTTTAGAGAGGGTGCAGAAAAGATTTACCAGAATGTTGCCTGGTATGGAGGGCATTAGCTATGAGGAGCAGTTGAATAAATTCGGTTTGTTCTCACTGGAACGACAGAGGTTGAGGGGCGACCTGCTAGAGGTCTACAAAATTATGAGGGACATAGACAGAGTGGATAGTCAGAGGCTTTTTCCCAGGGTAGAGGGGTCAATTACTAGGGGGCATAGGTTTAAGGTGCCAGGGGCAAGGTTTAGAGGAGATGTACGAGGCAAGTTTTTTACTCAGAGGGTAGTGGGTGCCTGGAACTCGCTGCCGGAGGAGGTGATGGAAGTAGGGACGATAGTGACATTTAAGGGGCATCTTGACAAATACATAAATAGGATGGGAATAGAGGGATACGGACCCAGGAAGTGTAGAAGATTTTAGTTTAGACGGGCATCATGGTCGGGGCAGTCTTGGAGGGCCGAAGGGCCTGTTCCTGTGCTGTACTTTTCTTTGTTCTTTGTTCTTTGAATTGCACATCACCAGTGTAGTCACGCTTGTTCAGGCTGACTATTCCCTGTACCTTTGTTGGGTTTACACGTCTGGATTGGCCTTAAGGCCCCACAATGCTACGTTGCATGTGAAAATCATTCGTAGTCATTCGGAATCCTGCAATATCAATATGTTAGATCAGCTGAACATGCTTTCAGAGATCAGCGTTTCCACTGCATGTTGATTTGTGGTTGGATAACTGGATAGAGAGGAATGAGAAATCAGCAATCCTTTTTCAGAAATACTCAAATCATACTAAATTTTCAATTAACTGGTAATGTTAAAACAGCTTCGAGAAGTTGAAATTACTGTATTTGTATACAAATTACAGTGCTCAAAGGAGTGGCATACTTAGGATCACACAATTATAGAACAAATATAGTAAGCATAAATGTCCTTCATAAATAATCATAATAATCATAAATAAGCACAAGAGGCTGATTTGCCCGACCAAAGAGCTTGGGCGGGATTCTCCCCTTCCCGGCGGCGCGGGCTGTAACGGCGCCGAGGAGTGGCGTGAACCACTCCGGCGCGGGTCGCCTGGAAGGTGCGGAATCCTTCGCACCTTCAAGGGTTAGGCCAGCGCCGGCGGGGTTGGCGCCGCGCCAGCCGACGCAGAAGGGCTTGGCGCCATGCCAACCGGCGCTGAAGGGCCTCTGCCGGCCAGCGCAAGTTGGCGCATGCGCGGGAGCTCCAGCGTGTGCTGGCGTCATCCCAGCGCATGCGCAGGGGGGTTCTTCCCCCCGCCGGCCATGGCGGAGGTTGACAGCAGCCGGCATGGAGGGAAAAAGTGCCCCCAAGGCACAGGCCCGCCCGCGGATCGGTGGGCCCCGATTGAGGGCCAGGCCACCGTAGGGGCCCCACGGAGCCGGATTCCCCCGCACCCCTCCGAGGACTCCACAGGCCGCCCGTAGAGCCAGGTCCCGCCGGTACGGACCTGGTTTGATCTACGCCGGCGGGACCGGCCGAAAACGGGCGGCCACTCGGCCCATTGCCGGGCGGAGAATTGCCGGGGAGGCCACTGCCAGTGGACACCGACCAGCGCGGAGCGATTCCCGCCCCCACCAAAATCCCAGCGCCGGAGAATTCGGCAGCCACCGGCGGGGCGGGATTCATTCGGGGGAAATTTGCTAATGCTCTTCTGGAGGGTTTAAACTAGTTCAGCAGGGGCTTTGGAACCTGAATTGTAGCTTCAGTATACAGGAGGTTGAGAGTAGTGAAGTCATGAGTAAGGTTTCAAAGTTGCAGGAGTGTACCCGCAGGCAGGAAGGTGGTTTAAAGTGTGTCTTCTTCAATGCCTGGAGCATCCGGAACAAGGTGGGTGAACTTGCGGCATGGGTTGGTACCTGGGACTTCGATGGTGTGGCCATTTTGGAGACATGGATAGAGCAGGGACAGGAATGGTTGTTGCAGGTGCCGGGGTTTAGATACTTCAGTAAGCTCAGGGAAGGTGGTAAAAGAGGGGGAGGGGTGGCATTGTTAGTCAAGGACAGTATTACGGTGGCAGAAAGGACGTTTGATGAGGACCCGTCTACTGAGGTAGTATGGGCTGAGATTAGAAACCGGAAAGGAGAGGTCACCCTGTTAGGGGTTTTCTATAGGCCTCCGAAAAGTTCCAGAGATGTAGTGGAAAGGATTGCAAAGATGATTCTGGATAGGAGCGAAAGCAACAGGGTAGGTGTTATGGGGGACTTTAACTTTCCAAATATTGACATGAAACGCTATAGTTCGAGTACTTTAGATGGGTCCATTTTTGTCCAATGTGTGCAGGAGGGTTTCCTGACACAGTATGTAGATAGGCCAACGGGAGGTGAGGCCATATTGGATTTGGTACTGGGTAATGAACCAGGACAGGTGTTAGATTTGGAGGTAGGTGAGCACTTTGGTGATAGTGACCACAATTCAATTACGTTTACTTTAGTAATGGAAAGGGATAGGTATATACCGCAGGGCAAGAGTTATATCTGGGGGAAAGGCAATTATGATGCGATGAGGCAAGACTTAGGATGTATCGGGTGGAGAGGAAAACTGCAGGGGATGGGCACAATGGAAATGTGGATCTTGCTCAAGGAACAGCTACTGCGTGTCCTTGATAAGTATGTACCTGTCAGGCAGGGAGGAAGTGGTCGTTAAGGGAACCGTGGTTTACTAAAGCAGTCGAAACACTTGTCAAGAGGAAGAAGGAGGCTGGTGTTAAGATGAGACATGAAGGTTCAGTTAGGGCGCTCGAGAGTTACACGTTAGCTAGGAAGGACCTAAAGAGAGAGCTAAGAAGAGCCAGGAGGGGACACGAGAAGTCTTTGGAAGGTAGGATCAAGGATAACCCTAAAGATTTCTATAGATATGTCAGGAATAAAAGATTGACTAGGGTAAGAGTAGGGCCAGTCAAGGACAGTAGTGGGAAGTTGTGCTTGGAGTCTGAGGAGATAGGAGAGGTGCTAAATGAATATTTTTCGTCAGTATTCACACAGGAAAAAGACAATGTTATCGAGGAGAATACTGAGATTCAGGCTACTAGACTAGAATGGCTTGAGGTTCATAAGGAGGAGATGTTAGCAATTCAGGAAAGTGTGAAAATAGATAAATCCCCTGAGCCGAATGGGATTTATCCTAGGATTGTCTGGGAAGCTCGGGAGGAGATTGCTGAGCCTTTGGCTTTGATCTTTAAGTCATCTTTGTCTACAGGAATAGTGCCAGAAAACTGGAGGATAGCAAATGTTGTCCCCTTGTTCAAGAAGGGGAGTAGAGACAACCCCGGTAACAATAGACCAGTGAGCCTTACTTCTGTTGTGGGCAAAATCTTGGACAGGTTTATAAGAGATAGGATGTATAATCATCTGGAAAGGAATAATTTGATTAGAGATAGTCAACACGGTTTTGTGAAGGGTAGGTGGTGCCTCACAAACCTTATTGAGTTCTTTGAGAAGGTGACCAAACAGGTGGATGAGGGTAAAGCAATTGATGTGGTGTATATGGATTTCAGTAAAGCATTTGATAAGGTTCCCCATGGTAGGCTACTGCAGAAAATACGGAGGCATGAGATTCAGGGTGATTTAGCAGTTTGGATCAGAAATTGGCTAGCTGGAAGAAGACAAAGGGCGGTGGTTGATGGGAAATGTTCAGACTGGGGTTCAGTTACTAGTGGTGTACCACAAGGATCTGTTTTGGGGCCACTGTTGTTTGTCATTTTTATAAATGACCTGGAGGAGGGCGTAGAAGGATGGGTAAGTAAATTTGCAGATGACACTAAAGTCGGTGGAGTTGTGGACAGTGCGGAAGGATGTTACAAGTTACAGAGGGACATGGATAAGCTACAGCGCTGGGCTGAGAGATGGCAAATGGAGTTTAATGCAGAAAAGTGTGAGGTGATTCATTTTGGAAGGAATAACAGGAAGACAGAGTACTGGGCTAATGGTAAGATTCTTGGCAGTGTGGATGAGCAGAGAGATCTCGGTGTCCATGTACATAGATCCCTGAAAGTTGCCACCCAGGTTGAGAGGGTTGTTAAGAAGGCGTACGGTGTGTTAGCTTTTATTGGTAGAGGGATTGAGTTTCGGAGCCATGAGGTCATGTTGCAGCTGTCCAAAATTCTGGTGCGGCCGCATTTGGAGTATTGCGTGCAATTCTGGTCGCCGCATTATAGGAAGGATGTGGAAGCATTGGAAAGGATGCAGAGGAGATTTACCAGAATGTTGCCTGGTATGGAGGGAAGATCTTATGAGGAAAGGCTGAGGGACTTGAGGCTGTTTTCATTAGAGAGAAGAAGGATAAGAGGTGACTTAATTGAGGCATACAAGATGATCAGAGGATTGGATAGGGTGGACAGTGAGAGCCTTTTTCCTTGGATGGTGATGTCCAGCACGAGGGGACATAGCTTTAAATTGATGGGCGATAGATATAAGACAGATGTCAGAGGTAGGTTCTTTACTTAGAGAGTAGTAAAGGCGTGGAATGCCCTACCTGCAACAGTAGTGGACTCGCCAACACTAAGGACATTCAAATGGTCATTGGATAGACATATGAACGATAAGGGAAGAGTGTAGATGGGCTTTAGAGTGGTTTCACAGGTCGGCGCAACATCGAGGGCCGAAGGGCCTGCACTGCGCTGTAATGTTCTATGTTCTATGTTCATGCCGCCTCCGTCGATTCTCCGACCCGGCGGGGTGTCGGACAATCCCGCCCCTTATTTTTGCCAAACTTGTGAATATAATTTATTTAGGCTTAAATCATGTCCTTCCAGCAAAACAACATTAACTTTTGAGTCCTTGGAATATTCCAGGACTCAATGGGAGTTCTTTCCAGTGGCGAAAGATGCACTTGCTATCTCATATTTTCCTTTCACATTGAATTTCCAGACAAGCTTTGACAGGATTAGCATTTGTGATTAATTCCAGGAAACCATTAACCAACATTTATTCAGCCTGTTTCACAGTGAATTAAACAGCTTGCTTCAAATACTGGAACACTATTAGACTTCCACACGTATTGAAAGGACTGCATTTTATGCCAAGCGACAGTTGCTACCCAAAACAAAGGCATAACTGGTGTGATGACATCTTTCCTCTGAAAGATTTCTGCATTGACAACTGTCATTTTTAGTCGATGATAATATTGTGATACTTTCACATCTGGGGAGGACCAAAAGTATCTCTAATTGTGCTGGCATTTAACAAACGAAACTGTTGACACCTGGATATTCTACTCAACACATCAAACAATCGTTCTTTACCAGACACAAGATCAAAGAATTCTTTCATTATTATTCTAGGCACTATACCCTGTTGGAAGCTGAGACTGCGAAATCGAGCTCTGTAAAATCACTGATGCCAGCACGACAGAGGCCTCAAAGGCATAAAATAGCATGGGCCTCACTGCGGGTCACTCCCAGTGCCTCATATACGGTGCACCATGCTGGGAAGATGACTAACGTGGACATGCCATGCATGTGCTGGTAATGAGAGGAAAGCTCCAATGGTGACATCAACCATTCTGGCTGATTTGATGTACTCTTTCAAACATGGGCTGTCCACCGAACACCTGTGCTGGTGCCCTCAGTTGAGCACGTGTCCACCTGCATGAGGAATTCCACGCCACCCCTATCAAGCAATAGTCATGGGGACAGGCAGCCAGTTGCATTTTCATAAGCACACATGAATTAAAAGCAGGATGAGGCTCCTTGAGCCTTCTCTGCCATTCAAGATGATCAGGGCAGCACTGTAGCATAGTGGTTAGCACTGAGGCTTCACAGCGCCAGGGTCCCAGGTTCGATTCTCTGCTAGGTCACTGTCTGTGCGAAGTCTGCACGTTCTCCCCGTGTCTGCGTGGGTTTCCTCCGGGTGCTCCGGTGTCCTCCCACAGCCTAAAGACCTGCAGGTTAGGTGGATTGGCCATGCTAAATTGCCCCTAGTGTCCAAAAAGGTTAGGAAGGGTTATTGGCTATGGGGGAATAGGGTGGTCGTGAGGGTTTAAGTGGGTCGGTGCAGACTCGATGGGCCGAATGGTTTCCTTCTGCACTGTATGTTCTATGTTCTAAGTTCTATGACTGACCTGATTGTGACCTCAGCTCCAAATAACACCTATCCCTGATAACATTTGACTCCCTTGTTGGTCAAGAATCTATTGACCTCGGCCTTTAAATTATTCATTGACCCTGCCTATCTGGGGAAGAGAGTTCCAAAGATTCACAACCGTCTGAGAGAAAAGAGCTCTCCTCACCTCGGTCTTAAATGGCTGACCCCTTAATTCCAGCCCAAGAAGGGTGGCTGCGCAGAGGTGCGGCAGAATGTACAGGCGGAAATTGCGGAATTCCCTGCCTTGGACAGTGAGGTTCGCTAGGCAGAACCCCTTTATCTCCACTGCGTGTGACCCGGAGGCCAGGGAGATCCTTTGTTTTACGGGATGGGTGACAAGAAAACAGCGCCTTACCGTATCGGGGTGGACAAAGCTTTCCATGCTCCCAGAGTCGATCAGGCACGACGTCACGTGGCCGTTGATGGCGATCGTTGTGGTGGCCTTCGCTAGCGTCCGGGGCCGACTCTGATCCAGGGTAACGGAGGCCAGCTGCAGCAAGGGGGAGTTCTGGTCGGGCAGCGCGTAGTCAGCTGTGCTGGGGGCTTGAGGCCCCAAGGTGGCGCCGACCATGGGTCGCACATGGAGTCCGGGGATGTGGATTCCGAAGATGGCGGCGGTGAGGGACAAAATGGCGGCGCCCACCCATCCAGCGTGGTTGCCGGGGGGCAAACTGGCCGCGGCCGCGGGTCGCACGCTGCCTGGGAGAGAAAGGCGGCGGTGGGCCTTGGACGGCCGGGACCTGAAAGAAAGATTGCGGTGGGCCTTGGACGGCCGGGACCTGGAAGAAAGGCTGCTGATAGTCGCTGGAGACCGCGGCCACGGTGCGGGCCAGGCAGACCGCGGCATAGTGGCCTTTCTTGCCGCACCCTTTGCAGGTGGCGGTGCGGGCCGGGCAGCGCGCGCGCGGATGATTCGCCTGGCCGCAGAAAAAGCAGCGTTCGCCGGCGGCGGTAGCGGGCCGTCTTGCCGCGCAGGCACGCGGGGTTAGCGGGTAAGTCTGGGGGGCTGCCGCGGTGGGGTGCCACGCAGCCCAGGGGGGCGCCGTGCGAGCGGGGGCAAAAGCAAGTGCGTTCTTGTACGCAACGTCCATGGACCCTGCCAGGGCCCGTGCCTCAGTAAGGCCCAGTGTGTCCATTTCAAGGAGCCTTCGGCGGATGTCGGGGGAAGTCATACCTGCCACGAAAGCGTCCCAAATTAAATGTTCCGTGTGCTCCTTCCCCGTCACTTCTGGGCAGCCGCAGTTTTGGCCCAGCACTATTAGTGCCTGATAGAAGTCTTCCAGTGTTTCATCTGGGCTCTGCCGTCTAGTTGCCAGCAGGTGACGGGCATAGACCTGGTTCAGTGGACGGATGTAATGTCCTTCTAGCAGCTCCATAGCTGCAGCATAGTTCGCCGCCCCTTCGATCAGGGGGTAGATCGCAGGGCTGACCCGTAGGAGGTGTATCTTCTGCCTTTCCGTGGGGGTGTCAGCAGGTAGCTCTCAAAACACGCCAGCCAATGCTTAAAAGTAGCAGCGGAGTTGTCTGCATGGGGGCTGAGCTGAAGGCACGCCGGCTTGATGCGGAGATCCATCCTTCAAAAGTACTAGCTGATTAAATTGATGCACAATCAATAACTCTCGAGACAAAGGGGAGTCATATCTATTCGGCTTTAATCAGCTAGAACTGTACCCAGCAGCGATGATACAGAAAGTGAAGGCTGCTGGAATGGCATTGGTTCTTATACCCCGCCTCTCAGGGCGGAGCTATGTACATTAGCCAATGGTAGACCCCTAGGTCTAGCCAATGGTCATTCACCTCTCAGGTACTGCAATACCTGGTATTACCACACAGCCCTACAAGTTTACAACACAAACCGTTCACCTATTGTATCCACGCTGGTTCTTTCCGTTCCCTGCCTTCCTATTGCTTTTATCTGCACCACTTCAAGTATTAATCAATTTTTCCCGTTAAACATTGAATTGTTACACCTCAGCAATCCACTGTGGTTAAACTATGAGGAGAGATTAAACAAACTAGGGGTGGGGGAGGGGAATTCTGGCCTGTATGTCTTTAATTAATTATGATGTGGAGATGCCGGCGTTGGACTGGGGTGAGCACAGTAAGAAGTCTTACAACACCAGGTTGAAGTCCATCAGGTTTGTTTCGATGTCACTAGCTTTCGGAGCGCTGCTCCTTCCTCAGGTGAATGAAGAGGTATGTTCCAGAAACATATATATAGACAGATTCAAAGATGCCAAACAATGCTTGGAATGCAACCATTAGCAGGTGATTAAATCTTTACAGATCCAGAGATGGGGTAACCCCAGGTTAAAGAGGTGTGAATTGTATCAAGCCAGGACAGTTGGTAGGATTTCGCAGGCCAGATGGTGGGGGATGAATGTAATGCGACATGAATCCCAGGTCCCGGTTGAGGCCGCACTCATGTGTGCGGAACTTGGCTATAAGTTTCTGCTCGGCGATTCTGCGTTGTCGCGCGTCCTGACGGCCGCCTTGGAGAACGCTTACCCGGAGATCAGAGGCTGAATGCCCTTGACTGCTGAAGTGTTCCCCGACTGGAAGGGAACATTCCTGCCTGGTGATTTAAAAGATTTGAAACAAAGGTGAGTTTTTATGGAGTTAGGTTGCTGATTAGCCAGGAAGGGTGAAACAGCTTTGGGGGGAGGGAGAGGCGGGGAGGGGGGGGGGGGGTGGTGTTTAAATGGCCTTTTCCTGTTACTACCTTTCAAAAACATTTCAACAAGTCTTTCAGTAAGAAAAATCTTCGGACCTTTCCACATCCTCTCTGAGCTACAATTCTAAATTTAGCGATAACCAACCACGACTCCACCCCCCCATCCCCCAACCTTTCCAGCATGTTTGATGTGAATTTCATTCTAATTATCTCAGTTTCAGTATCTGTTTGGTGCAGTGTGCTTCACCTCCTATGCCCAGAGATTGAAAAGAAATCCTTCATTTCTGTATTTCAACTTAGTAGTTAAATCGCATGTCCTTACTTGATCTCCCTCAATTTGCAATGGCTGTGGAATACCTCTGAACTATGGCTTAGGCTGAATATGCCAAACAGATTCATTCTACAGTAAGTAACTGTGAACAGTGGCAATGACACGGTTTCGATTTTATTTTTGTGGTACCCTCAATAACGACGCTAAGAGTGTAAACAGTAAAGAAGGCTTTAATAGACTAAGAACTATGCTGGAGCTGAGACGTGTGCTAACTGCTGCACTGCCCACAAGGCAGCCCCTTATATATGGCTCACAGATGGGCGGAGCCAGAGGCGGAGTCCCCAGGGTTCAAGCCCGGTCTTAAAGGGGACATCACCTTACATGATGACAAGGCAGTAACCGTTCATCACAATATTAGTCGCAAGTCTTCTTAAAAAAGAAAATAGTTGTATCTGCTGCACTAATCTGCCACGTAAATATTTACAGAGTCACAGTCTTTACAGTGCAGAAGGAGACTATTCGGCCCATCAGCGTCTGCACTGGCTCTACCTCATCCCACTCTCCTGCCTTATTCCTGTATCCTTGCACATGCTCCTTTTTTCAAATCGCAGTCCAATTCCCTTTTGAACACCTCGATCGAACCTGCCCCCTCCCTCCACCCTCTCAGGAAGTTTGCTCCAGACTCCAACCATCTTCTGGGTGAAAAAAGTTGTCCTCCTGTCACTTTTACTCCTTTTTGCCAATTATTTTGAACCTGTGCCCTCGAGTTCTTGATGTTGTCTGGAGTGGGAACAGTTTCTCACTATTGGCCCTGTGCATACTGTTGATGTTTTTGGGCTCCCGACTCACTGACAGCGAGGATTTCAACAAAGAATATTTTATTCGCCAGCTGAGCAGTTACTTCAACGCGTGCTCTGCCTGCACTCTCGGGGATAACTCCCGCGCTCCCGCTATCTGACCTCTTATGCAGCCGCACCATCACATTATCACGTGATCACTTGGACCAGATCTCCCCCTGCTGCCGTGAGATGTGGAAGTGCGTGCAATAGGAAATGATGTGTAACATACAAGTTAAATGAGCTAACAATAGAATGCAGGGAAAATTGGACAATGCTAAGAAACAAGCAGGTGCAAGCTCTCTCTGTTGATTAGAACCTTAAATACCCAGACAGGACAGAAACTAGCAAACAATTTACATACTAATGAGCCATCTCCGGGGACAAAGGGGAAACATTTAGATACACAATGCTAGGACAGACTCCCCGGCACCAGAAGAGGCTAAGACAAAGCAGACTGACAGTCACCAGGACACGCCCAGCGATCAGGGAACCACCCCTCTATTGGAGGAAAATCGATACAGATGATTAGGAAAGACCCAATTAGTTGAGGCCAAGTTCAAGGCCCGCCCAAAAGAGCGTGAAGCCCTTTTCAGTATAAGAGGTATCATCCAAGGGAGAATCGTCCTCCTTTGGCTTTTGTCATGATATTCAGATAAACATCATGGTGCAAACACACATACACACTGATGGAAGATCAACGGACCAATCATCACACACGCAACATCACAGCCAATCACCAGTGAGAGCACACGCACTATAAAACGGGAACACCACAGTTCCCGCTCATTCCAGCAGGAGACAGCTCAGGGCACAGAGCTCACAGCGTGCCACTCAGAACATACACCATGTGCCGAGTGCCTCTCTAAGATAGTGTTAGGGCTAGGTCCACAGGTTAATGGGTAAATTACGAACCACAGTCATAGGTTTACAGATGTTGTTATCAAGAGTAATAAAACAGAGTTGTACCATCTACAACCGTGTTGGTTCGTCTGTATAGCGGGACACCCAACACGACAGCTTTGGCTCTCTCTGAAGAGAGAGCCCTGCCTAGCAGCTGCACCAGACCAAGTAAGTCCCAAGTCAACGCACGCTACGAGATAGACGCTCCTAGTTGCTATCCTGTAAACAGCTCAACCCAGCAGCCTCAGAACCCAGCAACGGCCATTGTTCCTCTGACTGAGTGGGCGCCCAAAGCTAAGTATAGGCTTTAGTAATAGTGGTAGTTTAGTTCGTAGAGTTTATGCATGAGTAGATTTGACTGTGTGTAAATAAATGAGCATTGCTTTTGAACTTACTAATTGGTGTATCGAGTCATTGATCAGTATTCGGTTCTGAACCTTGTGGCGGTGTCGAAAGATACCTGGCGACACTTGAGCAAACGTAATTAAACAGAGACAAATTAAGAACCAACCAAAAGTTAGCAACAGGTGCCTATACCATAGGCCGGATGATAGAAATGCTGTGTCGTCTGTTGGTGCTGGTTCTGATACCTGTAGAAGGTGCCAGCAGTTACATACCTAGTGGGCACCCTCTGAGGCAACCACGTAACTGTTCAGTTGCGGGGCATGGCTGTGTTACACTGCAAACTTGTCCGAGCCACGTGTCGTCTGAATCCTGACCGTTTGATCAGGTGTTTGAGGGCTGAGTCTGTGGGCATCTCGATCATAGTGTGTTTGGCTTCTCGATCAGCATTTCATGAGGACATCATTCACGTTGGTTTCATGCTGGGCTGCAGCAGAACCTTATCAGTAGGAATTGTGGTGCTGGTGCGCCTGCAAAAGTGTCATTATGCTCCCCATCCCCCTCAATTCCCCCATACTCCCCATCCCCCCATACTCCCATCCCCCCATACTCCCCATCCCCCCATACTCCCCATCCCCCTCAATTCCCCCATACTCCCCATCCCCCCATACTCCCCATCCCCCCATACTCCCCATCCCCCCATACTTCCCATCCCCCTCAATTCCCCCATACTCCCCATCCCCCCATACTCCCCATCCCCCCATACTCCCCATCCCCCTCAATTCCCCCATACTCCCCATCCCCCCATACTCCCCATCCCCCAATACTCCCCATCCCCCTCAATTCCCTCATTCTCCCCATCCCCCCATACTCCCCATCCCCCCATACTCCCCATCCCCCTCAATTCCCCCATACTCCCCCTCCCCCATACTCCCCATCCCCCTCAATTCCCCCATACTCCCTATCCCCCATACTCCCCATCACAGCTCAAATTCCCCCATACTCCCCATCCCCCCGTACTCCCCATCCACCCCAATTCCCCCATACTCCCCATTCCCCCCATGCTCCCCATTCTCCTCAATTCCCCCATACTCCACATCCCCCCGTACACCCCATCCCCCTTAATTCCCCCATATTCCCCATCCCCCATACTCCCCATCCCCCTCAATTCCCCCATACTCCCTACCCCCCCATACTCCCCATCATCCCTGCTGTATCCCCACCCCCACAATGAATGAAGCGTGCAGCTCATGATGCCCCCTCTGGGCCCAGATGGGAGGCGTGGGGACGGACGTCAGTGTCCTCACCCCTACGAGTAATGGGCCCTGGAGGTCGCGGAGGTGGCCAAGGACAGATCGGTCACTGACATAGAGGTTGGCGTACGCCGCAGAGCTGGGGAGCCGTTGGCTGCCACCCAGATGGCCTGCCACATTTGAGTTGTTAATCCCATTGGGAATGGTCTATCCCTCCCACTGACTACATGTCCGCATTATGATCACATTCTCCCACAGGATCTCCATCCAATGGGTGCCAGCCATCCGGGGTGATCCCCCTGCCACCCATGAGAACACCTTGGAGGGGAGCTCCAAGAAGACCACTGTATTCGTGGCACAGCTTTCATCCCCACCCTCCACCAGCGCAGAGTCACGCACCTCAGTGGGCAACTATAGTGGACAGGCTTCTGGGGCGCCTTCTGGTAAACACCACATAGTTGCTGATGCACATCAGGTGGAGACAGGAACCCCCAGACGAGACAGCAGTCGGAGATCTGCTGGATCCCAGGACCCAACTGGGTCCCAGTCAGATGCTGAGCCTCTGGTCCAGGTTTACCCGGAGCTGATGCAGTTGATAGGGTACGGCCGCGATATTCAGAGGGGAATGTCACTCCAGCAGGTCGATAGCTGACTGGAGGAGTCCCAGAGGCTACGGGCACAGGGAATAGTGCTGGCAATAAGTGGCACGGAGGCCAACACCGCTTGGGTAGTGACTGCAATGGAGAACCTGCTGCATGAGTGGCATCGTTCAGTCAGTGTCAGCCATGGCTGAGTGCCTCGACAGTACTGACAGTGCCAACATAGTCCCATCCCCCTGGAGTGATGTTACACAGACCCTGCGAGGGTGGAACAGGGTGGTGGGGAGGGGGAAAGAGTGGTGGTGGGGGGAATGGGGAGGGGGAAGGGAGAGGGATGGGGTGACACTGGGGAGAGGATAGGATGACGGACGAGGCCATGTCCTATGTGAAGTGGCAAAGATGAATGCTCACTTAACTATGATTGCCAATTCCCTATTAGCAATAACTGGCCTCCATGGTCAGTGGGAGCTATGGGTCGTGGGTGGATCAGACAGCCAGGGGCTGGGGTTGCCCCTGTAATGGGTACATGCGATCCAGAAGGTGGCCTGGCATCTAGATACCCCCCCCCAGCCCATGAGTGACCCACTTCCACCAATGGTGGGCCACGCTGACCAACCCCCCCCCCCCCAGCGGCAACCCCCCCCCCCCCCCAAAGCACAGGGGCAGCAACCCCAGTGCCCCCCGGTCTCATTGCCTGGGAGCGAAGATAGCTACTCACCTCCTCAGGTCCCCATAGCAGCCATTGGGCCAGCTTCACGTTTTTAAAAAGATGCACTAATCGGTGCCCACTTGCTGGTGAAGCGTTTAGATTAGAGGAGGCCATTAGATAGGGGTCTTTCCCGCCAATTTTATGGAGATTGGCCTGAAGTGATAATTATTGCTTTCTCACCTTACTTCGGCAGGATCCTGACTTCGCCAACGGAGCATGCTGGTTAGGCCACAAACCGATTGACGCTCGTCACAGTCCTCGTTCCCACAATCTAATACCCACGTCGCGTTCTCATTCAAGCGCAACGTGGCCATTAAATCGCGCCCACAGTGTGAAGAGGCTTCTTTACGATAGTTCTGAATGGCTGTTATCTGTTTCCACAGTTATAGGGCAACCACATAGGAAGCATGTAAGGGTGTAATGTTCTTGGCGGATGGTCTGATTTATATTGCAAGAACACTTGTAGCTAAAGCTATAAATGATTTATTAAAATTACCTGTGGGTCAAATATATACAAAACAACAGATGAATATCAGTATTAACATGCATAAACCACCATCTCTCTCCCAGCTCCCTGGTCAGTCTGAGGTCACCTGACTCTAACATTCACTTATATACTAATGAGACTCCTAGTGGTCAGTCAGTGAATTACAACATAACCCTGATATCACGACATTGAGATTTCTGACAGGCGAATACTAAAGAAGCTTCTTTTTGATCTGTGCATAACGACACTGTGTCAATAAGCACCCTGGGCTCTCGAATCTCAAAGTATCGACTGTATGATGCTCTTGCCAGCACCATTCAAAATCCTGGTGGATAAGTTGGTAAAGAGGTCCAGAGACATCGCTATAACATGGGATGAACATAGAATCCTCCAGCCTCATGTGGTATACAACTAGTAGCTTACAATCCCAAAGCCCTAGTAGTGGCTTTACATTGTGGCCGACTATATGCAACTTGAAATTGCCCTGTGTGCGGTGGAGTATGAAGATGGTTTGTCCGCCATAAGCCACAAAATCCGCCCGGGTGCTGGGGTCTGATACTGCATCTGGGTCTAGTTGCTCTAACATTCAGCTGGATAATACATTACACTTTGCTCCAGTGTCAATCTTCACCTTTAGTCTTGCATTATTTTGAATTATGTTGAGGGTGGTAAAGACCTCACCCCTTCCTGTGATGGTATCGATATTTCTGCAAGAGGGTGTTGTTGGAGGCTCGAACTTCACTGGTTTGACCAAGCTCCAATTCAATGACTTTACTGACTCTCCTACCCCAGAGGTCCCACCAGCCGCCCTGTTGCTGATGGAAGGGAAAGGTGATGCACTATCAATTACGACGAGACGAGAGTAGAGAGCAATCGAGCCTTTATTAAGCAGAGATGTGTGGCCTCCTGCAGCTGCTACCAGAATGATAGCAGCTCAGGTGTGCACACACATTTGTACTCCGCCTACTGGGCAGAGCCAGCAGGCAGGGATTTACCCCCGTACCTATAGCACAGGAGCCTTACCGTATTACCTCTAATAATCATCGTTACAACTATTATACAATCAGTGGTGACTACCACATTCACCCCCTGTTAAAAAAGAGTCCAGCGGGGGTGGTGGAAAAATTTACAGTTCCGTGAAAAATGTACAGTCCAGGCGACTTTTATAAATTCAGCCAGTCGGGTGCCTTGATCCTCCGTTGTGAGCGCCTCTGTCCCGGTGGTGATGCGGGCGCCGACTTGGTCGCCCGTGACTCCGGAAGCGTGTTCATCCCCGGGTGGAACCAGTGGGAGGACAGATCGTCCTGGGGCGGGGGCTGTAGTGAGGTGCACTGGGGGAGGGTGGGTGGCGCCGGGGCAATTGGAGGGGGGGGGTGTCGGGTAGTGGGCCGAGGGTGGAGATCCAGCTGGTGCCAGGTCCCGGAGGGAGACTGTGTCCTGGCGCCCGCAGTAGGCGTACTGCAGGTTCGCGTTGTACCCTTTCGACCAACAGGTCCGCCTTGTGGACCAGCACGTGTTTTCGGAGGAGGACGGGTCCAGGAGCTGCCAGCCATGTTGGGAGCGAAACCCCGGAGGTGGACCTCCTGGGGAAAGCAAGGAGACGTTCATGGGGTGTTTCATTAGTTGCAGTGCAGAGTAGTGATTGGATGGAGTGCAGCGCATTAGGGAGAACCTCCTGCCAGTGGGAGGCCGGGAGATTTTTAGACCGCAGGGCCAACAGGACGGCCTTCCAGACCGTCCCATTCTCTCTCTCCACCTGCCCGTTTCCCCGGGGGTTGTAGCTGCTCGAGGCAATGCCCTTGCTGAGCAGGAACTGACACAGCTCATCACTCATAAATGAGGATCCCCTGTTGTTGTGGATGTAAGCGGGGAAACCGAACAGGGCGAAGATGGTGTTGAGTGCTTTAATGACCGTGGCAGGCGTCATATCGGGGCATGGGATGGCGAAGGGGAATCGGGAGTATTCATCGACCACGTTCAGGAAGTACGTGTTTCAGTCGGAGGAGGGGAGGGGCCCTTTGAAGTCCACGCTGAGGCGTTCAAAGGGGCGGGGGGCCTTCACCAGGTGCGCTCGGTCTGGCCGGTAGCAGTGCGGTTTGCATTCCGCGCCGCAGACCTGGCAGTCTCTAGTGACAGCCTTGACCTCTGCAATGGAGTCGGGCAGGTTGCGGGCCTTTATGAAGTGAAAGAACCTAGTGACCCCTGGGTGACAGAGACCATCGTGTAGAGCCCGGAGTCGGTCCACTTGTGCGCTGGCACATGTACCTCGGGATAGGGCATCGGGGGGCTCGTTGAGCTTCCCGGGGCAATACAAAATCTCGTAATTGTAGGTGGAGAGCTCAATCCTCCACCTTAAGATTTTATCATTTTTGATCTTGCCCCGCTGTGTATTATTGAACATGAAGGCAACCGACCATTGGTCAGTGAGGAGAGTGAATCTCCTGTGGGCCAGGTAATGCCTCCAATGCCGCACAGCTTCCACAATGGCTTGGGCCTCCTTTTCAACAGAGGAGTGCCAAATTTCGGAGGCATGGAGGGTGCGGGAAAAGAATGCCACGGGTCTGCCTGCCTGGTTGAGGGTAGCATCGCTCTCGACCTGAAAAGGGAGGGACTCGTCGACCGCGTGCATCATGGCTTTGGCGATGTCTCCCTTGATGTGGTTGAAGGCCTGGTGGGCCTCAGCCGTCAGGGGGAAAACTGTGGAGTGGATGAGTGGGCGGGCCTTGTCCCCACTTTGCATAATAGGAGAAAAACCCCAGGCAGCGTTTCAGGGCCTTGGGGCAGTGGGGGAGGGGGAGTTACATGAGGGGGCGCATGCGGTCGGGGTTGTGCCGTAGAACTCTAGTTTCCATAACATAGCCAAGGATGGCTAAGCAGTTGGTGCGGAACACGCACTTCTCCTTATTGTACGTGAGGTTAAGGAGTGTGGCGGTGTGGAGAAATTTGAGAAGGTTAGCGCCGTGGTCCTGCTGGTCGTGGCCGCAGATGGTGACGTTATCTAGGTACGGGAAGGTGGCCCGCAGTCCGTACCGGTCAATCATTCGGTCCATCTCACGTTGGAAGACCGAGACCCCGTTAGTGACGCCGAAAGGAACCCTAAGGAAATGGTAAAGGCGGCCGTCTGCTTCGAACACAGTGTATTGGCGGTCCACCTTGCAGATGGGGAGCTGGTGGTAGGCAGATTTCAGGTCCACTGTGGAAAAGACCCGGTACTGTACAATCTGATTGACCATATCAGATATGCGTGGGAGGGGGTACGCTTCGAGCTGTGTGTACCGATTGATGGTCTGATTGTAGTCAATGACCATCCTGTGTTTCTCCCCAGTCTTCACTACTCCCACCTGGGCTCTCCAGGGGCTGTTGCTGGCCTCAATGATGCCTTCCCGCAGCAGCTGCTGGACCTCCGACCTGGTGAAGGTCCTGTCCTGGGCACTGTACCGTCTGCTCCTGGTGGCGACGGGTTTGCAATCCGGGGTGACATTTGCAAACAGGGAAGGTGGGTCGACCTTAAGGGTCGTGAGGCCGCATATGGTGAGGGGTGGTAAGGGTCCGCCGAATTTTAGAGTTAGGCTTTGGAGGTTGCACTGGAAGTCCAGGCTGAGTAACAGGGCAGCGCAAAGGTTGGGGAGGACGCAGAGTCGGAAGTTGCTGAACTCTACGCCCTGGACGCTGAGGGTGGCGATGCAGTACCCCCGGATTTCCACGGAATGGGATCCGGAGGCCAGGGAGATTCTCTGAGTAACGGGGTGTACCGCGAGGGAGCAGCGCCTTACCGTAGAGGGATGGGTGAAGCTTTTCAATCTCCCGGAGTCAAGAAGGCAGGAGGTCTTGTGCCCATCGACTTTCACCGTCGCCGTCGCGGTTGCGAGGTTGTGAGGCAGGGACTGATCGAGCGTGATGGAGGCGAGCTGCAGCTGGTGTTGGTAGGCCCTGGGCTGGTCGGCGGCGGTGGCAGGCAATGAACGGCCAGACAAAGTCCCCGACGAGCACCGTTCCTGAGGCGCCTTTCAAAATGGTGCCGAAGATGGCGGCGCCCACGGGCCGCACGTGGTCTGCTGGGAGGAAGATGGCGGCGCCCACGGGCCGCACGTGGTCTGCTGGGAGGAAGATGGCGGCGCCCACATGCCGCACGTGGTCTGCAGGGACGAAAATGGCAGCGCCCACGGGTTGCACGTGGGGGTTGCAGGAATGCTGGGCCTAGATACAGCAGCGATTGACCGGGCCTGGCACACAGCAGCGAAATGTCCCTTCTTCCCGCAGGTCTTGCAGATTGCACTCCGCGCCGGGTAGCGCTGCTGGGGGTGTTTGGTCTGCCCGCAGAAGTAGCATTTGGGCCCCCCGGGGTTGGCTGGCTGCCGCGCGGCGCAAGCTTGGGGTGGGCTGGGGGCGGCAGCTGGTGGGGCCCACGATGTCCATGAGGGCGCCGTGCGGTTGGGGGGGGTACGACTGTACGTTACAGGAGGCTTTCGTTAGCGAGTTCGCGAGCTGCCTGGTCCCTGGAGGTCGAGCGTACCCCCTCCTAATAGGCGCTGCGAATGTACGCCGACCCCATGCCCATAACGAAAGTGTCCCTGATTAAGAGTTCCGTTTGTTCGACAGCCGAAACTGCCTGGCAATCACAGTTCCTCGCCAGGATGTGCAGGGCACGGCAGAAATCGTCTAATGACTCACCGGGGAGTTGCTGCCTCGTGGACAGGAGGTGCCTGGCATAGAGTTTGTTGATCAGCCGGATATAATGTCCTTTCAGAAGCTCCATAGCTTCAGTGTAAGTGGGCGCATCCCGGATAAGGGGAAAAATATCAGAGCTCACCTGTGAGTACAGGATCTGGGGCTTCTGTGCGTCCGAGGGTTGTTCAGTCGCTGATCTAAGGTAGCTTTCGAAGCAAGCTAGCTAGTGGTCGAAGGCCGACGTGGCGTTGGCTGCTTGAGGGTGCAGCCGTAGGCGGTCAGGCTTGATGCGAAGTTCCATCGCTGTAATATCTCTCCTTAATAAATTGATGCACTGTCAATTACGACGAGACGAGAGTAGAGAGTAATCAAGGCTTTATTAAGCAGAGATGTGTGGCCTCCTGCAGCTGCTACCAGAATGGAAGCAGCTCGGGAGCACACACACATTTATACTCCGCCTACTGGGTGGAGCCAGCAGGCAGGGATTTACCCCCGTACCTATAGCACAGGAGCCTTACCATATTACCTCTAATGATCATCGTTACAACTATTATACAATCAGTGGTGACTACCACAAAAGGCTGCTGAGGTCCCGGACACTGCAGCAGTTAGCGAAATGATTCCATTTCCCACATTCTTTTACCATATGTAAGACAAACTGATCTGTTCGGAGGGTGCTGGCCACTGCAGTTGGAGCAGGGTGAACCCTGTACTGCAAATACCTGTTTCCCATCTTAAATCTCTGCTTCATTTTTCTGATTGTTTAACATACATGTACCAATGGCTGCTTGTAAGTTAGGCCCTTCTCCCGCAGCAGCTCATTGCACATTATTATAAATTCACAAACTGCTCGATCACTGATTCATTTATCAGTGAGAGTTCCAAATGTACATTTCTATGTCAATATTTTCATGGTGGCTGTGTAAGATTATATTGATTCATCTGCTCTTTCGTTTGTTGAATTGAACGCATGTCTATTTAGGATTACGTTTTTAACCTGGAGACAGGTATTCTCGAACATTTTTAGAATCATTTCAAGGTCCTCTTTGGAAAACAAACCACTTGAATTTTTTATCGGCCTCGAAGTTTAATAGAGTATAAGCCTGTACCTTTTTGGATTTGTCAGACAATGCAGCGCCGGAGTAAATACACCACTCCTTCTCGAACCTTTCCTAGGGCAGCACGCTGGAACAGCGGTTAGCACCGGTGCCTCACAGCACCAGGAACCCGGGTTCAATTCCGGTCTTGGATGACTGCGTGAAGTTTGCAAGTTCTCCCTGTGTCTGCGTGGGTTTCCTCCGGGTGCTCCGGTTTCCTCCCACAGCCCAAAGATGTGCAGGTTAGGTAGATTGGCCATGCTAAATTGCCCCTTAGTGTCCAACGATGTGCAGGTTAGGTGGGGTTACAGGGATAGGGCAAGGAAGTGGGTTGAAGTAGGGTGCTCTTTCCGAGAGTCAGTGCAGACGCCATGGGCTGAATGGCCTCCTTCAGTACTGTAGGAATTCTATGGAACTATCCGCAATATTTTGATCAAAAATGAGTGAGTTGATACGGCAAATTCCTTGTGCCATACTGCCAAGTTCTGACACCATGTAGATGTTGACAGCAAGGACTTTCAACAAAGAGTATTTATTCGATGTGCTTCTTCCACGTGACCTCTTGCGTAGCCGCATCATCACCTTCTAACGTGACCTCTCGGCCTACACAAAATCCTCAAGAACTTGAATACCTCTATCTAATGTCGTCACAGCCATCTTTTCTCTAAGGCAAACAGTCCCAATCTCCCCAATGCAACTTCATGGCTGTGTTACATTGTGTAACAGTTCTCGCCGACCTTACAGATCTCTCCAGTCTACCTTTCCCTCTGATGGCTTCAGGTGAACTATTCAAATTTTCAAGACAAACTAGGAACTGTTTTCTTAAAAAAAAGTGACCATAACTAAGCAAATGTAAATACGTGTCTCCTGAACTCAAATAGCTGTCAGTCAAAGCTACATCTATACAAAGCCGCACGATGCTAGAATTTGAACTGAATGACTTGGCCCCCTTCCTCGGATATCTGACCAAGATGTTAACACCCAGTTACACATTAACATAAGCCAGAGCCTTCTCCCAACCCAATGGATTCAAATTCTTCACTTGCGTGCTTCTAAGATCTGACTAAAATCAACTTGCATCCTGTCCTCTCCTTCCAAAACTAAGGAACAAAAAATTCATTCGCACACGTATTCACATGTGATTTGTCACCACGCTCGTCTGTTTCTGTTAAGGCAGGCAGCATGTTATTTCTTCAGTTGAATGATGCTGTTGGCTGCCTGAACATGCAACACTCCATTCACAGATGTAATGCCAGAAGCCTTAATTATAGAGGTGGACAGGAGGAGATACATATTTACATTATTCGGTCGACCCCAACCGGGTTCCTCTCTGGTCGGTGCCTTGCTGGCCGACCTTATATACACTGAGTGATTGAGATATCCTACCCCGAGTGGGGGAGCTTATACTCTGCACGGAGCACGGGAAAGACAAGCATTACCACCCCGTGTGGGACATTGTAATAAGGCCCTCAAGGAATGCCCTCTGAAGGGAGGGAATGAGAGTGAGTAACCGGGTTGCGGGGGGGATTTCAGAACCAGGCCCTGAGGACCTGGCAACAGTGCTGGCTGGAAGAACTTTTAATGACCTTACGTAGGTGGTCAATGCCAGTGAATGCATCTTCAAAGGATATTTCATACTCGTTGCACCACTGACCTCACATTGTTCAACGCACCACACCCTCATTACTCACCTAGCACCAGTTCCTCGCATTTAGGACTCACACCTAATGTGCAGATATTGTACTCCATCTCACTCTAACACACCTTCCAATAGCGACAGCCTCGCGTCCACCTTTGCTGCCTCACTTAGCTTCACCTCTTCGGTGGTGGCAAGCCCATCACCCAGAGCGCGACGCAACCACTGACATTCTGCCCTAACACTTGCACAACAAGTTCACCCATAACAAGACAAACTGCTTGGTGGCCGTGATGTATGCATCTCCTCAGTCCTTGGAGCAGATTGGTCCGTTTGTGCACGAGGCCACAGCATCCAGTGTCACCAGGACGCTCAGGGTGACGGTGACTTAATGCACCTTTTCCAGTCTGACTGCATCCTCATCCTGCTCTCTAACGTGAAATACAAGCTGCAGATATTGTGACCATGGACCTCCTGCTTTCCACTACAATATAGACTTTGCACCATCCCTCTCTCCTTATTGAAAAAGAACTTTCATTGTTGTAGCTCCTCCAGCAGACATTTCCGGCCATTCCAAAGTGGTCTGCATCCAGTTCTGAAGAATAGTCACTCAAGTTGACAAAAATCCCAGTTGATTTGTCCAAAGCAAAGGTCTCTCGAATCGGAAATGAGAAAAATGGCCATTTCTTCTATTTTTGATGGATTGATTAGAGGGGGAAATGTTGGCCAGAACACGGTGCCTTCTGCACTGTAAATTCTATGAAATCTAAGTCACTATTCCTTGCTTCATGCTGTGGGATATTTTATACGCAATTGAGCCGGCAGTCTAGGATTTATTATTTATTATGAATATTTAATTTAGGTTCTGATAGAACTTGATTTGGGCCAGAATTTCCAGCTTCATCTCCAGGGGGGTTTTGGGTGGAGGGGAGCATCAAGTTAAAGGAACGCAATTCCCTCCATCCCGACCATGCAGCAATTTTCTGCTAGGATGGGCAAGGCCTTGGAGAGGAAGCCTACCTTTGCCCCAGTTGTGGCCCTTAGATTGTGAACTAATGGCCACTTAAGGGCCGTTTCCCACCCAGTCTCAATTTGTAGGCTGGCGAAAGGATTGATTTTCCGTAGGGGACGTCGGAAATCAACAAACTTGAATCACCTAGGTTGCTTAAATACAAACTAATATTAAAAAGTAATTCTCAAGGAAATTACAGTAATATATTTTATAAAAATACAATCAATTTTGCTCACCCAAAATGACTGGATCATTGTGAGTCTGCTCCATCAAAGCAGATTGTAGCAACCAATTGGTTTGATTATTAGCTTCCCTACCACCTTCCCTCGAAGAAATGCACCATTTACATTTACAATGTACAAACTACAACATTTCTTGATCCATTGGGCAAAGTTTCGCCTGCAGAGTGCATGTAGTGAAATCACAGATGCATAATGAAAGCATTTGCCATTTCACTACAGGTAGCACATGGGGAACATGTTCCCCGTGCAGCATACATTGCACCAAACAGACACATTAATCATATTTTCAATCTGAATCGAAAATTGAATGGGCGGCAAGGCAGTACTGTGGTTAGCACTGTTGCTTCACAGCGCCAGGGTCCCAGGTTTGATTCCCAGCTTGGGTCACTGTCTGTGTGGAATCTGCACCTTCTCTTCTGGGTGCTCCGGTTTCCTCCCAGGTTTGATTCCTGGCTTGGGTCACTGTCTGTGCGGAGTCTGCACTTTCTCCCCTTATCTGCGTGGGTTTCCTCCGGGTGCTCTGGTTTCCTCCCACAAGTCCCGAAAGACGTGCTGCTCGGTAATTTGGACATTCTGAATTCTCCCTCTGTGTACCCGAACAGGCACCGGAACGTGGCGACTAGGGGCTTTTCACAGTAACGTCATTGTAATGTAAGCCTACTTGTAAGATTATTGTTATTATTATTAGATTATATGCAAATATTTAAATAAATACTGCAATACATACTGAAAGTGTTGTCTGGCGGCTGATTAACCAGAAACAGGAGATTTCCACACTTAGCTGAGCTTCTTTATCAAGAAGTGTTAAGTGACACCAGGCAAAACTTCATTATGCTAAACTTGTTCAAAGAAGATGAATACAACTGAAAAATTCACTTGTTACTATTAACTATTACTTGAGTCAGTTTTATTTCTCAATTGAATGTAATCTTTTGCTGTTTGCTTTTGGAGTGATGTTGTACATAAGTTCCTCCCCTTAGTAGTGTTATCTTGATTGGCCTGGCTGGAAACAGCTCATGGCGGGTGACTGCACGATATGCTTTCAGGCTCTTACCAACACTGTACCAAGAGGTGACATGGATTACTCCCCCCCCACCCCCCCCCCCCCCCCCCCGAATTACATCCCCTCCGAGGGGACGCCGCAGTCCTGCTTGATGATTTCTTGCCCAACATGGCTCAAATGAGGAACAGAGAATCCTTTATGCTTCTAGATTATAGGGTGTGATCATATTTAGTCTCATGTAAAAGGCTGCATACATGACATAGTGAATGTGAAAAACCAGGAGCACAAAAATTACAAAATTGTTATTAGGTGGCTTAACCAAACACAGACAGACAAATCTAACAAAGCATCATGATTTGGACGATGGTTCCTGGAACACGGATTTGTGGAAATTGGACAGAGATATTCAGAAATAATTACAGAATACCCAATAAATAATTTATGTTCCAGTGACCTTGGGACAGCAATCAGCTCTCACAACTTGATCCAATCCTGGATGCTATAAGATGTTACTATCGACGTCATACACAGTTGTCTCATATTACATTCAATTCTTCCCACATTCAGCAATGACAGCTTCAGCTATAGTTTCCCATGTGCTTTTTCTTCCCCCAGTTTAACAAGTGATGGTTAACTCTGTATCTGAATTTCCACATTAAAAGGATGTAGAGCTTGGTGCAGATAGCGAGTTAGAGTTTTGCTTTTCCATTATGGGATGTGAACATCACTAGTAAGGCCAGGCAATTGCCCATTCATTTTGCCTTTGAGAGGATGGTGCCAGGATGCCTTTTTGGAATGCGCCTGTCTGTGTGGTGAATGTCGTGTTGGGTGTTCCGATACACAAACGAACCAACACGGTTGTAGATGGTACAACTCTGTTTTATTATTCTGTACAATGATAACTCTTAACTTCTGGCTGTGGTTCGTACTTCACCAGCTAACCTGTGGACCCAGCCCTAGCACTATCTTAGTGAGGCACTCAGCACATGGTCTATGTCTGAGTGGCACGCTGCGAGCTCTGTGCTCTGAGCTATCTCCTGTTAGAATAAGCGGGAACTGTGGTGTTCCCTGTTTTATAGTGCGTGTGCTCTCACTGGTAATTGGCTGTGATGTTGTGTGTGTGTTGATTGGTCCGTCTACCTGTCCATCAGTGTGTGTGTGTGATTGCACCATGATATGTTAATGTGGATATCATGACAGTGAAGGTATTCCAATCGTGCTATTAGGTCGGGATTGCCACGATACGAGCAAGGGACGATGAAGGGTCGACAAAACATTTCAACAACAGGATGGTATGTGGCATGGAGGACAACTTGCAGGTGCTGCCGTTCCCATGAACCTGCTGCCCTTGCCCTTCCACGTGGTGGAGGTCATTGGTTTAGAAGGTGCTGTCAAAAAAAAAGCTTCTTGGGTTGTTGCAGTTAATCTTGAAGATGGTACACACTGCAGCCATGTTGTAATTCCCAACCATGAATATCCTGAGGTTTGTTTCAAATCACTAGCTTTCAGAGTGCAGCTCCTTCCTCAGGTGAATGAAGAGGTGGGTTCCAGAAACACATATATAGACAAAGTCAGTGATGCAAGACGATACTTTGAATGCGAGTCTTTGCAGGTAATTAAGTCTTTACAGGTCCAGACGGTGTGACTGGAGAGAGGGATAATCACAGATTAAAGAGGTGTGAATTGTCTCAAGCCAGGACAGTTGGTAGGATTTCACAAGCCCAGGCCAGATGGTGGGGGGTGAATGTAATGCGACATGAATCCATGGGCCCGGTTGAGGCTGTACCCATGTGTGCGGAACATGGCTATCAGTTTCTGTTCGGCGATTCTGCGTTGTTGCGCGTCCTAAAGGCCGCCTTGGAGAACGCTTACCCGGAGATCAGAGGCTGAATGCCCTTGACTGCTGAAGTATTCCCCAACTGGAAGGGAACATTCCTGCCTGGTGATTTCGCGCGATGTCCATTCATCCTTCGTCGCAGCGTCTGCATGGTCTCGCCAATGTACCATGCCTCGGGATATCTTTCCTGCAGTTTATGAGGTAGACAACGTTGGCCAAGTTGCACAAGTGTGTACTGCGTACCTGGGGGTAGGTGGTGTTGTCACGTGTAATGGTGGTATCTATGTCGATGATCTGGCACATCTTGTAGAGGTTACCGTGGCAGTGTTGTGTGGTGTCGTGGTCACTGTTCTGAAGGCTGGGTAGTTTGCTGCAAACATTGGTCTGTTTGATGTTGGGCAGTTGTTTGAAGGCAAGTAGTGGGGCTGTGGGGATGACCTTGGCGAAATTATCGTCTTCATCGATGACGTGTTGAAGGCTGCGAAGAAGATGTTGTAGTTTCTCCGTTCCAGGGAGATACTGGACGACGAAGGGTACTCTGTCGGTTCTGTCCCGTGTTTGTCTTCTGAGGAGGCCGGTGGGGATTTTTGCTGTAGCGCGTTGGTCGATCGATGAGTGGAGCGCCATGTCTCTTTTTGTGTTCCCCTTGGGATCAGGGTTACCTCGCTCAGACCGCCATTGCTGCAGTATTTGTTTTAAACACACCCATTTGGTACAAGTTACAGGCCCCTAGCTGCTCACTCTGCTGACTGCTGACTGTGTCCTGCAAATAATCACAGAGCCTCTGTGCATTTGGGAGCCAACCCAGGCCGGCTCTGGAAACCCTCAGACCCCAGCTGACCCATCACCAGGATGGCCATGGCCAAGCTCATTCAGTGGCCCACCAGGTGCTGCCACCCTTCAGTTCACTCATCAGAATCACAGCCTGCAGGGGAAGCAGGGGAATATGCAAGGACACATGCACTGTGGTCTTTGGCACCCTCCCTGGTACACTCAGGGCAGAGGTCTCACCAGTAGCACTATCAGCTGGCCCACTCCGCAGGACCACCAGCTGTCTCCAAGCTCTGCCTGCCCATTGCGCTCATGCCCCTCCATCCTGCCCCTTGGCAGGTCATCACAACCTGTGTGCCACACCCAGGACCCACATCACACTGCAGCTCCGCTCCCAGCAGATGCACACGTCCCTGCCTCAGCCCTATCTGCAGGATCTGCCTACACACAAGCCGCTAAGCATTGAGGCATTTGGTGGCACACCCCTCAACCATGTGCCACCCTGCTGGTGGGATAACTGTCCCACCCAATGAAGACATCCACAGTAGACCTCACTGGGGAAACAGGACATGGCCGTGGAGCCTATCACTGACACAGGTTACGGCAGCCCCCAGTACCCCTTTGACAGGGACTCGAGGTGAGGATAGAGGCTCCCCACATCATAAGTCCGGTGCCACTCACTGATGGGGACAGGGTTGCAGTGTGGAAGGCAACGGATCGGGGGGAACGGCTAAGTGGTGGGAGTGGGTTGAGGGAGACGTGTGGAGGATGGAGCTGAAGTGCAACTCAGGGTCACCATGTAACCTGTTGGATCTGGATGAGCAAGGGAATACTCACCTTGCTGACATATCTTCTCTTCCCACCCACCCCCACAGAGAATGAATTTTGGAATAGAGCCAGGAATGCTCGCTATCTACCTGGCCGCAGCTGCTGTTGCGGATGCACGGAGGTTGGAGGCTCGAGGAGGACCCTGCACAAGGAGAGACTTCCCCAGAAGAGAAGAAGCAGTTGGTGAGGCTCGAGTGCCGGCCGTCGAACAGGCCGAGGAGGAGGTCTGAAGGAGAAACAGCATTAGGCCTCGTGTATACTGTCATTGCCTGCCCTTCGAGAAGATGCTGGACCTCCTGTGCCGAAAAGACTTTGGTTCACCAAGGAGACCATGTGCCACCTTTGTCAGATGATGATACAACTGGCACCACAGGGGTTTGGAGAAGGATACCCGCTCCCAGTGGTCGTCAAGGTGGTTGTCACCATTAAATTTTATGCCTCTGGGTCTTTCCAAGGGCCAAGTGGGATCTCTCAGTCATCAGTACACTGGTGTATCCACGCTGTGATGGATGCCCTATGCACCCGGGTGGCAGACTATATAAACTTCAGCCTGGACCAGACACATCATGACGTCTGGGCAGCAGGATTTGCCACCATCGCTGGCTTGCCCCAGGTCCATGGAGTGAACGATGAAGCATAGGTCCCCCTATGAGCACTTGCTCATCATAAATAGAAAATTCTTCCACTCCCTGAATGTGCAGTTATTGTGTGACCATCAGCTGCACATCATGCATGTCTGTGCCCAACACCCAGGCAGCATGCACGATGCATACATCTTGGCACACTCGTTGGCGCCGAGGTCCCAGGTTCGATTCCGTATCTGGGTCACTGTCCGTGTGGAGTTTGCACATTCTCCCCGTGTTTGCGTGGGTTTTGCTCCCTCAACCCAAAAATGTGCAGGGTAGGTGGATTGGCCATGCTAAATTGCCCCTTATTTGGAAAAAATTAATTGGGTACTCTAAATTTTTTTTTAAACGATGCCTGTCCGGAAGCCCCAGGCCGAGGTGGAAAACCGTTAGAACTGCGCTCATGCAGCAACCAGGTGCGTCATTGAACTATATACCCTGTTCTGCCCACTGCCCATCAGATGCAACAGTGTCAGTGGGGGGGAGAAATTCAAAAGTGTGAGGTATTCCTGCATCTCCCCTGCGGGAGGCACTGACATGGACCCCATCACATCCTCCTCCCTCGGGGTGCTCGATTGCCCCCTGGCTACTTCATGGGACAGAGTGTGGCCCGAGTGAGCTCTGGAGGCTCCAGCGTCACCTAGCAATGCCAGTCATGGAGGCTCATTCTCGTCTGAACCAGGGTCTCGATGCCCTCTACCATGGAGCACAGAGACTGGGCCACGTCCCTCAGAGAGGGAGTTATGTCCGTCACTGCCTCCGTCATGTCCCTCTGTGACTTGCACAAGTCAGTCAGCGCCCGGCCAATGATCTCAGCACCCTCAGCCATGACCTTTTGTGAATGGGCCA
This sequence comes from Scyliorhinus torazame, assembly GCF_047496885.1. NCBI lineage: Eukaryota > Metazoa > Chordata > Chondrichthyes > Carcharhiniformes > Scyliorhinidae > Scyliorhinus > Scyliorhinus torazame. Next base: position 292,717,497 of record NC_092711.1, on the reverse strand, counting down.
AGCTCTGGAGCGCTTCAGCAATGTACATGGGGGTCGATTGGATTGGATTGGATTTGTTTATTGTCACGTGTACCGAGGTACAGTGAAAAGTATTTTTCTGCGAGCAGCTCAACTGATCATTAAGTACATGGGAAGAAAAGAAAAGAAAAAGAAAATACATAATAGGGCAGCACAAGGTACACAATGTAACTACATAAACACCGGCATCAGGTGTAGTGTTAATGAGGTCAGTCCATAAGAGGGCGGTTTAGGAGCCTGGTAACAGCAGGGAAGAAGCTGTTTTTGAATCTGTTTGTGTGATACATGTCCGGTACATGTTCTGACTGTGACTGGATTCCCCTGTCCTGAGCCTCAATCATCGACCAGACAGCATGCCCCAGGCCTTGTTTGTTTTGACCCATGACTGTGACTTTTTGAAACAAAGCTTCCACCGTGGACGCCACCTGTTCAGCATTGGCCTGGGCACCACACATCGTTGGCACCATCTCCTGAACCTGAACCAATTGGACCTGAAGGTGCTGGAAAATTGCTGACATCCCCTCCTATAAATCCTGGCTCTGCATGGGTCACTGTCTGTGCGGAGTCTGCACGGTCTCCCCGTGTCTGCATGGGTTTCCTCCGGATGCTCCGGTTTCCTCCCACAAATCCCGAAAGGCGAGCCGTTAGGTAATCCGTGTACCCGAACAGGCACCGGAATGTGGCGACTGTGGGATTTTCACAGTAACTTCATTGCAGTGCTAATGTAAGTCTACTTGTGACAATAAAGATTATTATTATCTGCATCTCCAACAGTGATGAGATCATACTTTCCAGAAGCGCGATACTTTTCTTTTATAAATTTAGAATACCCAATTAATTTTTTCCAATTAAGGGGCAATTTAGCGTGGCCAATCCACCCACCCTGCACATCTTTGGGTTGTGGGGGTGAAACCCACGCAAACACGGGGAGAATGTGCAAACTACATATGTACAGTGACCGGAGCCGGGATCGAACCTGGGACATTGGCGCCATGAGGCAGCAGTGCTAACCACTGCGCCACGGTGCTGCCCGCCTGAAGCGCAATACCTGTCTGGACTACAGCTGTTTCCTAGGATCGGGCAACTCTCCGACGGTCCGCTCCCTCGGTAGTCCCTACCTTCAGCTGATGTGTTGCAGCATGTCTGATGTTTGCACCAGAAGGTGACCCAGGAGCCTGTTCAGAAAAATGTCCCACTGTGGTGATAATCTCTGCAATGGTGGAGGGTGCAGGTGAATGCAGTACTGAGATGCCGGTGTCGTCCCTGGACAGGTCCTCTGGAGTGTGCTGGGGTTGCGGCTGGGGATAAGGTATCCCGGACGGGCCGGTATGGTCTGTTGGTGACCCTGCAAGACAAAAGACAAGACACATGGTGAGATCTTAGGAAGGAGTGGTCTGGTGGGAGAGGGGTGATCCACTTGCTATAGGGACATCATTTTGCACTGGGGGCTCACTTGGATGTCGAATGCCGACCTCCGTTTCTGAGATTGCCCTCTCCTGAACCTCCCTGGATAATTCCATCGTACCCTGCCCAGCGGGGGGTGAGAGGCCTGATGTCCGGGACGTCCCATTCAATTTTCTCCTGCTCTCTTCTGTTATGGGCCGCCTTTTCCTAGGGGACACATAAAGGACATGGTGAGAAGCGTGGCGGTGAGTTACCTGAGATCTGTAGCTGGTGGCATGTGTGTACAAGGCACCTGGTCAAAGAAGACAATACAGGTGTTGGGCTTTGGTGCAGGGTAGGATGGGAGGGAGATGCGGGCAGTTGGGTTTGCTTGCCCTCTATGGGTGTTGGGGTGTGATTGAGGAGTGAGGAACAGGAGTGATGCCAGCGGAACAGAGGCAGTGACTCACCCGAGCTGCCCTAAAGAGGCCATTCATCATCTTGCGGCACTGCGTGTCAGTCTTGTGAGACTCACCGCGTTGAGTGTCTCGGCCAGCTCCCGCCAGGTCCGGTTGACGACCGCGGGCGGTAGCCTCCTGCCCACCCTGGGGAAGAGGGTATCCCGCCTCTCGTCCACTGCATCTAACTTTCTGTCGAACTGTGCATCTGTGAAGTGTGGTGGTACTCTTCGTGGAACCATCTCCTTGGCTGGAATGAGAGTGTCGGCGGAGTGGACTGATAATATACAACTCCAGCTTGCCAAGCTCTCCAGCGACAATTCCAACCCCAGCGAATCCAACGCTGGCGGGAATGAGAATTGCTCTAGATTCACGTGGGCAGGGTGCTGCTCATTAGCAGGTCCTCAATTACTCCACAAATAGCACCCCCAAAGTGAACATGAACCACACGCAATTCAGTCCCGGCCCCCAAACGAAGAATATTGCCAAATATATATACATTACTGAATGTGGTCAGCAAGGCATTCATTATTTACTTCCACTTCCTGTATTGGGGTTGCTGTAATGTGAACCATAAAATCTAATTAGATTCAAACTGAATTTTTGTAATCTTATTGTCTCCCTGTATTTTATAGATTTCAGTTTATATATTTTATCTAAATTTAGAGTACCCAATTAAATGTTTCCAAATAAGGGGCAATTTAGTGTGGCCAATCCACCTACCCTGCACATCTTTGGGTTGTGGGGGCAAAACCAACGCAAACACGGGAAGAATGTGCAAACCCGACACGGACAGTGACCCAGAGCCGGGATCGAACCTGGGACCTCGGCGCCATGAGGCAGCAGGGCTAACCACTGCGCCGCCGTGCTGCCCTTTGTTTATATTTATTGAATTAGGTATAGAAATAAAGTTTGATGTGAAAATTATTTTATTAAGCCTCAACTACATTTAGGTTGTGCACCATGTATGGTTTGGGGTCTTGTATCTCTTTAAGGCAGGAACAGACTTGCAGCAAAGCTTTGTTGTGATTCAACTTTAGCGAGACAAAGTCAGGACAAGTTTATCAAGCTCTCAGAAAAACTGTGTCAATAAACCCTGGCAATGATTCGCAGTTTAACGCTGAAGGTGCTGCCCATGTCAAGAACTGGGTGGCAGCGCACAAACGATTTCCCTTACAGCATTGGTCTTCTGGTCTACAAGCCGCTCCCTCTCTCCCTCTCCCTCCTTGCAACAAAGTTAGATCTTAACATTTGGTATTCTGGTTAGTAACCTAATAATCTCACAACGAGGTAAAATTATGCAATTATTATTGACTTGGTGGTTGGTTCAGATTGACCAACATCTACCTATCTCAAATTGATCTGTTGCAAACAAAACAAATTTTGCGAGAAGTTTGAGAAGAAGTTAATTTCAAGTTGTTGGGTCCTATATATGTTCCTACCCAAGGCTTCATTTTGACTACTTTTTCCTCTGAGCATGTCTCCCACATTCTTTCTTGCTCAATCTCAAAATTCCATATCTTGCTATATTGTTTCTGGTTTTCAACTACAACAACTTGTATTTATATAGTGCCTTTAACAGACCGAGGTCAACGCCTTTTCTTGGATACAGCACCTATACATATACAATTTTGACGGGTGTGAGGGAAAGGACCACAACATAGCGACAGGGTTAGGCCATTTAACCCCTTGAACCTTTGGCATTCCATTGACATTCAATAAGATCATGGCTAATCTACAATCTAACTCCATAGACTCACTTTCACCCCATAGCCCATACATTCGGCTCGCAAAAAAAAAATACCAATCACAGTTTCAAAATTAACAATTGGCCTAACATCTAAAGAGAGTTCAAACTCCTATCAGCTTTTGCAGGAAGAAGTGGCTCCTAATTTCATTCTTGAAAGTGTTGTCCCTACTTTTAGGTTATGCCCCCTTGGTCGAGACTCCCCAACCAATGAAAATAATTTTCACCTACCTTATCAGCTACCCTTAATATTAAATCATCCCTTAACCTTTCAAATTTCAGAAAATATCACCTTATGGTGTGTTTACTTTCTTCCTAATGTAACCCTTGGAGTACAAGTATCATTCTACTAAATCTATACCCCGCTCCCCAAAAGGCTACTATTTCCTACGATTTGGTGCCCAGAACTGTTCACAGTATTCTAAGTGTTGTCTGACCAGAGCTTTGTATTGCTGAAGCCTTACTTATAGCATTCCTTCATCTTTGTGATTATTTCACGGCGCTGTGGTCCCAGGTTCGATCCTGGCTCTGGGTCACTGTCTGTGTGGAGTTTGCACATTCTCCCCGTGTTTGCGTGGGTTTCACCCCCACAACCCAAAAGATGTGCAGTCTAGGTGGATTGGCCACACTAAATTGCCCCTTATTTGGAAAAAATGAATTGGGTACTCTAAAAAAAATTTTTAAAGAAAAAGAAAAAAGAAAAAGAAATCTTTGTGATTATTTTCTGTACCTGTTCATTCCAATTTAACGATCCATGTACCATGCGGCCCCATTGTCGTTTTGGATCTTCACTGTGTTTAGCTTCTCACCATTTAGAAGGTACTATGTACGATTGTTTGCAGATTCAAAGTGCATGGCTTGCCCACAGTGACATCCATTTGCCATTTTTTCCCATTCACTTAATCTATCAATATCTCTTTGTGTAGTTGCGTTTCCCTCTACACTGCTTACAATGCTGCCTATCTTTGTGTCTTTGACAAATGTGGGTGTGTGTTTTTTTCATCCCATCATGTAAATAATAATAAGTATGGTGAATAGTTGAAATACCAACATAGATTCTTCTGCAATACCACTGGGATACATTCAGTCAATTAGAGCACATGCCTATTATTCCTAAGGTCATATCCTGCTTCTCAGCCAATTCCCTAACCAGGTCAATACTATTCCTTCAATTCTTTGGGTTTCATGGAGGAATTAGAGTTAGGAATGTAAAGGAGAAAACTGACAGCCAACTTCATCAGCTTGAATATGACCACAAATAATGCAGACAGGTTGTGAAGCCTATTTGAGGGATGAATAAATGAACATTGGAAAGTTCATGAAAAGGGGCAGAGGATTCAATAAGAGGCAGACTGCATGTGGTGTTAGAGCAATGGGTGCCTTTATTCTCTCTCCAAACTCCTACTGGTACACATGTATAGTAGATTTAAATGGACAAAGTGCACAATGCAATTCTCAATCACTACATCCCTCCTCTTCTTCGCGAATGAGAGACATATTTTGTTTTGAGTGTAGCTGGAGGTTTTTAGTTGTCAATTGAGGAATCACTCTGCAATTCCGAATAAAGTGATGCATCTCCTGCTTCCATAATTTGCCGTTACTGTTTTCAAGGTATCCATAAATCTCTCAACTTCTCCATTAGCTCTTGCCCAACTGTTGGGGAGGAGGGGCTGATTTTTCAATGATCGAAGCCCACGTAGTTCATGAACTTACTGAACTCAGTGCTGTCAAATGGGGTTCCATTTTCACTTCTCATCTTTTGAGCGATTTCAAACAAAGCGGATATCTGGTCAAGCTTCGGGATGACAGCTTTTGTTGATGTCAATGAAACTATTTCTACCACTAGGAATCTGCTGCAGATGTCAGTGACAACAAGCTGGTGCTCATCCACATATAAATCTGTGAAAAAAAACTCTAACTTCAATCCATGGTCCTGCAGGTGCTTCGGAAATCTAAAGCGGATCACAGTTTGACATTGTGATTGCCTGACATGACAAACACTGATTGATTTTAGAAAATAGAACATAGAATTTACAGTGCAGAAGGAGGCCATTCAGCCCATCAAGCCTGCACCAGCCCTCGGCAAGAGCACCCCACTTAAGCCCACAACTCCGCCCCATACCCGTAACCCTGCAACCCCACCTAACCCCTTTGGACACTAAGGGCAATTTAGCATGGCCAATCCATCTAACCTGGACGTCTTTGGAGCAGCAGTTCTGTGCTGCTCCAGGGCAGCAAGGCCAGTGGCCTCTATACCATTGCTTCTTGTTATCAATAAACTCTATTTGTTGACATGTAGAGCCTCTCCTTCATCGCTGCCACTACACCATTGGTGACGAGGATAAAATCCATGACGAGCACATAGCCAACCTTGGGTTAAGTTGAAGTCTGAAGGAAGGAAAGACACACCCGAATGCATGTTGGCTGAACAGATGGTGCCAAATAGCGAGAGACAGACATGGAGCAAGTTTGACTTGACTAGTACAGTCAGAAGTTTGGGAAAATGTAGAAAATAACCCTCAAAAGCAAGAGGTGTGATACTGAGTTAAGAAAAAGTGAACTGAAATTATAAGAAGAAAAATATTATAAGGCGAGCAAAGGTAGCAATGTCAAAAATAAGAAGGGAAAAATGCCCCAAGGAGCTACAGAACCTGTCCCAAAATTAATAATAATCACTTATTGTCACAAGTAGGCTTCAATGAAGTTACTGTGAAAAGCCCCTAGTCGCCACATTCCGGCGCCTGTTCGGGGAGGCCTATACGGGAATTGAACCCGCACTGCTGGCCTTGTTCTGCATTACAAGCCAGCTGTTTAGCTAACTGTGCTAAACCAGCCCCAGACCTCGCCCCAAAAGCATGGGAAAGTGAAGAGGCTGAGACTCTACAGTCCGGATCTGAACAGAGCACGCGGGGCGAGCAGGTAGGTGGATGAGTGGACAGGGTACCATGCTGAACGATGTTATTCAAGTTGGGTGAACGAAGAGGAACGTTTCAGTGAGGAGAATTCAGATGAAGCGAGATTTAAAAATCAAAGAGCAAGGTTGAGGCATCAAAATAGTATCCCCTAATCATCACATTATTGTCCAATGCCTGCCGATTTTCCTGCCAAAGGCATTTTTCAGAGAGATTGAAGGAATGATTACCTCGTTCGAATAGGAAGGGAAGGAGTCCAGAGTTAGAAAGGTGCTGCTACAGAGGAGAAGGCAGGCAGGGTGTTTGGGTCTTCCGAACCTGATATATTATTACTGGGTGGCGAATGTGGAGAAGGTGCGGAGCTGGGTCAGAGGGATTGATTCCCAGTGCATCAGAATGGAGGAGAATTTGTGCAGGAAATTATAATGGGAAAGAAGAAATGGTGGAGGCATTGAACAAATATTTTGTGCCTCTCTTCACGGGAGAAAATCTAAACTTCTTACCAGAAATTGTTGATAACCCTAGGGGCTAAAAGAAGTGAGGAAATTAACAAAATTAATATCAACAGAGAAAAGGTATTGGAGAAACCTAAGGGATAAAAATCCCCATGAGCTGACGACCTGCACCCCAGCATTTTCAAAGAGATAGCTATAGAGATGTTGATGTGCTACCTATGTTTCTCCAAAATTCCTTAGAGTTCGGACGGGTCTCATCAAATTGACAGTTGCACTACTTTTCAAGAAAGGAGAGAGAAAAGCCAATGAACTATACCAGCCAGCAGCCTGACATCAGTTGTTGGCAAAATGCTGGAATCTACTATTAAGGAATTCTCAACAATGCACTTAGCAAAGCAGAGTATGATTAGAAAAAGTCAACATGATTTTACTAAAGGAAAATTTTGCTTGACAAATTTATTGGAGATTTTTTCAGGATGTAACTAGCAGGGTAGATAAAGGGGAACCAGTAGTTGTGGTATACCTGTATTTCCAAATGTTATTCAATATGGTGCCACGTGAAAGGTTAATAGACAAGACAAGTATTCATGAAGGTGAGGCAATATATTTGTATGGATAGAGATTGGTCAATGGATAGAAAGCAGATAGTGGGCATAATCAGAGCATTTTCAAGTTGGCAGACAGCGAATAGTATACTGCCCCGGGATCACTGATGGTTCCTCAGCTACTTAAAATCTATATTAATGGCCTAGATGATGAGACAAAGAGCAAGTTTGCTGATGATATGAAGCTCGTTGGAAAGATAAGCTGCGGGGAGCACACATAGAAGATGCAAAGAGAAAAAGGCAGGTTAAGTGAGTGGGCAACAAGGTGGCAGATGGAGTATATCATATAGGAAAGCATTAAGGTATTCACTTTGGTTGTAAGAGTAGAAAGGCAGAATCTTTTTTCAAAGGTGTGAAATTTATAAGTGTTGATATTCAAAGAAACTTGGGTGTGCTGGTACAAGGAAGCAAGGGGATTGGTGTATTGGAGTGAAGACACCCTGCTACAATTGTATAGGGTTTTGGTGAGACCACATCTGGAACATTGTGTGCAGTTCAGGTCTCCACATTCAAGAAAGGATATATTTACATTGGAGGCAAGGGTGATTCACTGAGTTGGCGCTTGGGATGAGGAGGTGTCTTATGATGGCAGGTTGTGTAAATTGGATCTATATTCTCTGCAGTTTAGAAGATTGAGAGCGGTCTCATGGAGACCAACAAAATTATGAAGGGAGTTGTGGTATTATAGGTATTATAGGTACCTGATAGGCTAAAGCACCATTGGTGGAAACTGTATGCTTTCTATTGGTTCGAGTGTACGATAGCTCCGCCCTGCTAGGCGGGGTATAAGAACCCGTGCCGCCCCAGCAGCCTTCATTCTGTACCTGAGCTGCTGGGGGAAACATCTAGCTTATTAAAACCTTCAGTTGGATTACAACCTCACTTTAGTGGTCATTGATCGTGCATCAATTTAATAAGCCAGTTTTTAAAGAAGAAAAGATGGAGCTCCGAATCAAGCCGGAGTGTCTGCAACTTAGCCCCCACGCGGCGAACTCAGTGGCAATCTTTAAGCACTGGCTGGCGTGCTTTAAAGAGTATCTCGGGATGGCCGAAAATGCACCCACGGGAGAGCAGAAACTGCACGTCCTGCACTCAAAGGTGAGCCCGGAGATTTACACCCTCATCGAGGAAGCGGAAGACTTCGATGCAGCAATAGAGCTGCTAAAAGGACACTATATTCGCCCGGTAAACCAGGTCTACGCCCGGCACGTGCTTGCAACAAGGCGACAAACCCCTGGGAATCTCTGGAGGAATTCTACCGTGCACTCCTGGTGTTGGGAAGAAGCTGCAGCTGCCCGCAGGATTTGGCGTGCGAACACACGGAACTCTTAGTCCGGGACGCTTTTGTGGCAGGTATGCTAGCTTCACAAATCCGCCAGCGCTGCCAGTCTGTTAGAAAAGGACACCCTGGGTCTCAGGGAGGCACGGGCCCTTGCAGGCCCCCTTGACGTGGCCTCCAGGAATGCCCGCGCTTACATTCCCGACTGCACGGCAGCCCCCTGGGCAGCGTGGAACCCCACCGCGGCCGACCCCGAGACTTCCCCATTCCCCCACAGGCCTGCGCTGCAAGGTGGCCTGGCAACCCCGAGGGGCCCCGCTGCTACTTGTGCGGGCAGGCCAAGCAATCCCGCCAGCGCTGCCAGGCCTGCAGGGGATGCGGCAAAAAGGGCCATTTCGTGGGGGTATGCCAAGCCCGTGCGGTTGCCGCGGTCTCCGGCGGCAAATGCGGACCGCAACCACAAACTTCTCCACGGGCCCCATGCGGCCAGCGGTCGCCGCCATCTTCATATTCCAGGGCCACGTGCGGACCCCGGGCGCCGCCATTTTGTTCCGCGAACGCCACATTGGAGGGATGGGCGCCGCCATTTTGTGCACCCCCAGCCATGTGCGACCAATGGGAGCCGCCAACTTGGATGAACCCCCAGGACCCCAGCTTGGCTGACCACGCACCGTCTGAAGAGAACTCTCAACTGCTGCGATTAGCCTCGGTGACTCTGGATCGGTCTCGGCCTCGAACACTCTCAACTGCTACGACGACCGCATTCATCAACGGGCACGAGACGTTCTGCCTAATCAACTCTGGGTGCACGGAGAGCTTCATACACCCTGACACGGTAAGGTGCTGTTCTCGCTTCATCCACCCCATTAATCAAAACATCTCCCTGGCTTCCGGTTCACAATCAGTGGAGATAAAGGGGTTTTGTGGAGCAAACCTCACAGTCCAGGGAAGGGAGTTCAAAAATTTCCGTCTCTACGTCCTTCCCCACCTCTGCGTGGCTACACTCCTGAGTTTAGACTTCCAGTGTAACCTTCAAAGTCTGACCTTCCAATTCGGCGGCCCTATACCCCCCTCACTGTCTGCGGCCTCGCGACCCTTAAGGTTGACCCGCCTTCCCTGTTTGCGAACCTCACCCCGGATTGCAAACCCGTCGCCACCAGGATCAGACGCTACAGTGCCCAGGGCCGGATCTTTATTAGGTCAGAGGCCCAAAGGCTACTGAGGGAAGGGGTCATTGAAGTCAGTAACAGCCCCTGGAGAGCTCAAGTAGTGGTGGTAAAGACCGGGGAGAAGCATAGGATGGTCATCGACTACAGTCAGACCATGAACAGGTTTACGCAGCTGGACGCGTACCCTCTCGCCCGCATATCAGACCTGGTAAACAGGATCTCGCATTATAAGGTCTTCTCCATGGTGGATCTCAAGTCCGCCTACCACCAGCTCCCCATCCGTACTAGTGACCACAAATACACTGCCTTCGAGGCAGATGGCGGCTCTATCACTTCTCAAGGCTTCCCTTCGGTGTCACCAACGGGGTCACGGTCTTCCAGCGCGAGATGGACCGAATGGTTTACGTGCAACGTTCCCGTATCTCGATAATGTCACCATCTGCGGCCATGACCAGCAGGACCATGACACCAACCTCCGAAAATTTCTCCAGACCGCTAAAATCCTTAACCTTACATACAACAAGGATAAATGCGTGTTTAGCACCGACCGCCTAGCCATCCTCGGCTACTTAGTGCGAAATGGAGTTATAGGCCTCGACCCTGAATGCCTGCGACCCCTTATGGAGTTCCCCCCTCCCTCACTACTCCCAGGCCCTGAAACGCTGCCTAGGGTTTTTTAGCTACTACGCCCAGTGGGTCCCCAACTACGCGGACAGGGCCCGTCCCCTGATCCAATCCACAGCTTTTCCCCTTTCGATAGAGGCCCACCAGGCCTTCAGCCGCATCAAAGCAGACATTGCAAAGGCCACGATGCACACCAGTGACGAGTCCCTTCCCTTCCAGGTCGAGAGCGATGCGTCCGACGTAGCTCTGGCGGCCACCCTCAACCAAGTGGGCAGACCCGTTGCCTTCTTCTCTCGTACCATCCATGCTTCCAAAATCCGCCACTCCTCAGTTGAAAAGGAGGCCCAGGCCATAGTAGAAGCTGTGCGACATTGGAGGCATTACCTGGCCGGCAGGAGGTTCACTCTCCTCACGGACCAACGGCCAGTTGCTTTCATGTTTGATAATGCACAGCTGGGGCAAGATAAAAAACAACAAGATCTTGTGGTGGAGGATCGAACTCTCCACCTACAACTACGAGATCTTGTACCGTCCCGGGAAGCTAAACGAGCCTCCTGAAGCCCTGTCCCGCGGCACATGTGCCACCGCACAAGTGGACCGCCTCCGAGTCCTCCACGAGGACCTCTGCCACCCGGGGGTCACTCGCTTTTTCCATTTTGTCAAGACCCGCAACCTGCCCTACTCCATTGAGGAGGTCTGGACAGCCACCAGGGACTGCAAAATCTGCACGGAGTGCAAACCGCACTTCTACCGACCAGAGAAAGCGCACCTTCCCGTCCCTTTGAACGCCTCAGCATGGACTTCAAAGGCCCCCTCCCCTCCACTGACCGCAACACATACTTCCTGAACGTGATTGACGAGTACTCCCGGTTCCCATTCGCCATCCCCTGCCCCGACATGACCGCAACCACCGTCTTCAAGGCCCTCCATAGCATCTTTGCACTGTTCGGGTTCCCCGCTTACATACACAGTGATAGGGGGACCTTCTTTATGAGCGACGAACTCCATCAATTCCTGCTCAGCAAGGGCATCGCCTCGAGCAGGACAACCAGTTACAACCCCCGGGGTAACAGACAGGTAGAGAGGGAGAACGGAACGGTCTGGAAGACCGTCCTACTGGCCCTACGGTCCAGGAACCTCCCAGTCTCCCGCTGGCAAGAAGTCCTCCCGGATGCCCTCCACTCTATCCGGTCACTGCTTTGTATGACCACCAATCAGACACCCCACGAACGCCTCCTTGTCTTCCCTAGGAAGTCCTCCTCTGGGGCCTCACTCCCGACCTGGCTGGCAGCAGCCGGACCCATCCTGCTCCGAAAACACATGTGGGCGCACAAGTCGGACACGTTGGTCGAGAGGGTCCATCTAACCCCCAGTACGCCTATGTGACGTACACGGACGGCCGACAAGATACGGTCTCCCTATGGGACCTGGCGCCCATCGGACCTCCACACACATCCCAGCCACCAGTCCCACCCTCCCCTCCACCGCAGCACCTTACAGGAGGATCGGTACTTCCGCCGGCCCCGTCTAGGCCCCCCCACCCACCGACGCCCCCCCGCAGGCGCTCTCTTCCCAGGTCAACCGTTTTCCCCACCAGTGCCGTCTAGGGGTGCCGAATCTGCCATGGAGATCGAAGCCCCGCTCCCGGAGTCACAGACGCCCGAGCCTCCACCGGAGTCACCACCGAAGCTCCGACGATCACAGAGGACGACCAGGGCCCCCGATCGACTGATTGCTTCATTTTAATTGTAAATTGTAAATATAAACCATCAAATGTACATAGCTGTCAGAATTGTAAATAGTTACGAAACACTGTACAGAGTTATTACGGTACCTCCATAACTAATTATACCATGTTGCCATGTTTTGTAGTTTCAGGCCACCACCCCCGCCGGACTCTTTTTTAACAGGGGGTGAATGTGGTATTATAGATATTACGGTACCTGATAGGCTAAAGCACCATTGGTGGAAACTGTATGCTTTCTATTGGTTAGAATGTACGATAGCTCTGCCCTGCTCGGCGGGGTATAAGAACCCGTGCCGCCCCAGCAGCCTTCATTCTGTACCTGAGCTGCTGGGGGTAACAGCTAGCTTATTCAAGCCTTCAGTTGGACTACAACCTCGCTTTAGTGGTCATTGATCGTGCATCAGGAGTTTTGTCAGGAAGATGCAGAGAGATTCTTTTTGCTGGTTGCGGAATCTTAAAAAGGGGGCACAGTCTCAAGATAAGGGGCCAATCATTTAGGTCTGAGATAAGAAGAAATTACTTTATTCAAAGTGTTGTGAATCTTTGAAATTCTCTAGCGGGTTATGGATGTGCCATTATTGAATACATTTAAGGCTGGAATAGACAGATTTTTGGTCTCTCAGGACTGCAAGGAATATATGGGGAGCGGGCGGGAAAATGGAGTTAAAGTCCAAGGTCAGCTATACAGAATTGGGTAGCAGGCTCAATGGACCAAATGGTCATCCTGTTCCTATTTTTTGTGTTCCTGTGCTGAACGTAGCAGATGAAAGTTGAAGCATTTGTATGTGTTTTGACTTCCTTTATTCCTGTTTTGAGCCTCGGGTGAGGAAAGATTGAGATTGGGAGAGCTACCAAAATTTGCTTTGTCCCAGCATTGATAGCCGTGCCCTGAGCTTTCACTGGCACAAACACTGGAATCTTCTCCTTAAATGTCTTAAAGGTCATGGGGTCCTCTTCCGCCCATGAGTGCTGGGAGAATGCAGTTTCATGCTGGCCAGCCAGGGAAGGGTCAGCCAGCGTGAAACACACTCATATTGCTTCAGAAAACACTTTGCCTATTGAACAATCTGAATGTAGATAACCCCGGTTTATCATTGTGATGACTTTTGTTACACAGATTCATGATCTATACATTATTATTCCAAAGAATAATATTTGAATTCAGAGCTAATTCTTTCAATTTTAACATTTTGGGCGGGATTCTCCCTCAATCGGCTGGATGGCCTGATGCTGGCACCAAGAACGGCGCGAACCACTCTGGCGTCGGGCCACCCGGAAGTTGTGTAACCCTCCGCACTTCCGGGGGCTAGGCCGGCGCCGGAGTGGTTGGCGCCGCGCCAACCGGTGCCGAAGGGCCGCCGTGGTCCCGCATATGCGCAGAACCGCCGGCGTGTTCTGGCGCATGCGCAGGGGGTTTCTTCTCCGCACCGGCCATGGCGGAGCCCTACAGAGGCCGGCACGGAGGGAAAGAGTGCCCCCCACGGCACAGGCCCACCCGCAGATCGGTGGGCCCCGATCGCGGGCCTGGCCACCGTGGCCCCCCCGGGGCCGGATCTTCCCACGCCCCCCCGAGGACTCCGGTAGATGGCCTACTAGCATGTCCCGCTGTGATGGACCATGTTCATTTCACGCTGGCGGGACTGGCCAAAAATGGGCGGCCGCTTCGCCCATCGAGGCCCGGAGAATTGCCAGGGGGGGCTGCTGCCAACGGCCCCCGACCGGGGGGGTCGGAGAATCCCGCCCTTTGATTTCTAATCATTTATTTTACTTCGCTTTTTCTCTTTTCTTTCATTTTGTCAAGACAGTTTAGACATTCAAACCTTTATGCTGACATCCCGACAATCAATCTTTCATGATGTGGTGATGTAGCTTTACAGGCACAACACTGATACAGATCCTCCCTGACAGCAGCAAGAATTGCCTGAGTTATCCTTCTTGTGGGATGCCACAGATCTGAGTCAAAATAAACATCTTGGGGCTATTGAGAGAGGACAAAATTGACATGGGCGACGCTGAGCAGTTGGTCGAGAGTGTTTCCAAAATAATTGAAACCAATGCTGGGATGCTGATTGAGGTTCTTTTTCATAAACATATACCTCGGACATATTGGGGCCTTTTATCCCGCCCTGGATCGAAAAAGGTGACAAAGCGTGAACGCCGTCCGGCCAATTGGCCTGTGCGCCAAGCAAAGAAGTGAAATTTGGGACAATTGCGTGTTTAATGGGCTTAATTGTCCTCTTAAATGTCGGCGGGCGCAATTCCGACTCCTGCGCGCATCCGCCAACCGTAGTATCGTACGAGGGTGATGTAATGTAGGGACGCGCGCCCGACGTCTTCTCACACAATCTCACCCCGGTTCAGGTTCCCGCTCAAGTTCAGTAAAATTCTGGCCCTTGTCCTTATTGTGGTCGGGTTAGGAGCTCAGGAACAGGGGAAGAAGAGACGATTCTTATTACAGAAGTCACCATGATGCTCCAATGTCTTCCAGCGGTTAGCTGGGATTCAAGCGTTTAAAGGAATTTTCATGAGCGAGGTCAAATATTTGAATGGAAATTTCATTTTCATGTCACTTTTGCTGCCTATCGGGGATTTGTTTTTACAGGGTTCAAGCAGCGAATGATTAACAAAGGTGACCCAGAAGAGCTTAATCTGGGTTGCTAAATCTGATGCAGACATGAAACCAAAAACTTGCTGTTCATGATAAGGGCGACAGTGCTTAATACTCAAATTGCAAATAATCCTGCAGCTGTGAATGTGCAATTAGACAATCCATCTGTGGAAATACTTCTGTGAGAACCTCACCATTTTACAAAGCTGCCTACCTTCATGTTAATACTGACACACCTTCAAAATCTATGCCAAACAAATCTCACATTACATATCTGTAAGTTCATTAATAAAAGTTTTCCAGTACACCCAGAGATAATAAACACACAGCCCCTTTCTGGTATTGATATTTCTGATCAAGCTTTTCTTTAGAGCATTGTGTACCGCAGACATATATGTTACCATTCAGACTTCTTTTCTTCTATTATATGAATGATGGTAGAAATAGCAGATTTTAGTTCTTTTTTAGGTCAATGATAAAACATTATGAACACGAAAACTGGCTACTGTACTCACACTTTATGATCCGGCCCTCCCCTTGCCTATGCCATGTCATACCGAATCACAGAGCAGACAGCAAGAGCTTAAAATCACTCACTCCATTCATTTTGTGTCTATGTGTGTTTTGATACTGAAGAAGCCACTCTTAAGTGAAAAGTAGGTCCACCCACTTTTATGAGAAAATTCTCTGTTCATTTGCATGGAGATTTTAACTGACACCCATGGTTTTTTTTTAGATAGATTCAGGTTTCAGTTGAAGTGATCTGGATCATGGAATTAAAGTCTCCATTTATGGTTTTCCATTTGTTTATCCAGATTTTTCTGTCCGATTGCTTAAGATAGGTTACTTCACTCAAGATGGACCTGCCTTGTATGACATTTATTTCAAGGCTTTTATTACTTACATTTATCCACTCAAGCTGTTTTATCTTAAAACCAACCATTGACCAACCAAACCTGCTGTCTTGCATTAGAAACTATTTTTAAAATTAATTTACGGGATGTGGGCGTCGCTGGTTAGGCATTTATTGCCCACCTCTAGTTGCCCTTCAGAAGGTGGTGGTGGGTTGCCTTCTTGCACCGATGCAGTCCCTGAGGTGTAGGTACACCCACTGTGCTGTTAGGGAGGGAGTGCCAGGATTTTGACCCAACGACAGTGAAGGAACAGCAATATATTTCCAAGTCGGTGTTGTGAGTGGTTTGAAGGGGAACCGCCAGCTGGTGGGCTTCCCAGGTATCTGCTGCTATTGAACTTCTAGAAGGTAGTGGTCGTGGATTTGGAAGGTGCTGTCTAAGGAACCTTGGTGAGTTACTACAGTGTATCTTGGCGATTCGGTGTGGAATTGCCTAACTCTGTTTATTACTTGCTGCTTATGCCGTTTGGCACACATGTAATCCTGTGTTGTAGCTTCACCAGGTTGACACCTCATTTTTCGGTATGCCTGGTGTAGGTCCTGGCATGCTCTCCTGCACTCTTCAGTGAACCAGGGTTAATCCCCTGGCTTGGTGGTAATGGTAGAGTGGGGGCTATCGCAGGCCATGAGGTTGTAAATGGTACACACGCGGCTGCCACTGTTACCCGGTGGTGGAGGGATTAAATGTTTGTGCAAGGGGGAGCAATCAAGCGGGCTGCTTTGCCTGGATGGTGTTGGGCTTCTTGAGTGTTGTTGGAGCTGCACTCACCCAGGCAAGTGGAGAGTATTCCATTACACTCCTGACCTCTAGCCTTTTACCTGCTCTGGTAGCCACAGTATTAATGTGGCTAGTCCAGTTCAGTTTCTGATCAATGTTAACCTCCCAGGAGGTTAATTGTGGGGGATTCAGCAATGGTAATGCTAAGGTGCGATGGTTAGATCCTCTCTTGTAGGAGGTAGTCACTGTCTAGCATTTGTTTGACACGGGTGTAACTTGCCACTTGTCAGCCCAAGCCTGGCCTGGATATTGTCCAGGTCTTGCTGCATTTGGACATGGACTGCTTCATTATCTGAGGAGTCGCAAATGATGCTGAACATTGTGCAGTCATCAGCAAACGTCCCCTCTTCAGACCTTATGATGGAAGGAAGATCATTGATGAAGCAGCTGAAGATGGTTGGGCCTAGGACACTACCTTGAGAAACTCCTGCAGTGATGTCCTAGAGTTGAGATGATTGACCCTCAAACACCACAGCCTTTGTGCCAGGAATGACACCAACCAGCGGAGAGTTCCCCCCCTGATTCCCATTGACATCAATTTAGCGAGTGCTCCTTGATGCCATACTCTGTCAAATGCTGCCTTGATGTCAAGGGCAGTCACTCTCACCTCATCTCTGGCATTCAGCTCTTTTGTCCATGTTTGAACCATGGCTGTGATGAAGTCAGGAGCTGAGTGACCCTGACAGAACATAAACTGAGCATCCGTGAACAGGTTATTGCTGAATAAGTGCTGCTTGATAGCACTATTGATGACTCTTTCCATCATTTTGCTGATGATGGAGAGTAGACTGATAGGGTGGTCATTGGCTGGGTTGGATTTGTCCTGTTTCTTGTGTAAGGGACACACATGGGCAATTTTCCACATTGCTGGGTAGATGCCAGTGTTGTAGTTGCACTGGAACAGCTTGGCTAGGGGTGTGTCAAGTTCTGGAGCACAAGTCTTCAGTACTATTGCCGGAATATTGTCAGCGCCCATAGCCTTTGAGGTATCTAGTGGTTTCAGCCATTTCTTGAAATCACTTGGAGTGAATCGAATTGGCTTAAGACTAACATCTGTGAGACTGGAACCTCCAGAGGAGACTGAGATGGATCAGTCTTGTCTTTTGCACAGATGTGCTGGGATCCTCCATCATTGTGGATGGGGATATTTGTGGAGTCTCCTCCTCCAGTGAGTTGCTTAATTGTCCACCACCATTCACGGCTGGATGTGGTAGGAATGCAGAGCTTAGACCTGGGGCGAGATTCTCCAAACCCCCGCCGGGTCGGAGAATCGCTGGGGAGCGGCGTGAATCCCGCCCCCACCGGCCGCCGAATTTTCCGGCACCGGAGATTCGGCGGGGGCAGGAATCACACCGCGCCGGTAGGTGGGCCAACCCGGCGATTCTCCGGCCCGCGATGGGCCGAAGTCCCGCTGCGGTAATGCCGGTCCCATCGGCGTGAATTAAACCACCTCCCTTACCGGCGGGACCTGGCGACGCGAGCGGGCTCCGGGGTCCTGGGGGGGGGGGCGCGGGGCAATCTGGCCCCGGGGGGTGCCCCCACGGTGGCCTGGCCCATGATCAGGGCCCACCAATTCCCGGGCGGGCCTGTGCCGTGGGGGCACTCTTTCCCCTCCGCGTCGGCCGTGTAGGTCTCCGCGATGGCCGACGCGGAGGTGACTCCCGCCCTGCGCATGCACGGGGATGACGTCAGCAGCCACTGACGCTCCCGCGCATGTGCGTACTTCCGCCGGCCGGCAGAGCCCCTTCGGCCCTGGCTGGCGTAGCGCCAAAGGCCTTCCACGCCAGCCAGCGGGATGGCAACCACTCCGGCGCGGGCCTAGCCCCTAAAGGTGAGGGCTTGGCCCCTAAATGTGCGGAGAAATCCGCACCTTTGGGGCGGCCCAACGCCGGAGTGGTTCACGCCACTCCATCCCGCCGGGACCCCCGCTCCGCCGTGTAGGGGAGAATCCCGCCCCTGATGTGTTCGGTGTGGAATCGCCTAGCTCTGTTTATTACTTGCTGCTTATGCTGTTTGGCACACATGTAATCCTGTGTTGTAGCTTCACCAGGTTGAAACCTCATTTTTCGGTCTGCCTGGTGTTGGTCCTGGCATGCTCTCCTGCACTCTTCATTGAACCAGGGTTAATCCCCTGGCTTGGTGGTAATGGTAGCGTGGGGGATATCGCAGGCCATGAGGTTGCAGGTTGTGGTTGAATACAATTCTGCCACCGCTGATGGCCCACAGCGCTCTTGGCTGCCCAGTCTTGAGTTGCTAGATTTGTTCGAAGCCTATCCCATTTAGCACGGAGGTAGTGCCACACAACACGTTGGAGGGTATCCTCAATTTGAAGATGGGACTCAAAATGGGTCAAAAGAAACTGGATGACCGCAAACCTAGTTTAACTTGTTCAAAGGTTTCTTTCTGATGCTCTCTCCAATACCACCTCTGGTGCTTCTTGAGTAGTGTGTGTAGGGGTGTCAACATTGTAGAAAGATTAGGAATAAAACTGCCGTAGTAATACACCATTCCTAAAAAGGATATCAATTCTGACAAATGTTTGGGGACCAGAGCTTCCTTAATTGTTTTTGTTTTCTTCTTCAGAAGGTGCAACCCTTTGGCATCAACCCAAATTCCTAAGTACGTCACTTCATGAGCTTAGAACATATGTTTTTCTCTTTTCAGCCTTACTCCGGCCTTCTTAAATCTTTATTAAACTTCTTCGAGATTTGCTAGTTGCACCTCCTCAGACACTTCTGTAATCGGTACATCATCTAGACAGACAACCGTCTTGGAAAGGTCCTGTAATAAGTTTCCCATCGTGCACTGGAAATTTGCACATGCCGGTGAGACTCCGAAGGGTAGCCGGGTATACTGGTGCAGGAATTTGTCAGTATTAATAGGAACAAATTTTCTAGAAGCTTTTCTAATTCTGATTGCCGGTATACATAGCTCATATCACGTTTAGTGTAAGTTAAACCTCATACAATTTAGCATATAATTCTTCAATTCTTAGTATTGAGTATCGGTCCAATTTTGCAACTTGATTAACGGCTAATTTGTAGTCCCCACATATCCGAATGATTCTATCTGGCTTAACCACTGGCACAATGGAAGCTGCCCACTCTGAAAACTGTACAGGTTTGATGATGCCTAATTCTTCCAACCACTTGAATTCAGACTCTACCTTCTCATGTAAGGCATAGGGCATGGGTCAGGCTCTGTAAAACCTGGGCATGACCTCAGGATCCATGTAAGTCTTTGCTTTCAGGCCCTGGGCCGGATTCTCCATTGCTGAGTCTACGTGCTGAAGCCAACGGAGAATCCATGGACTTTCACGTCACAAAAATTGGCGGCACACCTGCACCGATTCTGCTACCGGTGAGGGGCTGGCACCAGCTCCGCGCAGAACACCATCGGAACCCACAAAAAATGGTGCAGGAATCGGCGTGTCCGTGATGGACACTCGCAGGGCTGACAAGCTGCAGCCGCACTTAAATACACCCCCCCCCCACACACACACACACACACACACACAAATCCGGGCCGAAAAGATGGAACAGGTTGTGCTGGAGCACCCATACCGCTGATGGGCCATCTGGGGTAAGAGGGCACCTAGAGGGTGCCCTGGGGGGGTTCACTTATACGACCCAGTGCACCAGGTTTATAGCAGGCTGTCAGCGGCATATGCAGCTGCATGGCTGCCTTGCCGGCTGCGGTAATGGTGTTGCGTACCCGTACACCCCGACCCCGCAACCCACCTCCTGGCCAGCCCCCCCCCCCCCCCCCCCCCCCCCCACTACTCCCCCCCAGCTCGGCAGAAGCCCCCCGGCCAGCGGCACAGCTGTCGGCGAAGAATGGCGGTGCTGGACACTGTCTGTACGCCCTCTCTCTCTCTCTCAGCAGCCACCACATCAGGTTCACGATTTGTCAGAGCACACATGGATCGCGCCAAAGGGAACTTGGCCCATCGGAGACGGAGAACCGCGGGTAGGCCCACTAATAATATGCGAACGGTGTTTCAACTACACGCGCCGTGCGTCGCATTGACACCATTTTGGGGAGGCGGAGCATCGCGATTCGGCGTCAAAGCCGTGCCTGCCGCGGGTTCAGGAGCTATTCGCCACCCGATCGCATCTGCCCGATTTCGGCGTCAGACAACGGAGAATTCCTCCCCCTATGTCTTGCCTAACTCATGTCGGAAAACCTCTTGGTATTTTTTAAGATGTCATGAAAGTCTTCTTCGTTAATTCTGAAGATTTCTAGACAATTTAATCCAATTTGGCAAAGCCAATCTAGGCTACATCAGACTTGGCCCTTGGTTCCCCACGTCTATTAGAAGCAGCTAAGCTGACTGCTGCCAATAGCTCACAGACATTGTGGGTGTTCCCAGGATCCTTAAAGCTGCCCCAATATGCATGGCCAGCCTGGCCATCGTGCTTCTTAACTTCATAATGCAATATGCAGGTGGGTACAGGGAATACAGGGTGGCAGGGGACTGGCATTAAGCCATTTGGAGCCAATGGCCGACGTGGCACAGACACAGGAGGTTCGTTTGGACAGCCGGTGCAGACGCAATGGGCCAAGTGGCCTCCTTCTCCGTTGTAACAATTCTGTGATAAATGTTTCGGGCAATTGATCCATTGTGGCTCCTTACCACTACTGCATGGCAATTCAGAAGGCACGATAGCTTATAGTGATATATCCGTTAAACCATGTAATTTGCAGTAGACTATGATGGTGTGCTTATGTTTTATAGAACATACAGTGCAGAAGGAGGCCATTCAGCCCATCGAGTCTGCACCGACCCACTTCAGCCCCCACTTCCACCCGATCCCTGTAACCCAATAAAATAATCCCTCCTAACCTTTTTGGGTCACTAAGGGCAGTTTATCATGGCCAATCCACCTAACCCGCACGTCTTTGGACTGTGCGAGGAAGCCGGAGCACCCGGAGGAAACCCACGCAGACACGGGGAGAATGTGCAGACTCCGCACAGACAGTTACCCAGCGGGGAATCGCACCGAGACAGTATGTAATAGTGGTAACAGGTGTTTTATCGAACAAATATTTACAGATTTGTGCCCTAGCACCTATAACTAAACTAAACTCTGCACCCATGCCAACTTAACTGCTGTCTAACTTTCTGGCCTTAGGGGCCCTAACGCTATGTCGAGGGGGATCCGCAGATGATAGAGCAGGAGAGGAGGAGGCCTGCTGTGATTCCTGTCCTGTGACCTGGGTCCCCATTGGCAGGTGTCTTCTGGGGCAACCGGGCCTGGATGGGCCTGGCTGCTACTCGGGTGTCCTGGGTGGGGTGGTGCTGCCCCATTCTTCCTGCTGCCTACCAGATGCGCCAGGGATGGGGGGGGAGGGGGGGCGACGACTCCGAGGACTGCAGTGTTCCGGCACCTCCCTTGCGGGAGACACCGACATAGGCCCATCACCTCCTCCTCCCTTGGGGTGCCTGATAGCCCCTGGGCTACACCATGGGACAGGGGTGCGAGCGGAGCTAATCCTGAGGCTCCCCCCGCCACCTGGCACTGCCAGTCCTGGAGGCCGGCTCTGGTCCAGACCAGAGACCACACACTCGCGGCCATGGAGCACAGGGAGTGGACCATCTCCGTCTGGGACTGTGCCACCACCTTCTGGGTCTGTGTCATATCAGCCAGTGACTGCGTCATTTCCCTCTGGGTCTAGACCACCTCCCTCTGTGTCTGTGTCACGTCGGCCAGTGCCTGGGCATTGGCGCTGACATTCCCAGCCATGGCCTGCTGTGATTAGGTCACGCTCAGAAGCGCCGCTGCAATTTCCAGGTGGCTCTAGCACATGGTGCCTGTGAGTCAGCAACCCTGCCCTGGGTCTCGGCATGTGCCCGCGCAGAATGCCCCAGGCTTTGGGCATGCTGACCCATAGCCATAATTGTCACCCCCCCCCCCAATGCCTCCACCGCGGACGCCACCAATTCAGTGTTGGCCTGCGTGGCACGCATTGTTGGCACCACCTCCTCTTCTTTGAGATGCATTTATGGGGTTCTGTGGTGGGATGCATGAGGAACATGAAGGGCACCTTTTTTCTTATTTCTTTGTTAATTGCGCTAGGGAAGTGGGGGGGGGGGGAATCAGTGGGGGGTTGGAGGTTTGGTGCCATGGGTGGGGGCTACCAGACTAGCTGGGTGGGCTAGTTAATGGGAGCGCAGTGGGGGGTGAGCAGGTGGTTAGCGTGATAGAGGGGGATGGGACCGTTGGTTTGTTTCAGGGAGGGGGAAGGGGGCTTCTGACAATGGTGATGTTGTTGAGGCGTAGTGAGGGTGGGCCTGGTGGGTCGCGTGACGCAGGCGGGGGTTGGCCCAAGGAGGGATATGGTTGATCTGCAGGTGATGGGGGGGGGTGGTCAGAGCGCCCCCCCCGACCAGGCTGGTCACATGGAAATGAGGAGGCTGAATGGGGCAGTCAAACGGCTGCGCGTGGAGGACGTGGCCTTTTTGCAAGAATCGCATTTGAAGATCGGGGACCAGACTAGGCTAAGGAAAGGGTGGGTAGGGCAAGTCTTCCATTCAGGATTAGATATAAAGACGCCTGGGGTGGTGGCGCTGATAAATAGATGGATAGCGTTTGAGGTGGGGAGCACAGTGGCAGATTTAGGGGGAAGGTTCGTGATGGTGATTGGGAAACTGGAGGGGGTGCCAGTGGTCTTGGTGAATGTTTATGCTCCAAATTGGGACGATGTTGAATTCAGGAGGTGGGTGTTGGGGAAGATCCCAGACCTGGACTTGCACCGGTTGATTATGGGGTGTCTTCAATAGGGTCATTGATCCATGTTTGGGCCGGTAGAGCCGCGGTCGGGGAGTGTATCGGTGGTGGCGAAAGAGCTAAAGGGGATCATGTAGCATGCGGGGGTTGGTAGAACCATGGAGCTTTGGGAGGCCGAGGATGCCGGAATTTTCGTACTTCTCCCATGTGCACAGGGTGTGCTCGTGGATTGATTACTTTGTGGTGGATAAGACTCTGCTGGCGGGGGTGGTTGACTCAGGGTACTCGGCAATTGTGGTCTCTGACCATGCACCGCACAAGATAGATTAGCGAGTGGACTGGGGGGAGGGGTGGTGGGCCCAGTGCCCGCAATGGAGATTGGATGTGGGGCTATTGGCAGGTGAGGAGGTGTACGAGTGGGTGAGGGCTGTCATTCAGGGGATGTGGAGCTGAACGATACGGGTGAGGTCTCGGCCACCATGCTAATGGAGGCACTTAAGGTGGTGGTCAGGGGGGAGTTCATCTCAGGGAGCACCGGGAGAGGAAGGAATGAGTAGAGATGACAAGGTTAGTGGACGTGATTCTGTGGGTGGAAAGGAGGTGTTCGGTGGCCCTGGAGGCTGGGTTGTTGAAAGTGCAGTCGAAGCTCCAGATGGAGTTCGGGTTAGTGTCTACAGGTAAGGCAGTGGGGCAAATACGGAGGGTCAGGAGGGCAGGGCATGAGTTTGGGGAGAAGGCGAGTATGATGTTGGCTCATCAACCTAGGAAGCAGGAGGCGGGGAGGGTGATTGGCATGGTGACGGATGGGAGGGGAAGAGCAGTTCTGGACCCAGTGGGGGTGAATGGGGTTTTTGAGGTATTTTATAAGAAGCTCTATGAATCGGAGCCCACGGCCGCGAGGGGTTGGGGGGTTGGGGGGGGGGAATGCTGCGATTCCTGGACAGATTGGAGTTCCCCAAAGTGGAGGGAGGGAGACCTGGTGGAGGGGCTGGGGGCCCACATTAGATTGGTGGAGGTGATGGAGGGTAGGGGGGCGATGCAGGCAGGGAAGGCTCCGGGCCCGGATGGGTTGCATGCGTCGCCCCTGCATCGCCCTTCGATATCCTTAATTTTGAAGAAGGATAAGGACCCAGAGCAGTGTGGGTCCAACAGCCCTATATAGTTGTGAAATGTCGACGCCAAACTGCTGGCAAAAATCTTGGCCTCCCGGATTGAGGACTGTGTGCCAGGAGTATTAGGAGAAGACCAGACGGGGTTTCTAAAGGAAAATCATCTGGCGGCTAACTTAGGCGGTTATTAATGGTGATAATTTTGCCCCCGGAGGAACAGGAGATGGTGGTCACTATGGACACGGTGAAAGCGTTCGATCGGGTGGAGTGGGAGTATTCGTGGGAAGTGCTGGGATGGTTCGGGTTTGGGCAGGGGTTTGTGGACTGGGTCCGGTTGTTGTGTAGGGAGCCGGTAACGAGTATAAGGACGAATCGGGTGATTTTGCGATACTTCGGACTAAACAGTGGGACAAGGCAGGGTTGCCCACTCTTCCCGTTGCTTTTGCCTTGGCGATAGTCACTGGCAAAGGCGCTTAGAGCATCAAGGAGTTGGAGAGGGATAGTGCGGGGGAGGAGCGTGGAGCAGAGGGTCTCGCTATATGCGGACGATCTGCTGCTTTATATATCGGGCCCACTGGGAAGTATTGGGGGAGTTATGAGCATTTTAGAGGGGTTTGGCCGGTTTCCTGGATATAAGTTAAAGATGGGGAAGAGTGAGGTCTTCCCGATCGAGACACGGGGGCAGGAGAGGAGGTTGAGCAAGCTGCCATTGAAGGTGATGGGGGAGAGCTTTAGGCATTGGTGTTGATGGGTTTGCCTGAAGATGGAAACCGTTTATCGACTTCTTCAAGGAAAGTTACGGTGTCAGCATGGGGTTTGCTAGTGAGGGGGAGGGGGGGTAAAGGGGTTAAAGCAGGGAAGTCAGGACAGGGGGGGGAGGGAAATGGCAGGGAGGTTGGGGCAGTTGGGTAGTTTAGTTATTTATTTGTTATGAGGGTTTCTGTTTGTTCTTACTATTGTGTGGGTTGTGTTTTTTTAAATAAATTTAGAATACCCAATTCACTTTTTCCAATTAAGGGGCAATTTAGCGTGGCCAATCCACCTACCCTGTTGTTGGGGTGAAACCCATGCAAACACGGGCAGAATGTGCAAACTCCACATGGACAGTGACCCAGAGCCGGGATCAAAACTGGGACCTCGGCACCGTGAGGCAGCAGGGCTACTACCCACAGCGCAACTATGCTGCCCTGCGTTGGTTGTGTTTAATATACATACAAATGCCTTCATGGAATATGAAAAAAATGTTCTCATGTGCCCAGTGTTAATAAATTAACCCACAAAATGCTTACTCAATCCCTTTTGTGTGAATGGTGCCTTTGGGCTGGAATCTTCCGCCTCGCCCACCGCAAGAACATCACGGACAAGGCTCCAACAATGGGGAAATCCATTGACCTTTGGGGGGAGGGTGTTCCCCGGTCGCCAGACGGATGCAGCCGGAGAATTACGGCCTATATATCATTAGAATAGCACGACAAGGAAGCCTCACTACTGGCCACTGAAGTGCCTTCCCCAAAGGAGGAAATGCACGGTTCCTGCTGGCTCTCTAGCCAATGGGCCAGAACCCATCGTCTTGAATAAATGGCACCCATTATTTCCCCCACCTAATGTGCGACCATGTGCTGGATATAATGCGCCCCCACCAAGCATGTTTTCAGCAGGGCAAGACACATTAAATACGGCCCTTTAATAGGGCCTCCCACCTTCCTGCCTATCTCAGAGCTGAGCCCCATAATACGCTCGGTGAACAGGCACTGAAATCGCCTGTCCACCCACCAAATTTAAATGAATAATTAAGGGTCTATCAGGCTTGTTAGCAAGCTTATTAATGTGGATAATACACATTTTGGATACTACGTTTGACAAAGATGCGAAAGGCTCAATCTAAATAAATATCAATGATCTTCCTTTCTTTAGATTTGCACTGCTCTGGAACTGGGTCAATACTTTGCAATCTCATTTCACTCAGGACATCTTACAGCTAGACAAGAGGGAGGACTTTCATCCACTTGATTCGAGCTACAGTCCAAACAAGGCTCCAGAGCTGCCAAGACATGGTTATAAACTTGCAGCCAAATGTCAGGCACCACGACTGCTTTGATTCTGTAAGCACGCTGTGCATTGACCAAATCCTCGGCAGGATTTTCCAACATTTAGAATATAACTAATAATTACCAAAATATTCTGCATACAGCAATTCATGTATCTTGAAGTGAAAGGCTGAGGCTAGATTTTGTACCCGGCCCTGCCAAAGGAAAACTATAAAATCCATTTGTTTTTTGGAGTACTTTTACATATGCGGTGTTCTTGTATTTTTTTTTTAAACTACTGCAGGTGCTTACTTTGGCGAAAGCAATTCTCCCGAGTGGTCCAACCAACTCCAACATTCAAAGTGCTGCAGCTTCTTAAATGTTGCCGAAAAACCTCCCAAGGGTTTCCTGGATTTGAATAATTGTCAATCGCATTCAAAAATGACCAACCTTTCTACATTTAACTGAGCAAATGTTTGTCTTTGTTTGAAGCTAGCTTGGCTTTCCCCTCAAGATTTACTGACAACCAAATAAAATATAAAGTATGTGTATCAAGTTTAGCCGGGTGTTGTGTGGTGACTGGTTCAGAGATTGTTGCTTAAATTTAAACAGTCAGTATGTGTCCCTTCATCTTTCATCTGATTTTGAATTCCTACCAGTATGTCTACATATTTATCCAGAGATAGGTATGTCTCAAATAATGCGTGGAATATTTGTATCAAATCAGCGCACTTCAGATGAGCCCGAATGTTTAATAACTTGGGATATTTTCCCAGATCGGAAAAGCTACCTTCGGGTACCTCTGTTTATGAGAAGGGTTCTGGATCTAAAACAACCGCTCCCCTAATTGTTTTTTTTGGAGGGAGAGTTAATGGTAGCATTCTGTATTTCATTAAATTGGTTATGTATCTGATTTAACCAGTTAGCCCAGTGAAATCATTCTCCCTGTAATTTTTTTGCGATGACTTCATTATGATATTTGTCAGGACCCACTGTATTCTTAGTGGAAGAAATAATAATTTCAAGATACATATGGTGAATTTTACAGCTTTGAAGCTGAACGGGACTGGCACTGGTGCATTAACCTTTAATTGCACCCACTTGCGATCTGGCAGCTTTCAATGGCCAGTAATTTAAAGTACATTATTTTGTCTACTTTTACACTGAATATTACGTGAGGGTGATGTAAAGAGAAAGGAAAGAACATTGGAAAAGTCACAAGGATTTAACTTGAACAATGACCACTGTATTGCTTATCTTTCCAACTCGAAGCTGTTCTCCCATTGTGGAGCTGACCCCTGATTAGAATCTGTTCAGAATAATTGAAGGGAATAAGCAGCCTTTTGTTGCAGAATTTCAAAGCCAAACCCTTGGCAGTTCTGCAGATGATGTCATGTGGCAAATTGTGCTGAAGTTTGTTATTTCACAGAGATCAACCCCCCCCCCCCCCCCCCCCCCCCGCAACCCCCCCCCCCCCCCCCACCCCTCTCCCTTTATTCGCAACAGGAATATTCAACGGGCACTTAGTATCCATCCAAACATTATTCTAACAAGTGGGTTTTTTGGACATTTCAAACTTTAGACTGACTAAAGGCAAGGTCAGTGGAAGAGACTGGAGGGCAGTAATTAAAAAGCTGATGTGATATAACACAAAACAGATTGCGTATTTGTCCGTTTTGCACACCCTCACAACCCTTGACCCCTGGTGGACATGGCACCCCGTGGAGGAGGACACCCGCTCCGGGTGGCTGTGATGGTCATGGCAGCCCTTACCTGTTACTCCACCGGGTCATGCCAGAGATCGAGGGGACATGTGTGGCATACCGCAAGCTACAACGCAAAGGTGCATTCAGGTGGTTACAGATGCTCTGTATGCCTGGGCAAAAGACTATCTCAACTTTGACCTGGACCATGCCCATGAAGATGCCTGGGCTGCAGGATCCGCTGCCATCGCCGGAATGCCCCAGGTCCAGGGGGCGATGGATGGCAAGCATGTTGCCCTGAGAGCACCAAGGTATTGGGGAGTGTCCGATATTAACAGGAAGGGGTTGCACTCCTTGACTGTTCAGATCATGTGTGCCACAGCCTTAGAAACATGCACGTGTCTGCCCGTTAGCCTGGGAGATGCATGACATCTACATCCAGGGGCACTCAGTGTCTTCGAGGGCCATCCCAGGATGACGGGTTGGCTCGTAGGGGACAAGGGATACCTGCAGACGACATGGCTGATGATGCCGGTGTGGAGGCCTAAGACCGAGGCCCAAGATGCCACCTGTGTCATTGAGCAGTGCATCGGGCTGCTCAAGATGTGCTTCGAATGCCTTGACCACTCTGACGGTGCCTTACAGTACACCCCCCCCCCCCCCCACCCACCACACCCCCAATCCCCGATCTCCCGCTTTACAGTGGTCTGCAGTGTCCTCCACAACCTGGCACAGCAGTCGGGAGACATGCTGGAAGAGGAGGACGAGGAGCAGGAGGAGGCGGATGGAAATGTGGCCTGTTCTGAGGAGGAGGAGGAGGAGGTGAACCAAGAGAGTCTGGAGAATGGAGGACAGGCAAAGGTCTGACATGCCAGGAGGACCAAGAAGCCCCTAATCATCTCCAGATTCTCCTAGGACGAGACTGTCTGTCAATCGCTCCCTCAAATTTCCCTCCCTCCCCCCCATTTCCATCCCGGCTCATTCCCCGCCACCCCCCCCCCACCAGCTCCCATCACACCACCTCCTCCCCTGACCACCCTGTTCCCACCTCCAAGGGTCTGTGTAACATTACTCCAGGATGATGGGCCTAGGTTTGCACTGTCAGTGAGCGCTATACAAGGCAGGAGAGTGATGATAACTCACTGTGAGGAAAGCTCTGGTGCTCCTCAGTTTCTGCTAAAGTCTGACTCCTGTCTTTCTGCTGACGGCGCGCTCACATCCATTCTCCAAACAGGTATGCATCGGGGTCTTTTGACCTTGGACCACTGTGCCCGGTTGGAGGCAGCGGAGGACAACAGGGGGAAAGGGTATTGGCAGGTCCGCTGTGAAGATTAATGAGACAGCTGCTTTCCATGTATGAGGTGTCACATGTTTTAATGAGGAGCATTTTACTGTCACAGATTTCCATTCCCCCTGGCTACAGATAGTGACCCCACAGTGCACATTCAGTGATCCTCAATCTTCTTGATCTTTCACGGTCTACTGCTATGTCTAAGTGTGACCCCAGGATGGACATTAGAGATGGAAGCAGTCTGCTGCTTTCCATGCCCGGTGGCCTTCGATGTCCTTGGTGGACATCCTCTGGAGAGCCTGGAGCCGGGGGGGGGGGGGGTCATCAATGTCACTGGTGTCGCCGTGCCACCCTGTTTTGCCGGCGGTCCTTGAGATGAGGGGGGAATTAGAAGGGTTCCGATAGGCCTGACTCATCAGATGGTGAGCCAGCAAGACAATGGTCAGTGAGAGGGGGTAGGATCATTTGTCAACTCACTTGAAGCAGGTCATCAGCAGATCCTCACCTCTCTGGTGCAGGCCAACCTCACGGCCGATGACTGCTCTCTCCTTGGTTAACCCCGGACCTGTTCCTCATAGCGGGCGAGGAACTCGAATCTCTGGGATTCCTCCCCCATCTTGGCCCTTTCCCATTTATTATGGACCATCTTCTCCTGCAGGGATAAGAAGAAGGCATTGTGAACCGCATGGTTGATGGGTCAGGGGGGTCAATAGCAGGCGGCACGTGTGGGCACCGTACCTGGACATAAAGCGGTTGTGCTGGTCGGCACCAAGAGGTTCTGCGGAACAAGCACGAGGGTCGGATGTGGGGGGGGTGCAAGGTGTGTCAGTCAGTGATCTGTGCGGATGGGGCGGGTGAGTTTGAGAATTTGAGGGGTGGCAGGCAGAACTGGTGCCAAGAGAGAGGTGGTAACTTACCCTTGGAGCTCGTTGGTCTTCTTCCGACATTGGATGGCGGGTTCCTTATCATGCTGCCCGCACTGACAGCTGCTGCCTCTGCATCCCATGCAGCATTGCTCACCATTGTGTTGGTCCACTGGCCCCCTCCAAGAAAAGGTTGCCCCTCATCCCATCTGCAGCATCGAGAAGCCTGGCCAGGTGGCCAGCACCAAAGCAAGGAGCAGATCTATGCGCTGCAATGCTTGTGCGTTGACTGGGACTGAGTGGTGAGGGAGCGTTTGAAAAGAAGTTCCCCTTTGTAAGCGGTGAGCAGCTGTGGCACTAGTCGGGCAAATCAGACGGCGAGGGAGTCAGTAATGTCGAGAATGTCATGGGGGCTCATTTGAATATGGGCCGTAATCTCGTCAACATGGCCATCGCAAAACTCCCTGCCAAAGGCGTCCAAAACCAGACTTTAACTTTGGTCCACTGAATCGCGCCCCTCAAGCTGCAGACACTTATTGCAGATATTGCTGTAGATCACAGTGATGTCCACCAGGTGCCATATGCTCCAGCTGCAACACATCACCTGCCCTGCCATCTTTATGGTGTTTCATTTAATTTAATTTTGAAATAGTACTCAATTATTACCTGTAGTTATATCAATTGGTTTCACACATTAACCTGCTGAAGGAGCTGCGCTCCGAAAGCTAGTGATTCCAAACAAACCTGTTGGACTTTAACCTGTTGTTGTAAGACTTCTTACTGTGCTCACCCCAGTCCAACGCCAGAATCTCCACATCATGTAAATTTAATGCAATACTTAAATCTCCACAGTATCAGTTCATATCAAGTCCCTCTATTTGGAGAGAAGAAATACTTAAAATTCACCAACCACTCACCTACCTGCTCACCTAATTAATGCTAGCACAGGTTTCAACTCTCACATCCTGCTGCAGGTCTCTGGATGCCTCTCTTGGCCTACTCCTTTTATGTATAAGGTCAGAATAGCAAGTCCTCACTCTCTGCACCAAATTCCCTCACTCATCAACTTCCCAAGCTAACACTCAGTGTCGAGCTGCATTCGGTGATAAGCTGCTTTCTTTGCACTTGCTGACTTACCACTTCTCTCAACCCTTCGATTTATACTGCATGAGAAGAAAGTGCTGATTAGTTGGCAAGTAGACTCTGCCATGGAGAAAGCACCAGGTGACTGACCGTTAATTACCACACATTGTTTGAAATTTAAACCAAGGAGCTTGATCTTCACTGGTCAAGGCATTGCCCTGAGAAGTAAGTCAGTGAGTGACAGTCACTTATTTTGTTTGGATGAAATAGGCGCAATATGTGTACATGTTCTTTCTGTCTGCAAAGGACATGTCCCTGAGTATTAATAAATATAGCTTCCAATACATTCAAATGTGCCACACTGCAAGCCTGACTGACAATCTTAAATTGGTTGTCGACATAATCCTGAGCCCACTGAGGACTATTTAGCAAATGTTGTCCAATCAATACAGGCAGCAGTATTGAAAGAGTACAGGTTTATGAAAAGTGGAAGATGGGAGGCTGGTCAGCTGAGATATGGAGTAGTTGGGGGTGAAGATAACCAGTACAAATGAGGATTTCAGCAGCAGATGGGCTGTTGCAGGGGTGGGGATGGGCAATATTTTGGAGTTGATATTTGGTAGTCTTCTTGATGGGAGAGGATATGAATGTGGCAGGATGCTCAGCTCAAGTCAAACAGAATGGGGAGTTTGTGAGCAGTTTCCACCTTCCAAGTTAGGGAACCGAGGTAGTAATAGGAGTGGAAGTCAGTGGCTTTGGCCTTTCCAATTCAGCAAAATCTTTCCTACCTGGTATACATGGGGAATGGGTGGTGCTAGTTATTCAATGATGTCAGTATCAGGGAGAGTTATATTTACCAATGGAATACAGTGTAAGACCTGTAGCATAAACTAAAAGACAAGTACTCAGGAAATAAAGGACAGCATGCTCATTACGTTACAACATAAATTAAAGTATAATGTAATACAGTGTACAGGCTCAGGTTGCGGATAACTTTGTAATTGCTCCCAGCTGGGAAAGTGATGATTCATATGAAGGGAACATAAAAATTCTGGTTAGTGGAGAATTTTGGGTGGGAGAGTGCTGACTAAAGCAAAGTTTACTATACTTAATTCGAGGCAATGTCAGTTTACCTACTTCCGGATGTTGGTCAAGGAATGTGAAAAATCAAAAGCAGTCCATTTGTTAGCCTAACTGTAACGCATCTAATATCTTGACTAGCCCTAAATAGGAGGTCAAATTGGAAATCTTGTCAGTTATTATGGGTCAGCAATGAACTGGATAAATTTGTTGAGCACCGTCAACTATAACCAGCAGAATTAATGGCGAGGAAGCCGGTTTCCGTCACCTGGTGATGAAATGAACCTCAGGAAAGCAAACCTGCCGAGGTGAAAGTGACTGTCCTTAACATCAAGGCAGCATTTGATTGAGTATGGCATCAAGGAGCCCTAGCTAAACTGGAGTCAATGGGAATCAGAGGGAAAATACTCTGCTGGTTGGAGTCATAGCTGGCACAATGGAAGATGGTTGTGGTGATTGGAGGTCAATCATCTCAGCTCCAGGACATCACTGCAGGAGTTCCTCATGGCAGTGTCCTAGGCCCAATTATAAGGCCAGAAGTAAGAATGTTTGCCGATGACTGAACAATGTTCAGAACCGTGCACGACTCCTCACATAATGAAGCAGCCCATGTCCAAATTCAGCAAGACCTGGACAATATCGAGGCTTGGGCGGACGAGTGGCAAGTTACATCCGCGCCACACAAGTGCCAGCCAATGACCATTTCCCACAATATAAGATCTAACCATCGCCCCTTGTCATTCAATGGCATTACCATCACTGAATCCCCCATAATTAACATCCTGGGGGTTCTGATTGATCAGAAACTGAACTGGACTAGCCATATTAATAGTGTGGCTACCAGGGCAGGTCAAAGGTTAGGAATCCTATGCCGAGTAACTCACCTCCTGACCCCCCCAAAGCCTGTCCACCATCTACAAGGCACAAGTCAGGAGTGCAATGGGATACTCTCCACTTGCCTGGATGAGTGCAGCTCCAACAACACTCAAGAAGCTCGACACCATCCAGGACAAAGCAGCCCGCTTGATTGCTCCCCTTCCAAAAAGTTTCAAACCGTCCACCAGCGACGAACAGTGACACCATGTGTACCATCTACAAGATTTACTGCAGTAACTTGCCAGGGTTCCTTAGGCAGTACCTTCCAAACTCACAACCACTACAATCTCGAAGGACAAGAGCAGCAGATACCTGGGAACCCCACCGCATGGAGGTTCCCCTTCAAGTCACTCACCACCCTGACTTGGAAATATATCGCTGTTCCTTCACCGTCACTGGGGCAACATCCTGGAAGTCCCTCCCTAAAAGCACGGTGAGTGTATATACACCTCAGGGACTGCAGCGGTTCAAGAAGGCACCTTCCGAAGGGCAACTAGGGATGGGCAATAAATGCTGGCCTAACCAATGGCACCCACATACCGTAAATTATTATTTTTTTTAATTTGACATTTAAATTTGAAAATCCCCATTATGGTAATGTGATAATGTTTTCCCAGTGTTACTTAACTTCACTTCAATTTTTTTTAAAACATACACACCATCATCAGTGTTAAATCATTGTTGCAGAAGCAGCACAGTCCTGCTGAACCAAACAAAATGGCTCGACTGGCCAAAAAATATCTTAAGCACTGAAAATCTGAAATAAAACTAACATGGAGAGCTCACAAAGTGTCCTGCCCAAAAAAAGAATTGACGTTTCAGTTTTAATTGCTGGCTGAATTGCTGTCCATTTCCAATATTTGTAGTGTGTCGCTGAGTGGGAAAGGAAGGTGGGGGTTCAACCTGCACCCATGGTCACTTTTCTGCTTCTCACAGTGTTGGAGTGGATATAATGGGCGCGATTCTCCGAGCCCCGCGCCGTGCCGGAGAATCGCTGCAACCGCGCCACGCCGCCCCGAAGCCAGCGCGCGATTCTCCGAGGTGCGGAGAATCGGCGCCATTTGTGCCGGCGCGTTTGGCGCACCGCCGGTCGCGGTTCGCTGCCCGTGGCCGGGCTGCCGATTCTCCGGCCCGGATGGGCCAAGCGGCCACGCGAAAACGGCAGAGTCCCGCCGGCGCCGTTCACCCCTGGTCACTGCCGGCGGGAACTCTGCGCGAAGGGTCGGGGGGGCGGCCTGTCGGGCGGGGCAAAGCGCTCCTTCACCGGGGAGGGGGGGGGGCCTCTGACGGGGTCTGGCCCGCGATTGGGGCTCACCGATCGGCAGGCCGGCCTCTTGCCCCCCCGGGCCTACTTTGTTCCGCTTCCGGCCTCAGAACCCCCGCGCCATGTTGCGTCGGGGCTGGAGGGTTGAAGAAGTCCCCCGCGCGTGCGCGGGTTGGTGCGGCCCAACTGCGCATGCGCGGGTTGGCACGGCGCCCATTTGGTGCCGGGAAGGGAGGCCGGAGCAGCGTGACGGCGTTCACGACGGCGCGAACACTCCATTTTGGAGAATCGCGCCCAATGTTACCATGTATTTTGGTATATTTGCAAGACTGGAGCACGTACCCTCACTGCCAATATCCACAGCTACATGGGCAGATCTAAGATTTGATGGGTCAGGCCCCTGACTATCAGTGCCACCTCCTGTTTTCTGTACATTTAATTGATTGCTCACCTGCCTCCGCTTCTTGTGAGTGTTTGAACGTCCAGTGCAGGCGCCTCATTCAATAAACCCCGTGGTCCTGAAAAGTCTTGTCAAGAACTCACAACAGCTGCAGTCTTTGTGTTCATAGGTGCCTGAATATAAGAGGGATCATTTTCACCATTTCAAACAGTCTCTCATTTCATAAGTTGGCTTCAATCCCCTTTTAAATGTTGGCAGTATTATGACAAAATATTTTCCTCTATTGCTTATTTTGGGGGGTTTCTGACACAAGAGAGAGAGTGGAAGAGTACTGATCTGGAAGTCCCATAGACTGACTGAGCGTGTTGTAGTGGATACCCAGAGGAGGCTCGAGAGGATCCGTTTCAAAGATTAAAAATGCAATCCTCACAAGGAATTAACAAAACAACTGGTCCCACAGATTTCCTTACAAATTTACATTCCAGCTAAAAATTGGGAAAAGGCTCCATTAGTATTGAAAAGCAATGAACAAAAAATAATCTCCTTCAGAGCCGTGAGGTCGGTGAACAGGCGTCAGCTGCAGACACTAACGATGGCTTATGGGAACCCTGGTGGAATGAAGAGAGCCTGATGAGAATTTCAGTTTCAGCCACTGTACCCCATGGGTGAGTATTTCCCACTTCGAATGCACCAAATAATTGTTGTAGGCGTGCGCTTCAGGAAGTACATAGGCTTTTAAAACAACTGCAGGCTAAAGACACATTACACATTTCGCTTCAGTCTAATTAAGGACCCAATTTGAGAACATTCTCACTTAAAGATTGCCTATCTTTTAATCGTAGAATGCGAGGTTCGCTAGTAACTACTGCTACCTCAGTCTTTTGTGGTGCCATTGAAAGAAGCTGTGCCCATTAGGCCTCTTGTGTTCTGTGATATAACCGTTGTAATGATGTTCACAGAACATCTAGTTGGTTAACTAGGAAGATGATTTATTAACAAACACGTGGTAAGATAACCAACAAACTATGGTACAGACAATGGGTACTAAATGAATTCAGTGAATTCTCCTGGAGTGTGTGACTATCCTCTCATACGTTTTACTACCAACTGGCGGGTAACTCAAGTCACGTGATGGATCTCTATCGCCACCGGCTGGTTGGAGGTCGCATTGCTAACTATATACTGTGCACGGGCATATCACCTCTAGGCCCATTCTCTCTTCCATCCTTTCCTTCACTCTGTAGCGGCCTAGAGGGTATGCACAGGCAAGGAATTGAAAGTACAATGCAATCAAACTAAGAGGAAAATTCAAAGCTTTGAAAATGTAATCATTGGGAACAAACAGTCTACCCAGAAATATTGTCAAGAAAGGGCTTTGAAATCATTTTTTTAAAAAGCTTCCTCCTCAGCCCTGCCCCCAACCCCATTAACAAAATCAACAACAGTTGTCAGCACTAATTTTGTATTTTAAGGGAGTTCAGTAACAATGCATGTTTATCTTTTTAAACACAGGGGCACACTAACAAAGACACAATAATTGTGTCACGGAACATTTAATTCATGATTAAACTTCTCCCTGTGTATTCTTGTCAAACACTTACTTCACCCCTCACTTTCTTTATTACTCACGAACATCTGGCAGCCAGCATTTTACAGGTTGCCTAATTTTTCTTCGAGACAAAAAAAAAATGGGTAGTATGAACTTGCCAGCTGGTTGACATTACATCACACCTGAAGTAATTGGATCACGATGGTTGAAGTGCAGCTTCACTTTATTTATTTTTTTGTTGACCAGAGCAAGCTACTCTAGGTTAGACTTTGAGCTTTTACTAACCATCAAGATTTCCAGCTCTCCAAAGTGCTGTTTGCCCCAGACATGAAAATTCTGAGTCCGTGCAAAGTGAATTAAGGTGGAATGTTTCGGCAGGGCAAATGACTCTGCCGGGTTTACGGAAGTTTAGATGTAATTGAGTAGACTGATGTAAAGGAAAGTAAGACAAGGCAAAGCAAAATCAGGAAACCTTCCCAAGTACAATGTGACATCACGACCATCCAGTCGAATAAACACTGACGATCTACTTACAAGAATAGAGACATTTCACAGAGATCCTCCTGCACATAGCACCTCGGAGGTAACAATTAAATATGTCACACGCCGCTTATATCATGTTGAAATGTCACAATGTAGCCCCACACAATTAGTTACTTTGGAAGTTAAGTAACTGTTGTCATTGTAATTACGCACATTCACAGACTTCATTAGAAACACGAAAGGTGGGTTGCGGCGATGCCTTGCTAGCCGCACGTTTCGGCGGCTCCAGCTCCGACGGATCTTCGGGCTCTTTTAAGAGCCCCAACGGGAAATGTTTGGGCGACGCAACCCGGTGTGGGGTGAGTGAGTAGGGAGTCCCCCCCCCAACGAAGGAGGAAAATATCGGCGGCGGCGGCTGCAGCGCGAGGAATCGTCGACGAAAGGGACAGAAAGGGAGAAGACACAAGATGGCGGCGGAGAAAGCTCAGGCGACATGGGGGCCCGAGCAAGACGAATTTTTGAGACGGTGTGTGGAGCTACTAAAGAGGGAGGTGCTGACTCCGATGCTACAGGCAATTGAGGGGCTCAAGGAGGCACAAAGGACCCAGGAGACAGAGCTCCGCGTGGTGGAGCAGAAGGTGACGGATAATGAGGACGAGATCCTGGGCCTGGCGGTCAAAACACAGACGCACGAGGCGCTCCACAAAAAGTGTACTGAAAGGATCGAAGCCCTAGAAAACAGAGCGCGAAGGAAGAACCTTCGGATACTGGGTCTCCCTGAGGGAGTGGAAGGAGCGGACTGTGGAGCTTATGTAAGTACGATGCTAAGCTCATTGATGGGAGCTGAGGCCCCTGCGGGCCCCTTGGAGTTGGAGTGGGCACATCGGATCCCGGCGAGAAGACCAAAAGCGGGAGAACCGCCCAGGGCGACAATCGTGCGATTTCACCGCCTTAAAGATAGAGAAGAGGTCCTGAGATGGGCTAAAAAGGTGCGGAGTAGCAGATGGGAGAATGCAGTGGTACGGGTGTACCAGGATTGGAGTGCGGAGGTGGCGAGAAGGAGTGCGAGTTTTAACCGAGCCAAGGAGGTGTTACACAAAAAGATGGTGAAGTTCGGGATGCTGCAGCCGGCACGACTATGGGTCACGTACCAGGAGAGACACCATTATTTCGATACGGCGGAAGAAGCATGGACCTTTATTAAAGAGGAGAAATTGGATCGGAACTGAGGGACTGATACTGTAGGGAATGTTATTGTTATTGTTATGGTTGATGTAAATAGAGAAGTAAATTGGGATGGGGGGAGACACTAGGAAATGTGGGCGCCGGTGAGGGGGGAAAGAAGGGACATAGGCGGAGAATGAGGAATGGGAGGGGGAGAGGAAAGGGAGCTGCGCCACAAGGGGCGGGTCAGATAAAGGGATGTTCCCGCGCCAGAAAGATTATGGCGGGAAGACAGGCGCAAGGCGGATGGGAGTTCCCCACACGGGGGGTCAAGGAGTGAGCAGGAGTAGCCGGGGTCAGTTGAAGTCAGCTGACTTGCGGAAGTAATATGGGGGGAGCAATCACGCTAGAAAGGGATCTAGCGGGGGGGGGGGGGGGCAACTGGGTTGCTGCTGCGGAAATCAAACAGGAAATGACTAAAGAGTGGGTGGACGGGGATGGAATGCGACGCCTGGGGAGCGAGTGGGAGCGCGGAGGCGGGATATGGGACTGGCCTAGAGAAGGTGATGGCTAGTCAACACGGGAGGGGGGCAGATAGCCCCCTAGTGAGGCTGATCACGTGGAACGTGAGAGGCCTGAATGGACCGATTAAAAGGGCCCGAGTGCTCGCGCATTTGAAAGGACTAAGGGCAGACGTGGCTATGCTCCAAGAGTCGCACCTGAAGGTGGCGGACCAAGTTAGGTTAAGGAAAGGATGGGTGGGACAGGTGTTCCACTCAGGACTAGATGCAAAGAATAGAGGGGTGGCCATATTGGTGGGGAAACGGGTAGCATTTGAAGCAAAGAACATCGTAGCAGATAGCGGAGGTAGATATGTAATGGTGAGTGGCAGGCTGGAGGGAATGGAGGTCGTGTTGGTTAATGTATATGCCCCAAATTGGGACGATGCGGGATTTATGAGACGGATGCTGGGTCGTATACCGGACCTGGAGGTAGGAAACTTGATATTGGGAGGGGACTTCAATACCGTGCTGGACCCAGGGCTAGATAGATCCAGCTCAAAGACCGGAAGAAGGCCGGCAGCGGCCAAGGTGCTCAAGGCGTTTATGGACCAAATGGGGGGAGTGGATCCATGGCGATTTCTTAGACCGAGGGCCAGGGAGTTCTCCTTCTTCTCCCATGTCCATAAAGTGTACTCCCGGATAGATTTTTTTGTTTTGGGAAGGTCGTTGATCTCAAGGGTGGAAGAAGCTGAGTATTCAGCCATAGCGGTTTCGGACCATGCCCCACACTGGGTGGACCTGGAACTAGGAGAGGAAAGGGAGCAGAGAGCACTCTGGCGATTAGATGTGGGATTGATAGCGGACGAGGGAGTGTGTGGAAGAGTGCGGGGGTGTATTGAGAGATACCTGGAGGTCAATGACAACGGGGAGGTCCGTGTGGGAGTGGTATGGGAAGCACTAAAAGCGGTGGTCAGAGGAGAGCTGATCTCCATTGGGGCCCACAAAGGGAAAACAGAGGCCAAGGAAAGGGAAAGATTACTAGGGGAGATTTTAAGGGTGGATAGGGAATTTGCAGAGACCCCGGAGGAGGGACTGTACAGGGAGAGGAGACGACTCCAGACGGAGTTTGACCTCCTGACCACCAGAAAGGCGGAGGTGCTGTGGAGGAAGGCACAGGGGAGGAGGTATGAATATGGGGAAAAGGCTAGTCGCCTGCTGGCCCATCAGTTGCGAAAGAGGACAGTGGCGAGGGAGATAGGGGGAATTAGAGACGAAAAGGGAGCCACGGTGCGAAGAGCAGGGAAGATAAATGAGGTGTTCAATACCTTTTCTGAGGGACTGTATAGGTCCCAACCCCCAGAGGGAGAGGAGGGGATGCGGCAGTTCCTGGACCAATTGAGGTTCCCGAGGGTGGAGGAGCAGGAGGTGGAAGGCCTGGGGGCACCGATTGGGGTGGATGAGGTTATTAAGGGGCTGGGGAACATGCAAGCAGGGAAGGCTCCGGGACCAGACGGGTTCCCGGTGGAATTTTATAGAAAATATGTGGACTTGTTGGCCCCGTTGTTGGTGAGGACGTTCAATGAGGCCAGGGAAGAAGGGACTTTACCCCCGACAATGTCGGAGGCGACGATATCGCTAATTTTGAAGAGGGATAAAGATCTGTTGCAGTGCGGGTCCTATAGACCTATTTCATTATTGAATGTGGACGCCAAATTGCTGGCAAAGGTACTGGCATCGAGGATAGAGGACTGTGTCCCGGGGGTGGTGCACGAAGACCAGACAGGGTTCGTAAAAGGGAGACAACTGAATGTTAACGTGCAACGACTATTAGGGGTGATAATGATGCCCCCAGTGGAGGGGGAGGCAGAGATAGTGGCGGCAATGGATGCAGAGAAGGCATTTGATAGGGTGGAGTGGGAGTATTTATGGGTGGTGTTAAGGAGGTTTGGGTTCGGGAACAGGTTTATTAGCTGGGTTAAACTTCTTTATGGGGCCCCAAGGGCAAGTGTAGTCACGGGTCGGCAAAGATCGGAGTATTTCCGATTATATAGGGGAACAAGACAGGGATGCCCGCTGTCTCCACTGTTGTTCACGTTGGCAATTGAACCTCTGGCCATGGCGTTGAGAGACTCCAGGAAATGGAGAGGGGTGATTAGAGGGGGAGAAGAACACCGAGTCTCGCTATACGCGGATGACCTACTGTTGTATGTGTCGGACCCTGCGGGGGGGATGATAGAGGTTATGCGGATGTTGAGGGAGTTCGGAGATTTCTCGGGCTATAGGCTCAACATGGGGAAGAGTGAACTATTTGTGATACACCCAGGGACCAGAGTAGAGAGATAGAAAGCCTGCCTCTAAGGAAAGTGGAAAGAAACTTCCGATACCTGGGGATTCAGATCGCTAGGAGCTGGGGAACCTTGCACAGACTTAATCTGACACGATTGGTAGAACAAATGGAGGAGGGCTTCAAGAGGTGGGACATGCAGCCTCTGTCGTTGGCGGGCAGAGTGCAGGCAATTAAGATGATGGTCCTCCCGAGGTTCTTATTTGTATTTCAATGTCTCCCTATACTAATCACTAAGACCTTTTTCAAAAAAATAGACAGGAGCATCACGAGCTTCGTGTGGGCAGGGAAAGTCCCGAGGGTAAGGAGGGGGTTCCTACAACGTAGCAGGGACAGAGGAGGATTGGCGCTACCGAATTTGGGCGACTACTATTGGGCCGCCAATGTGGCGATGAATCGTAAATGGATGATGGAGGGAGAGGGAGCGACGTGGAAAAGACTGGAGAGAAAGTCCTGTAAAGGGACGAGCTTAGAGGCGCTGGTGACGGCGCTGCTACCGTTCTCACCAAAAAAGTTTACCACGAACCCGGTGGTGGCGGCAACATTGAATATCTGGGGACAATGGAGGCGACAGAGAGGTGTGCGGGGAGCCCTGGTGGGGTCCCCAATCAGGAACAACCATAGGTTTGCCCCAGGAAGAATGGATGGAGGATTTCAGAGCTGGCACCAGTTGGGAATTAGGAGGGTGGGAGATTTATTTATAGATGGGACGTTTGCGAGCTTGGGAGCCTTGGAGGAAAAGTATAAGTTGCCCCGGGGAAACTTCCTCAGATATATGCAGGTGAGGGCGTTCACTAGACAACAGGTGAGGGATTTTCTGCTGCTCCCGGTACAGGGGATTCAGGACAGAGTGCTTTCGGGGGTGTGGGTCGGAGAGGGCAAGGTGTCAGAGATATACTGAGAGATGAGGGAAGAGGGGGAGGAGTTGATGGGCGAACTAAAAGGAAAGTGGGAAGAAGAGCTAGGGGAGGAGATAGAGGAGGGTATGTGGGCTGATGCCCTAAGCAGGGTAAATTCCTCTTCCTTATGCGCCAGGCTTAGCCTGATTCAATTTAAGGTGCTACACAGAGCACACATAACGGGAGCAAGACTGAGCAGGTTCTTTGGAGTGGAGGACAAGTGTGGGAAGTGCGGCGGAAGCCCGGCTAACCACGCACATATGTTTTGGTCGTGCCCGGCACTGGAAGGGTATTGGAAGGGAGTGACGGGAGTGATTTCTAAGGTGGTGAAGGCCCGGTTCAAACCAGGCTAGGGGTTAGCTCTATTTGGAGTTGCGGATGAGCCGGGAGTGCAGGAGGCGAAAGAGGCCGACGTTGTGGCCTTTGCGTCCCTAGTAGCCCGGCGTAGGATTCTACTCATGTGGAAGGAGGCAAAACCCCCCGGACTGGAGGCCTGGGTAAACGATATGGCGGGGTTCATAAGATTGGAGCGGATAAAGTTTGCCCTGAGAGGATCGGCTCAAGGGTTCACCAGGCGGTGGCAGCCATTTCTCGACTACCTAGGGGAACGTTAGAGGGAAGACAGATGACCAGCAGCAGCAACCCAGGGGGAAGGGGGAGGGGGGGGGTGGAAGTTTTAGTTTATGTTAAATGATTAGATTACCATGTTGATTAGCCATTTGTTTATTGTTAAACTTTCTTTACTGTTATGTTTGTTCTGTAAGGGGGAAAAAATTTTGATCGAAAAAATTTCAATAAAACATATTTTTTTAAAAAGAAACACAAAAGGTATTTATTAATACGAAAAGCTGTACAGAGGCCAGCAGCCCTAGAGATAACCCACACGGCTGCCCTCATCCCTACAGGTCTTCTACATGTCTTCTGTTCAAGAGAGGATGCCACCTCTTAGGATGATTACTCATTCTCAGTCCCAATTGGTCCCCCAAGCTAGGTGACCCTTTTCTGCTGTGTTGCTCTCAAAGGGACAATGACCACAGTTATGTAGCAGAAGCAATTCTCTATGCCAGCAAGATGAAACAAGAAGCAGTAAGATGAATGGTTTCTCCATGTTATTTGGTCATATTTTTTGAGGTTGGAACAGCTGAACTCCCTGATAATGCCATAATATACACCAGTATATCATGGTGCAGACACACACACAGACACTGATGGACATGCAGTGGGACCAATCAGCATACACAACACCGCAGCCAATCACCAGTGAGAGCTAACGCACTATAAAGACAGGGGACAGGAGAGTTCCCGCTCATTCTAGTAGCAGCCAGCTCGGAGCACAGAGCTCACAGCCTGCAACACAGACATTCACCATGTGCTGAGTGCATCACCTGGTTAGGACTAGGCAAGGGTCAACAGTTAAAGCTGGTATTGCATTTACCCACAGTTCAAGTATGTTAATATAGTTAACCTTATAATAAAATAGAGTTGCACCACTTCCAGTGTTGGTGACCTGTTTGTGATCCAGAACACCCAACTCATCATGGTACAAGGATTGGTTGCATACTAGCACTTCTGAGACCCACCTCCAACTAATCAGCAGTCCGGCATCTTGCAGTATGGAGAACATCAACCCGCCACCGCCGCTCCGCATCGCCGGCACCTCAGCATACAGTGACAACCAGCAACGATACCCAGGCAAGATGTTCAAGATCCGGGTTCCGCAGCAGCTCCAGTGCCACGGCGATCTCCGCGAAAACTGGCGGGCATTCGGCAAATGTTTGAAATCTTCCCGCTGGCAGCCGAACTGGAAGACGTGGCCGATCCTGAAAAAACAGAGCTTCTCCTCACCATCGCCGGTGCCAGAGCAGAAGAGATCTTTTAAAAATTCAAGTTCTCCAAGGGGCAAAACAGGAGCGACTTCCAGGCAGTCCTGGACAAATTTGGCAAATACTGTGAGGGAAACACACTCCAACCAGCAAGGAAAGGCAAGAGAAGCGCCAGTACTCACCTCGAGGTCGAAATCCCGGAGCAGAGAACTATTTTGGTCGGTGGCCATCTTTCTAAAGGGGCTGCACTTGCGCAGTTGCGCGACGCCGCACATGCGCAATCATGAAAACGGCCATCAGTAAAGGAACCGCGATCTGCGCATGTGCAAACGCCTCCTACGTGCTACGTCACGCGCGTCATGACGTCAGAGGCCCCGGACCAAGCCCATTTAAAGGGGAAACGTCCCAAATCAAAGAAAAAATCTTTTAAACCTGTAAAACAACCTTCCTTCGCCTGGAATGACAGCACAATGCCTCAAATTGAACCAGGAAATGAAATAAACCTCTGAAGAACACTGCAACAAGCAGTTACCTACCCCCAAACCGAATCCGGTTCCGACTTCCCGCAGACCAGTGACACCGAGGACCCGAGGGAGCCTCTTCGAGTCACTGTTATAACAAAGAACAGACTGTCCCCGAATCAAAACCACCAGCCGCTGTTGGTGCACAGCATTGATCCAGACGACGAGTGATGTGCCACCCTGACGGTCAACCAGAATTCGTCACCCACCTCAGAGACTTGACTTATGAGTTTTACAATGTTGGACTCTTTGATCTGTTCTGTTATCCTGTTTCATTGTTCCAGTAGTTTGTATATAATGTTCATTTCGTTGTTGCTGTGACAGCCTATTTCTCTGCACCAGGCACCTTCCCGTGTAAATAGATTAGCCTCATGTACATAGTCATGTAAAAAACACACACACACATAGTCAGGTACATTCACTACACAATATTTATTGTCACGCAGGCACATATTCTTT
Organism: Scyliorhinus torazame; assembly: GCF_047496885.1. Lineage (NCBI taxonomy): Eukaryota > Metazoa > Chordata > Chondrichthyes > Carcharhiniformes > Scyliorhinidae > Scyliorhinus > Scyliorhinus torazame. The sequence continues at coordinate 292,672,629 of NC_092711.1, read as the reverse complement.
ATATAAAAGGAGGGTTGTCATAATATACACCAGTATATCATGGTGCAGACACACACACAGACACTGATGGACATGCAGTGGGACCAATCAGCATACACAACACCACAGCCAATCACCAGTGAGAGTGCACGTACTATAAAGACAGGGGACAGGAGAGTTCCCGTTCATTCTAGTAACAGCCAGCTCGGAGAACAGAGCTCACAGCCTGCAACACAGACATTCACCACGTGCTGAGTGCATCACCTGGTTAGGACTAGGCAAGGGTCAACAGTTAAAGCTGGTATTGCATTTACCCACAGTTCAAGTATGTTAATATAGTTAATCTTATAATAAAATAGAGTTGCACCACTTCCAGTGTTGGTGACCTGTTTGTGATCCAGAACATCCAACACATCAACTTATACATTATTTATCATATTACTGCCTCAGATGTATCTCAACAGGATAAGATCAACCAGTCAGAAGTCCTGGAATATGCTACTTTCATCAGCATGCATTCATTACTAAGCCAACAATGTCTGCCATGTTCAGTATATGGATGGTGGCCGTATATCCAAAGACTCTCAGTGCGTTGAATTGGTCACTGGGTCACGGCGTCCATACGTCCACTGCAAGGGCAACAGCAAGCAAGATATGAAGATGGTGGACATTGATACTGACAACTGGGAGAAAGTTGCTGGCGGCGTACCCTCTCATGGTTGACTGTTTCGAGGGGCATTGGGAAAGGCAAGAAGAAATGAAAAGCTGGCTGAGAGGACCCAGAGAAAAGAGAGGCCGGAAACTCATACATCTACTCAGCCATTGTCTTCCTCTGCAACAAATGGGGCAGAGTGCCACGCCAGAGTGTGGTTCCTGAGCCACACCATGCAATGCTCAACGTAGAGTTGACCACCGCAGTGCAAACATGTCACCTCACGAAATGGAAAGGTGCCACCACACACATCATTAAACTGAATAGGAGATTTCCACCCCCCCCCTCCCCACCACCCACCACCACCACCACCTCCGCCTTCATCTGCCACATGGTAGGAAATAAACATTTTATTGGAATATTCTAGAATGTTTGAAAATCAAATGTAGCTCGTTACCACCACACAGATTCTGTGTTTATTCAGACATTTTTTTTTTCTTTATTTGTTCATGGGATGTGGGCTTCATTGAAGCCCATCCCTGAGGGCCGTGGATCTGGAGTCGCATAAAGACCAGACCAGGTAAGGACAGCAGATTTCTTTCCATAAAGGACGTTAGTGAACCAGATGGTTTCATGGTCATCATTCGACTTTTCATTCCAGATTTTTATTGAATTAAAATTCCACCATCGGCTGGGGTGGGATTCAGACCCGGGATTCCCAGAGCATTGTTAGTCCAGTGACAATAGCACTATGCCACCACCTCCCCTCACACCACCACCTCCCTACACAGAACACTCCCTACACAGACAACATCCAGGCGTTTGGATCGAGTAATGTTCGAAAGCTTGCTGGTATCTGAATTTCAAATTGCTCGACTGAACCGTACTCGTGGGAACAAGCCCCGCACTGAATCGTCCCTGAAATGAAAACAAAGGCAACTAGAAGTGTCCCTTCCTGAAAATTGTACAAGAAGCTGAGAAAAAAATGATCACTTGCTTCAGAAACACAATCCAAAGGAAGGAATTTCATAAAGCTGCATGCAACAAAAAAAAATAAGCAGTGCCTCTTCCGAAAGTCATAAACAAATTTGACATCAATGCTGTAATGTGCCAGGGCTCTGTCCATTAACATAATAGTGAGACAGGAAAGATTTTAACTGCTACCCAAGCATCAATTCTAATTAAAATCATAAAGAACATTGGAAATATTATTGGATTAGAACCAAAGTTGCCATGAAATTCAAACGAATGGTCATGAAACACAAGTCTACCTTCCACAATCGCGGTTGTTATGGCTACTGATGCACTGTTTGTATGCCCAACATCAGGTTGCGAATCAGCAAAGATTCCTTCAGCTCAATGTCAGGAAAATTAAAGCCATGCTGTTGTCATTCTTACCAGCGTTTAAATACTACGTTTCGGCTATATTTAACCTCTAGCTGTCAGCTCAGCTGAACAAAGTGAGCACAGCACAACTTCAGTGTTTGTATCTTCCTGTGGTGGTCTTTTGGCCCCACATCTGGTCGTCCATCAAGACTGAATTTTTCCATCTCCAGGACATTGCATACTTGCATCCTATCGCTCTCCCCAATCCACGCCTTCATCATCTCAAGGATTGATTTCTTGAATGATTTCCTCCTCAACTCCACCCTTGACAGGTTTCAGTTAATTACGGGGGCGATTCACGGAAACATTTCAAAGTGTCATTTTGGGCAGGTTTTGGCGGGGTGTTTCTTGACGCCCGAGTTGGCGAGATCGCATCCATGTTCAATGGCACTTAATGCCAAAAGCGAGCCCCCTGGGTGGCATGGTGGCGCAGTGGTTAGCACTGCTGCCTCATGGTGCCAAGGACCCGGGTTCGATCCCGGCCCCGGGTCACTGTCCGTATGGAGTTTGCACATTCTCCCCGTGTCTGCTTGGGTTTCACCCCCACGCCCCAAAGATGTGCAGGGTAGGTAGATTGGCCACGCTAAAATTGCCCCTTAATTGGAAAAATTGAATTGGGTACTCTAAAATTTTTTTTTAAAGCGAGCCCCCACAAGCTTCTCACCATTTCTGGCTGGCAGTCTCGCTGTCTGATCCACCTGACTCACGCCTCAGCTTCCCGCCACTAACAAGGCAGAGCTGCTTTTAAACGCTCCTTCGTCACTCACTCCAGTCAATAAACAAGCGTGGCAGCGCGCAGAGCTGCTTCTCGCTTTGGCCAAGCTCCTCAGCGCCATTGATGAGAGATGGCCCACCCTGTTCTCCCAAGGGGGTGGGAGGACCAGTAGGGTCAGCAATGCCCGGGACAGGCAGTGGCAACATGATGAGGAGGACCGCCATCCAATATCGAGCTGGAAGGATAAGTTACCACCTCTCTCCTGGCATCAGTTCCGCCTGCCACACCTGAATTCCCAACCTGCTCCCGACCCCCACTAATCACTGGTTGACACATTGAACCCTGCCCACATCCGATCTTCGTGCTTGATCCTCAGCACCCCCTGGCACCCATCAGTACAACCCCTTCATGTCCACGTGCAGTGCCCACACATGCCACCTGCCAATGTGGGCGCATCAAAGAACAAAGAACAAAGAAATGTACAGCACAGGAACAGGCCCTTCGGCCCTCCAAGCCTGTGCCGACCATGCTGCCCGACTAAACTACAATCTTCTACACTTCCTGGGTCCGTATCCCTCTATTCCCATCCTATTCATGTATTTGTCAAGATGCCCCTTAAATGTCACTATCGTCCCTGCTTCCACCACCTCCTCCGGTAGCGAGTTCCAGGCACCCACTACCCTCTGCGTAAAAAACTTGCCTCGTACATCTACTCTAAACCTTGCCCCTCTCACCTTAAACCTATGCCCCCTAGTAATTGACCCCTCTACCCTGGGGAAAAGCCTCTGACTATCCACTCTGTCTATGCCCCTCATAATTTTGTATACCTCTATCAGGTCGCCCCTCAACCTCCTTCGTTCCAGTGAGAACAAACCGAGTTTATTCAATCGCTCCTCATAGCTTATGCCCTCCATACCAGGCAACATTCTGGTAAATCTCTTCTGCACCCTCTCTAAAGCCTCCACATCCTTCTGGTAGTGTGGCGACCAGAATTGAACACTATACTCCAAGTGTGGCCTAACTAAGGTTCTATACAGCTGCAACATGACTTGCCAATTCTTATACTCAATGCCCCGGCCAATGAAGGCAAGCATGCCGTATGCCTTCTTGACTACCTTCTCCACCTGTGTTGCCCCTTTCAATGACCTGTGGACCTGTACTCCTAGATCTCTTTGACTTTCAATACTCTTGAGGGTTCTACCATTCACTGTATATTCCCTACCTGCGTTAGACCTTCCAAAATGCATTACCTCACATTTGTCCGGATTAAACTCCATCTGCCATCTCTCCGCCCAAGTCTCCAAACAATCTAAATCCTGTTGTATCCTCCGACAGTCCTCGTCGCTATCCGCAATTCCACCAACCTTTGGGTCGTCTGCAAACTTACTAATCAGACCAGTTACATTTTCCTCCAAATCATTTATATATACTACAAAGAGCAAAGGTCCCAGCACTGATCCCTGTGGAACACCACTGGTCACAGCCCTCCAATTAGAAAAGCATCCTTCCATTGCTACTCTCTGCCTTCTATGGCCTAGCCAGTTCGGTATCCACCTTGCCAGCTCACCCCTGATCCCATGTGACTTCACCTTTTGTACTAGTCTACCCTGGAGTGATGTTACACAGGCCCTTGGAAGGTGGAACAGGATAGTCAGGAGGGGGCGGTGTTATGGGGGGTAATGGGGGGAAGGCGAAATTGGGAGAAAGGAGTGAAATGAGGGAAGGGAGCCAGGGAATTGAGAAGGAGGGAAATGTGCTGAAGGCAAGAAATAGAGGGTAGGGGAAGAGGGAAGGAGCGATTTGGGGGAGGGAAGGAAATGGGGGGAGGGGTTGAGTTGACAGACCCAGCTTCGTCCCATAAGAATCTGGAGATGATGAGCGCCTCCCTAGTTGTCCGGGCATGTCGGACCCTTGCCGCCGCCTGTCCTCCATCCTCCAGTGCTCTTCGTGCTCATCCTCCAGCCCCACCTGGTCCACCTCCTCCTCAGACAAGACCGCATGTCCCTCCTCCTCCAGCATATTGCATCACTGCTTTGCCAGGTTGTGGAGAGCACAACAGACCACCGCAAAGTGGGAGCCCCTCTGAGGGGTGTACTGCAGGGGACCTGGCATCGGAGCCGCATTTTCAACAGTCGGATGCATCGTTCAATGTGAGCAGAGGTGGAAACATGGGCCTCATGATAATGGGTCTCTGAATCAGTCTCAGGGCTCCGCACCAGCGTTATCAGCCATGACCTCAGCAAGTATCCCTTGTCCCCCAAGAGCTAACCAGCCATCCTGGCGCGGTGCTCAAAGACACCGGGGAACATTGAATGCCCCAGGACGTAGCTGTCATACACACTCCCTGGGTATTGGGCACACACGTGCGTGATTCTGAGGTGGTGGTCGCACACAATCTAAACATTCAGTGAGTGGAAACGTTCCCTGTTAATTAAGGGCACTTCCAATGCCCCGCTGCATGCAAGGCAACATGCGTGCAATCAATTACCCCCGGTAATTAACAATATCACCAAAGCCTGTCCACAATTTAATCATCTTTATTTGTGTCACAAATAGGCTTACATTAACATTGCAATGAAGTTACTGTGAAAATCCCCAAATCACCACACTCCGGCGCCTGTTTGGGTACACAGAGGGAGAATTCAGAATGTCGAATTCACCTAACAGCACGTCTTTCGGGACTTGTGGGAGGAAACCGGAGGAAACCCTCGCAGACACGGGGAGAACGTGCAGACTCCGCACAGACAGAGACCCAAGCCGGGAATCGAACCTGGGACCCTGGCGCTGTGAAGCAACAGTGCTAACCACCGTGCTATCGTGCCTCTCTCTCAAGCCCTGGTCCCCTCGCGAGCCCTGCAGTGAAGCAGTGGCATAGCGTTTTAGGGCTGCAGTGATCTTGACGGCCATCGGGAGTGGGAATCCTCCTCCTCCATGGGCTGCCAGAACATAAGGACGGGGCACATGTGCCACACTGTCTCTCCCTCTCCTGAGGCGGAGTCTTCTGGTGGCGCATGCTGTCCGTCAGCTGATTGAATGACCAATGATGCCTGTGCACCTTGTGCCTGTGCCTGTGCCGGTTTCCCCTCTGGATTCCTCCTCAGCCTGATGGGTGACCGGGTCTTCAGGGAGAATGGCAGCCCCCTGCACATGGTGTGCTGCTTCAGGCCTGCGTCGTCGCTGCTGTCTTCTCCGGCATTTGGCCACCTTGGTTGCTACCAGAAACGAGAGGGCAGCCGCTGCGCGATTGACACCAGCAACCCTTTTGGTGTCTGTAAGGAATTGGAGAAGGAGATAGACTAACAATCAGTTAGGGTTTCCATCCCAGGATGCTCAAATCCCCTAAGCTTTCCCCACCTTTACGTGTCCCACCTTCTCTCAGAGTGCCATCCACTGAGCCAGTTGTGCTGGAAAATCTTGCTCTGCAGATTCTTTCCTGGCCACATCAAGAGCTCTTAGTCCCCAGACCCCAGACCTCTGCCGGGAACATGAGGGAGACCGTGCTCAGGTGGCCTCCCCTGATCCACACACTCACCCTTTGGTTGCGAGAGAATCTCCAAGGCTGAAGCGCTGCTGCTTAGCGTCTGATTTTTTGACAGCTGCATCTATGGTGCTGGCACTCCTAGATGTGTCAAATGGAGGATTTTAGGAATATTGGCATCTAAATATTGGGACAACTTAAGGGTTAAAAGCATGGGGTTATAGTGTGTTTGACTGCTGTGGTCATGTTTTTAAAAAGGATTTTGTTTTGTAAAGGCCTCTGAGCTTCTAGGAGCCTGGAGGTGAAATTGACCAAAGGAATTGGGTTTTCCAGGCAGTGGTAATGCACTGTGGTTTGACTGGGGAAAGTCCCTGGGGAGTTCATGTACTTTCAGTAATTTGATTTTCAGCTTGGGGAGATGATGTCATTGCTGGGTGGAGCCAGGATGCAGAGGATCAATTTTGGAGAAGGTTTTGGAGAGAGAAGAGGTGAATTCTGATCTGTCTAACACTGAGTCCACAATTCTCTCACAGTAGCATAGTTATAATAGAGTAATAATATTTAAAGCAGAGCAGTCTTGTCTGGGGACAAGGAAGAAGAAACATGCCAGGCGAACCAGCTTTTTGAAGAGATTCAGCCAGAGTCTGAAGGGGTTCTAACATGAGCCAAATCTCTTTTATAAAGCAAGTTTACTCTATGCCAGGCTGATTTTAAGACAAATTGAGAGCTGTATGTTGCTTTATTTGTTGTTTAATGGGAAATTGAGTAGTAGTGTTTAAGGGGTAATTGTAAGCTGTCCTTTTTGCGTGTGAAGTTAAAAAGTAATATCCTATTCATAATAAAGTTTTGTTTTAACAATACCAAAACCCTATTTCCTCATGCAATCACTCCTGGAGTGAATCATTCTCTCTGCACAGCATTATAAATAATCTAAAATATTGGGGTTTTGGTCCAGTATCACAGCCACTGTTGGGGTCTGGTCTGGGATTGTAATACTAGAGTTCAGGCACACAGTTCCTGCATCAAAGTTTGCTTGACATGCTGTGCACTAATTTCTCTGCGACATGGCATGTGTGACCTCAAGGAGACACTTGTGAGTTGAGAATATTTTGTTTATTAAACGGTCAACAGTAACAAAGATTTGAAAACCAACTATGTAACATTCCACGTATCACACTAATCATTGAACAGCAAGGAAACGCCGTTCCATATTGGGACCAATACAAAGCTATATCGCTCATTTTCACACAAGAAAAATGCACGGTACCACCCCTCGCAGGTTCCTCAACAGAAACGGAGGATAACCTGAGAACGTGTTATCACGTCCAGGACGTTGTCGTAGAAATAATCTGTCCATCTATGTGTGACTTGTTCCATGTATCAGTGTCATTCTCTGTCCAGGAGCCGCAGCTGTGCAGACGCTGCCACACGATCCAATCTCAACGGAATCAAATCCTGGCATCTACAGATGCTACTGGCGCTCAAGGTGCAGTTGAACATCCTTGACTTCCAGTGTGTTTAACCCGCAGTGCCAATTACATGCAGCACTCACCACGCCAGCAACAAAAGCAACAGCAATCTGTGAAAACATTTCTTCAACGGCGTCATCAGGCCAATTTGGATTAATGTCACACACCATGTCCCACAGCGTCTTCTTGCTTCAAACCAGATTGCCTTCTGGACTCCCATGTCCCACTGAGCCCGATGTTCCAAGACCCAGGGATCTTGGAAAAAATTGCCTTCTTTCCGGCTACAGTAAAGGAAGGAAACAGCAACAGCAGCCTCCAGGCATTGGCAGTCACCAGCAGGAGTAATGCAGCAAACATAACCTGCAGCTGTGAAATGGATTCACAACAACCAAGGCCAACTCCTTATTAGCAATAGCCTTCAGCTGTGAAGCTAGAGGCTGCTCACAGTCAAAGGGAGTGAAGTTAACTTTCATGAGAGAAGCTGCAGCAGGGCTCTGTCCTGGAAGTGTTCAGGCAGACAGGCTGCAGCTGTGGTTGTCCCCGTTATGGGTCTCCACAATATTTTAAGATGGCGTGAAGGCCTCAAAGCCCCTCAACCCCCCACCATCCCCCATGCCCAGCCCAGGGTCGACTCCCAACCTGGAAAACTTCAGCACCTGAACCAAGCCCAACCCCCGAGGGGTCTCGTGTGCACTGGCGTGTGTATCATTTGCGGACGACCAGACCGAACGTGTCGCCAAAGATTCCGGCTGAGCAGTGGCCTGTGCGACATCTCTGCCACATCCTGGTGCACCTGGGACCGTGGGGATATGGAGGAGGACACCTGCTCCCAGTGTGATGGTCGCCCTGAACTTCCATGTGGCAGGATCCTTTCAGGCACCCAGTGGGCACCTATCTGGGATCTCACAGACCTCCATGCACAGGTGCGCCTGTGCCGTTAAGGGCACCCTTTATGCCTGGGCGGCGCAATATGGATGAATATGGACCGAGCCCACCAGGTTTCCCACGCTGAAATGAAAATGAAATGAGAATGAAATGAAATGAAATGAAATGAAAATCGCTTATTGTCACAAGTAGGCTTCAAATGAGGTTACTGTGAAAAGCCCCTAGTCGCCACATTCCGGCGCCTGTTCAGGGAGGCTGTTACAGAAATTGAACCGTGCTGCTGGCCTGCCTTGGTCTGCTTTCAAAGCCAGCGATTTAGCCCTGTGCTAAACAGCCCCTCTGTGCTGTTCGATTTAGCCCTGTGCTAAACAACCCCTCTGTTGGGTTCGCCACCATCATGGGAATACCCCAGGTCTAGGAGGTGATTGACAGGATGCATGTCCCCCTACAAGCACCGACGCATGAGGGGCTGGCCCTCACAAACCGAAAGGGGTTCCACTCGATGAACGTACAGTTGGTGTGCGACTACCAATCCTCATCATGCACGCCTGACCCAATATCCAGGCAGCGTGAACGATGCCTTCATCCTGGCACACTCGACCTTAAAGGCGCACCCACGGGTGAGGAGTTGGCTATTGGGTGACAAGGATTACGTGCTGCGGTTGTGGCTGATGATGCCTATTTGGAGGCCTCAGACCGACGCGGAGAACCGATACACAATGCCCACGCAGCGACCAGGGGCGTGATCGAGCAGTGCTACGGCAGCCTGAAGATGCGGTTCAGGTGCCTGGACTGCTCTGGAGGGGCTCTCTGGGACTGGGAGAATCTCAACATTGTGGTAGCCTCCTGCTTCCTCTACAGCAGAGGGCCGACATGCTGGAGAAGGAGGTTGAACGCCCAGCCTCGTCCGACGAGGTGGATGCAGAGGAGGCCAGGATGGACAGGGCATGGGGTCCGGACAGCCACTGGAGGCAGCACAATGCGCGTGCCTTGGCCACCATGCACAAGACATTCTCATCGCCACCAGGTTCACTGACTAGATGCGGCTCGACTGTCCCGTCCCATCCCTACATCCAGCTTCCCCCCCCCACCCTGTCCAATAACTCCCTCCCCAGGCACCCTCCATGCACTCACCCCCCCCCCCCCCCCACACACACCATGAGAGTTGATGTAGGGCACTCCTAGATGGTCTGTTGTGCGCAAGGCGACGTGCGTGCAGTCTATCAGCCCCAGGTCCTGGGGCATTCCGGCGATGGTGGAGAAACCTGCTGCCCGGGCATCTTGCTGGGCTTGGTCCATGTCAAAGATGATGTAGTTTCACACCCAGAGAAACAGGGCATCCGCGACCTGCCAAATGAAGTGGGCTGTAGCCTGTGAGATACCACACAGGTCCCTGCTCAAGCTCTGAATGATTCCGAGGTGCCTGTTCGGGATAATTCAAAATGATTCCGAGGTGTAAAAAGTTAAGGGCTGCAGTAACCTTGACGGCCACCGGGAGCAGGTGTTCTCCTTCTCCATGGGAAGCCAATTCCACGAGGACATGGCACAGATGCCACACCGTCTCCTTGTTGAAGCGGAGCCTCCTGCTGCACACTTCCCCTCTGGGTCACTCCCTGACCTGATAGGTGACCGGGTCCTCAGAGTGTGGGGCGGGGTCCGGCATGTGGTCAGCCATCTCGAGCATCTGCTGACGCTGCTCCTGCTGCCACTATGTCCGGTGGCTGGGTCCAAAACCCCAGCCATAGCGTTCAATATCTGTAAGGCATTGGTAGAGGGCGTTAGACTGACAAATAGCAGTGGCTCCCACCCCAGGACCCTCCATTCCCACATTGATCTCTCTACCCCACTTGGAGCACCCTGCCATTAACTCCAGGCTACAGCGGGCTCCCCTCACCGGACCCCAGACCCTGTACCCCGGACGCCTGCTCATAGCGATACCTGGCCTGGCTCAGGTCCCCTCCCATTGCACTCACCCACCATCCAGCCATGGAAATGTCCCTGGAACTGTGTCCCATCCCCTGGGTGTTCGGATGTTGGCTGCTGCGTGTGTGGTGTTGCCTCCCAGTGTTCAGGCCCAGTGTCCAGGGTTTGATTGGGATGCTAGGAAGTGATTCCCACATGCTACATGCCCCGCCCACCCACGGAAATCCACTTGGGTTGTGTGAATTGCTCACTTAACCATGATTGCCAATACCCTATTTGCAATAGCCTTCAGCCACATGGCCAGAAGCCTAGGCGGGTCTGTGGGGCAGACGGGCAGAGGCTAGGATTGCCCCTGGAATGGATACACATGATCCAGGGGTTGGCATGGTTGTGCCATGTGCTTTTGCCCCACGGTTGCCCCCACCAGCATCTCCAGCCCCCCGCCCATGGCGGCCCACCCCTGTGGAGGGCCCCCCACACCCTGGCAAGCACTGGGGTAGCAAGCCCACTGCCCCCAAGTTCTTTGCCTATGAGAAAAGATGGCTACTCACCTCCTCGGCTCCCCAGAGGCCCTTCCACCAGGTTCACGTTGGGGAGGCCATTAAATCATGGGAGGCCGTTGGATGAGGGGTTGCTTCCATTAATTGTATGGAAATAAGACTTAATTGGTGATAATTGGTTTCTCACCACGCTAGGGCGGGATCCCGATTTTGTCGATGGGAACAGGCCAGTTGCATTGCAAATTGTTTGGTGCCTTGTTCTCATTTTCATTTTCCGCCTCTCCCACTATTCATCGGCCTCGTTTCGTTTGAGCGAGAGCGCAACAAGGCCGGAGAATTCATCCCTTAGAAATCTCTTGGTTGAATTCCACCCAATTTGGCTCCTATGGTAGAGGAAAATGTTCCATGCATCTCACAGAGACAGAAATACTACAAGAAGATCATTGAGATAGGATGGAGAGTCATTGACGGAGGAAAGAGAGTGGGAGAAAAAGAAAAGGGGGTTTAGACGGTGAAGATGGAGACGATGCAGCGGAGGTCAGCTATTGGAGAGTTGAGGTTGGGGAGTAGGTAGTTATAGAGATAGGGAAAGGTGTACGCACCTGAAAGTAGATCAAAAGTTCTACTTTACAAATCAAGATAAGTGAAAGAAGAGTTTGACAAGCATTGTATGAAATAAACCTGAACAAATGCTTATACATGATTAACCTCTCCACAATCTTCTCCCCTTGTCTCCTGTTGCTCTGTTTATTTGGTTCTAAATATGGCGGTCAATATGGTCGCCTTTCTTAATCCTAATTACGTTTGCTTTAGAGTCGCCAGGTATCTTTCGATACCGCCACAAGGTTCAAACCCGAATACTGATCAAAAAGCCAGTACACCAGTTAATTAGTTCAAAGTCAATACTATTTATATACACACACAGCAATATCTACTCATGCACGAAATACTACAGACTAAACTATTACTACTGCTAAAGCCTATACTTAGCTTTGGGCGCCCACTCAGTAAGAGGAACAATGACCGTTGTTAGGATCTGAGGCTGCTGGGGTCGAAGTGGTGAAGGGGAACAGCTATGATCGTCCGTCTGGTAGCGAGCATTGACCTTGGACTTACTTGGTTCTGGTGCAGCTGGTGGACGGGTCTCTCCGCTTTGAGAGCCGATTCCAAGAGAGTGATTCTCTCTTGGGGCCTTCTTCTTATACCCGAAGGGGGCTTCGTGCGCTTTTGGGCGGGCCTTGAACTTGGCCCCAATCAACTGGGCCGTATCTTGATCACTTGTATTGATCTTGACCAATAAAGGGGTGGATGCCCTGATGGCTGGGCGTGTCCTAGGTGGCCGTTGGCCTGGCTTTGTTTGTGCTTTCGGTTTGGGGAACTGGCGCCGTGAGGCCTGGAGCCAGATCGGTTACTTGAGAATCTCCCTTTGTTCCCGGAGATGGGCCATCAATATGCTAATGGACCTACAGTTTCAGTCTCCTCTGGGAGCTGCGGTTCCAATACACGTACAGGCTCTGTGCCTGCCTGCTTTCTTAGCATTGTCCATAGTTCCCTGTAATCTTTGCATTTTGTATTCTGGAAGTGGCCAACCCAGATGACTACACTCCTTTTGCATCTTCCCAGTAACTCAATTAAGTGTCTGCACCTAGTAGTCCATTTGGATGACTTATTTCCCAAGGATCCTTATGAATAGTCCTACAGCACTTCATTGCCAACAGTCTTCTCTTTTCCCAAGAACTCCACACTCTTTTGAGGGAGAAAGTCTGCCCCCAACTGAGTGTCACTCGGTTATTTGATTAAGAAAATCACGTTTTTGCCTTCACCGAAGTGTGCACGTTCTAGCAAGAATCGCTGGATGATATTTAGTTGTGTGATTCCTGGTTAATGCTCCAGAAGTGGCTGAAAACAGTCCATTGGTGGTTAGCACAGATTTGAATCAAACTTAGGAGTTCTTGATCTATGTGACTTACCTCCCGGATCACTGCGGATAGCTCAACGCAACAACAGGGTGAATTCAGCGGCTAGCCACATATTCTTGACTGGAGGTTTTTCCCAAACTATTTTATTAATAATATTTTTAATTTCAACTTTCACTTTTCAAACTTGCCACATCGCTGGGGAGGATAAATTATGATTTCTTGAGGTCAGTCCTCTGACTGGGCTTTCTATAGACAGAAGTAAATGTAATAAAAAGGCCATCCCAAAAATTAAATCATGTCACATCCATTATTCAGGTTTCCATAAATTTGGCTGAAAAAACATCTTTCTTATATAAATTTGCTTGTGCAATATAAAAGGCCCAATTCTGGAGAATGTTCAATGTGTAACCATAACTCACAAACAGAGAAGCAAAGTAATTTCTTAGTCTACATTTGGTACTGGTTGGATTTTGTGTTTGAGACAATATTTTCTGGTTGTTCTTACCCCCAATTTGTTATAGCCCATCAGGTTTAGTATAGAGCTAGCTCTGGACAGGTCAGAACAATCTGACTATCATCCTGGAAGTAATGCAAACTCTTATCTCATAAAGACCAATGTCAGTTAATAGCTTAATTCAACTGGTGCCACTGTCACCTCTAACTCAGGTGGTTTGCGTGTCCAAAGCCCATTCTAGCTCTTAAACACATCACCTTGGTTAAAATCACAGGACTGAGAGGCTGCTGCACTATCATTGGTGTTGGCTATCGCATAGGACAATGGGGATCATTTGCAACTCTGTCACCTTAACTGGTAACCTGGTGGAGAAAATGTCCCATTCATCGTAGAAACCACCTGCCTTTTGTCCCATTGAACAGCAGAAAAATGGAAAACTACCCTCAAAGAATTAATGCATCATCTTTGGTTGGGGTGGGTTGTCATGAGTTGAAGCAGACCAGGCCTTTCTCCTGGCCAACATTAACCCCATAATTCATATCACCCAAATCAAATTAACTGGTCATTCGTCTGTTTTGTGGGACCTTGGTGAGCAGGAATTTGCAGTTGTTTGTCCACTTAAAAACAGTGATGGCACTCCCAAGGCACTCTCTGAATTGTCCTGACAAAGTGCCACATAGTACAAGTTCTTGCTTTAATGTCAACCACCTCAATGTAGTTGAATATTTCATCTAGCTCAGAATCATCTTCAATATTGGAACAACAAACCATGAGATTTGATCTCACATAACTTGGAAATATATCCCCGTTCCTTTACTGCTGCTGGGTCAAAATCCTGGAATTCCCTCCCGAATAGGTGTACCTACACCTCAGGGGCTGCAGCAGGTCAAGGATGCAGCTCACCACCACCTTCAGAAGGGCAATTATGGGTGGACAGTAAATGCCAGCGATGTCCACATCCCGTACATAAATAAAAGAGAGACAATCTCACAACACCTTTGGCTGACTTACAAAATCAAATACAAGATAAATTTGCCTCTACGCCTAAAGCTAACCTAGAAGTCCGCTAAGTACTTATCATCTCATCTGTCCTCCATGGTTGATAAAAACTACATACAATAGTTTTATCAAAAAAAAATAGAAGTGATGAATATAAAATTCATGCAGCAGAAACATATCAAATGGTAAGAAAATATTTATTATTGAAATCTAAACTCAACCAAAGATTAATTCGGCACCAATTGTGGTAAACAATTCCTACTTGTCAGGACGTTGACAAACTCCATGAAGCATCACTTCCAACTGGAAAGGAGAGACGCACCATCAAGATGGACAGCGCAGGAGTTCCATGTTCTCTATCGGCTCCTTGGAAATCACACAGACCAAACTACCAGTAAAACACCACACAGCGTGAAATTCAACACCACCAAGTGTCAGTAAGTGGTGACCACACTGCTGTAACCACACCAGCCTTAGCCTGTGCGATATGTGGGTGCATGTTGAAACTCATACATTAATCTTCTGACCGTCAATGCCCCGACCCACAAGACCAGTCAGCTCGAATGGTGAACTTGGTCAGTGCAGTCGCAGTGGACAACCAGCCATAAGTCTGGCTTTGGAAGGAAGCCCATATGTGCAACACTGTGCATTTACTGGAAGAATGATCTTGCTTTAACTACTCAAGAGTTAGCTTTGTTGTATTTATCTGCGAATCTAAAACCTCAATAAAACTTAATTAAAAGAAAGAAAAAACGAGGAAAGGGCTACTTAAAGACAAGGAAAATGTAAACCAGCTGTGTGAAAAGATTGCTGACTTTACAACACAAAGCTTGCAGTTTAATCCAAGAGTAATGAGTGGGTTGAGATTATGCAGCATCATCTCCATCAGGTATATCAATGGAAAATAGATAACTGGAAATCGAAAATGCCGTAATAAAGTTCAGAAACTGGAAAGAGACTGCACACTAACTGTTCAAGTCAGAAAAAGGCACTAAAGTCTGAAAATGAGGATTGGATCATCAATAACCACTGGACCAAAAGTAAGGGAGAACTCACATTTATACCAGCCCTTTTCATCCATAATTTATGCTAGAAAGAGTTACTTATGCTCCCTTCTGAACCAGAGCTGTGTCTATACCTGAAAAGGTTGAGTTTCATGCTGGAAATTTATCACAACACAGATATTCAGCTTGAAAATGATTGCTGGGAAACATCTGGAAATTAGTCATCAGGTCTACAGTAATTTTCTAGCTGACATGAAAGCTTTCAATTTAGTCTGGAGAGGATGACTTGTTGGCAGTGCTGACATCATGAGGAACACTGGGAAAAATGATGACCTTGATAAAACACAGTTATGGATCAGCATAGCCTGCAGTGATGGCGCACAAAGTAGTGATAGGCTGGTGAGAGACCATAGCTGCACCAGTTTTTTGCTCGTCGCTTCTTTATCCTCTACTTAGAGAGGATTACAACGGGAGATTGTGGATGCAAAGAGAGAATATCTTGCATTATGGCCTGCTGACTTAGACTGAGGCAGGTATAGAGTAAAACTGGTAGGTAAGAATTTATCGCTGATGATACAAACTGCAAAGGAAGTCAATAGTTTGTTGGAGGAAAATAAAAGTCAATGCTTGAATGCAGATAAAAAGATATTTAATCAAGGCTTCAGCATTTTGAAAGAAATGGTAAGTTCAAAAACCTGAGCAACTTGTTCAACTGAATCAGTGATTGAGGTGACCAAGCACATAGGAAGATTTAACCAGTAAAGGTTACTTCATGTTATCCAAGATGATTCGGAAATATCACAATTATTTGATAAAAATGAAAATAGAAGCAGTTTCCAACATCTTATTTATAGCATGGATGGTCAAAATACCATTGTCAGAGATTGAATGTTTGAAATCTTTTGATGGCGAATATGACATTTACAGGACTGTGAAGAAAATAGGATATGGGCCACGACTTCTGAGCTCAGGGGTGTTGTATGGGGGGAGTGGGTGCCTGGGGGTACACCAAAGATGTGGTGGGGAGCTGTTCACCCCACCCCAACAAGAGGTTCACAGGGAAGGTTTGCAGGGGGTAATGGCCCGAAAGTGTAAGCATGCACTGGGAACCGTCCAAAAATAAGACTTGAATCTTCAGCTGGTTCTGACTCGGTTAGATCAATAGTTACCCAGAAAATGTTCAAAGAATTAAAACCTCTTCTAACTTCTGGGTAACTATTGCACAGACCTACACTGCCCACTGCGCCCTTCTCCACCTCCCACATCCACAACCCTCCAGGGAACACCTCCAACTGCACCACTCCACAGCACACCCACTGGTGAGAACTCCCCAGCCCCCCAACCCCATGAGGACTCTTCCCCCCCGCCCAGTAAGCCCGACTCTCACTCCCTCCCTCTCCCGCCTCCCAAGCCTGAAACAAATCCCCTCCCCAGGCCCACCCTTATCCCTGACCCCCAAGGCCTGTAAAATACCCCTCCCCCACCCCCACCAAAGGCTGACTGTGGAATCATTTTTACCAGACTACGCAATCCCAAACACAAGCACCGCTAATTTGCATCTTTTTAATAGTGGTGTTAGTCAGGTATGTGAATTGAAGGGACAGCACGGTGGCGCAGTGGTAGCACTGCAGCCTCACGGCGCCGAGGTCCCAGGTTCAATCCCGGCTCTGGGTCACTGTCCGTGTGGAGTTTGCACATTCTCCCCGTGTTTGCGTGGGTTTCGCCTCCACAACCCAAAGATGTGCCGGGTAGGTGGATTGAATACGCTAAATTGCCCCTTAATTGGAAAACATTTATTGGGTACTCTAAATTTATCATTTAAAAAAAGTATGTGAATTGAAGACTTTCAGTGAAGAGTATTGTTCTTGGTTTATTTGTCGCTCTGTTCAGCATTAAAGAAGGTCTCTGTTTGTGGCTCCCATGGACCCATTGTTTTTAGTACTGCCATACCTTATATAGGCCAATGAAAAGCAAGGAAAGTTTCAGCCAGTGGATCAGGTAATAAAGATGAAGATTTTCCCGGTTGCAGCAGCATACTGAACTGTACGAGGACTTTGGATCACCTCACTGATGAAAATGAAATTTGTAATTGGAAGTTTTATAAAAAAGACAGAGCGAAAACCCTGATGTGACTAAAAGAAAAAGGTTGAGCAGGCTGTCAAAGTACTGACAAACACCAATCCTTCTGTAGGTGGAGGTGTGCAGTCCAGTATGCTGATTAGAAATAAACAATCTACACAAGTAATTGAAGAGGATTATCTATGTTATGCTTCATGGTTTGCTATTGAATTATATTCCTGTTGATCTAAGTGTGGAACTTCTTAAATTCTTGGACTTTCCAGCTGTTTCGACAAAAACGGCAGCGAATAAAGAACCATCAAAGAAAAGGAAAGTGTCCAACAAACGACTGGAGGTTGAAGAAGACTAGACCAAGTTCAACCCTGGTTCAGAAGGAGCAAAGATCTCCAAGCCACGCAGAGATCTTTGGCAAAGGTTGACAAGACTGGAATGGAAAATATACCTGCCTTCTTTATGTCAAAGAATAAAGGAACATTAAAGATAGCATAACTTCATTTAAAAAACAAAATGAAGTTTTTGTTTTCGTCAAGGGTTGAGTTGTATTTTCTGCTGCTCCCTGTATTAGACTAATTGGAAAATAATGTAAACTGGTTTCATAGTAACAGTGCTAAATTTTGCTACTTTTTAGCTCGGGCAGATTATAGGTCCAAAGCCCATTTTTCTGGTTTGAATATATCTATTATTAAAAGTTTCATGTCTTTAAAAAAAAAGGTCAGCACAGTGGTTAGCACTCCTCCCTCACAGTGCCAGGGACCCAGGTTCGATTCCCGCCTTGGGTGACTGTGCGGAGTCTGCAGGTTCTCCCCGTGTGGATTTCCTCCGGGTGCCCCGGTTTCCTCCCACAGTCCAAAGATGTGCAGGTTAGGTGGATTGACTGTGCTAAATTGCCCCTTGGTGTCCAAAGGTTACGGGGATAGAGGGGGGGAGTGGGCCTGGGTGGGGTGCTCTTTTGGAGGGGCACTGCAGACTCGATGGGCCAAATGGTCTCCTTCTGCACAGTAGGAATACTATGAAAACTGAAGGTTGACGGGAGAAGCATGCTTAAAGGTACTCCAATCAACAATTCATAACTGATGTGAATTAGGCCCCTATTTATAAAGCTCAAAATTCCATTTGTCTTTTTTTTATACCTAGGTCAGTTTTCATTTGCATTTTTCAGGGAATTATTTACTTGCACAGGCTTCAGCTTTTCCATTGAATGTACACTCCCATTTCTTATTCCTCCTTTAATATACATTACTTTGTGCTTGTCCACATTAAATTTCTTCTGTTACCTGTTTACCTATTTTGATAGCCCACCTATATCCTTCCTCAGTCCATTACGACCCCCGTGGGCATCACTGGCTCAGCCAGCATTTTTGTTGTCCACCCTTACTGTCCATTTTGACATCCTTACTGATCACTGAACCCTGACGTTTGTGTCCCAGCAGCAGACTTTGAGGTTGTGTTCCCTTGAAGCAAATCAAAAGCATCTATGTACACGGAGAACTCAATTGAAAATGAAAATGAAATGAAATGAAAAAATGAGAATCACTTATTGTCACGAGTAGGCTTCAATGAAGTTACTGTGAAAAGCCCCTAGTCGCCACATTCCGGCGCCTGTTCGGGGAGGCTGGTACGGGCATCGAACCGTGCTGCTGGCCTGCCTTGGTCTGCATTCAAAGCCCAGTGTGCTCAACCAGCCCAATTAATTTAATCAAATATGATTTGCCTCAAATAAATCCACGTTAGCTGCCTTTCATGAATCTATGAATTTCTAAATGATTGCTAATTTTATTTTAAGTCATGGGGCTGGATTTTATGACAGTCCACAGTTCTCTCCCCGTTGGCTAACAAGTCAGGTGGTGGGGGCAGGGGGTAGCCAAGATACTGATGACTTGCCCCGCAAGGAGCAAGCATTATTTGCTTTAAGGCAAGACCTCTGCCCCTCAGGTGCAATCTAACGAAGGCATCCCGCGATTGAATCCCCTCACCTCAGAGACCTCGTCTGGGCACCATTTAGCAGTGGCCTGCACAAATGTGTAATGGCACTTAGCAGGGGGGTCTCCCAGGCGATCAGAGGCCCCTGGGTGGTTAGCCTCTGGGCAGGGTGGTACCCTGGCACTGCTGATGTCACCCGGGTACCTCAGCACTCCCAGCCTGAAACCGCCACCTGGGCACCCTGGCAATGCCACCCAGGTGTCACCCTGCCAAGCTGGCAGTGCCAAGGTGCTCAGCAGGCATCTTGCCCATGCTGGGTGTCCTCAATGACCCTGTAATTGGTGAGTTGGGGCATTAGGCGGTTGGGTCTGGAGGCTGCGGTTGGGAGTCGAGAGATCAGGGTGTCATTCCCATCCTATATTGGTGAGTGAAAGTCGTTGGTGCAGGAAATAGGACTAAGTGCTGCCTCGGCAGGGCGTTCCTCAGCAAGGTCCAGAAATGAAGCAGCCTCTCATTTAATAGCCTGGTTGTTGTCTGCGCTGCCAGCACCGGGGAACACCTGGCTAAACGCGCCCGACATGGGACTCTGTTTCATTTCCATTCAATCACGCCCATTACATTGCGAAGCAGAGCATGTGAATAAAACAGACCAAAGAATGGGTTACGTTGCAGATGAAATATTAAAATAATTGAGTGATATTAATTAATAATGACAATCTTTATTAGTGTCACAAGTAGGCTTACATTAACACTGCAATGAAGTTACTGTGAAAACCCCCTAGTCACCACACTCCAGTGCCTGTTCGGGAGAATTCAGAATGTCCTATTCACCTATTCGCTGAGATGCTATTAGTGTCACTGTTGCGTTACAGTTAACTTCTAAGCATATGAGCAGAGTAGAAAAATGATTGGTCGAGAAGCCAGATAAACGGATTGTGTTTCGTCTTTTTCATAGTTTTAAAAACGAGGTAAAATCTCCACTGCTTTAGCTACAGGCTGAGACAACAAAAGTTAGGTATGAACCTAATTAACACCGCATTGCCTGGAAATAATTAGCATAATGTACAGAATGATCTAAAATATCTATACCGACTAAAGAAAACAAATGGCAAAGTCAAATATGAACGTCAAGTCAAATGAAAGGAAGACTAATTCTTGATAAGTGAATGACATTTTGACAGCAGTGAAAGACAGGCTAAGGGCAGCACTGGTCTCAAGAAAACATTTTCACTTGTAGCAAAATGGGACCCATGCAAGTCAGTGTATTAGCGCTGATTGATGAAACATGCATATCCATCACCAGACTGCAAAGCACGGCAACAGAGTTATTCAATCTTTGATCACTGAAAGAATAAATACAGTAATATGAAACCTCAAAGGGTTACAATGAGTACATTTAACATCTTTTAATGAGAATCTGTTGGCAGGAGCATTTGAGAACTCTCAAATTCATCAGGGCAGGATTTGGCTATTGATGCTGCAGCAATCATTGTATGGATATATGCATATAGAATAACAGATATCAAGCCGCACCTTAATACAATTAAGCAATGCTTCAATATTACATTTGAAACCCTTGAGTACATTCTTGTAAATTATTGAATGTTAATGAACCCTTATTACATGGCTCTCCTCTTTGTCGTAGCCTTAGATAAACTGCAACACTTGCTTGGCTCCCCTTCTGTGCCCAAGTCCTGGCTTTTGTCTGACCCCATTCTGCTTTTCCACAACCCCCCCACCTCCCCTCCCCACACACACACACACACACAATCCTCGCCTGGCTCTCAAAACTATGCATTCTCTTTCTTTTTCAGCTGCTGGCTTTGCTCCAGCACAATCTGTTCTCCATTTCTCAATCCCAGCCTTTGCTCCGAAGATGTCCCCCCGGTGATTCACATTCCCGGCTTTGCGTCAACTCGATCTGCTTTTACCTAAAAATCCCGATTCTCCAAAAACAAAAATGTTTTCTTGAGGTCATCAACATCTGCCTATACGTTCCCATTGGATCTTCGTGGTCCTCCTGTTGCCTCCGAGCTACTTACTTTTTGTTCAAAAGCCTCCACTTCTAAAATTGACTTGGTCTATTCTTTCCCCACATGCTGCTAGGCCAGCTGTCCGTCTCTGAGAGTTTCTGTTTCTCTTGAGTGATACAAGAGCAGTTGCCCCCCATTTATATGAAAATGATAGTCACCATTGTCCCAGTGGGCCATAGGCTGGTCTCCCCTTTGAGTGAGAGAGAGCTGACTGGTGGTGATTTAACCTGAGGGTCACCACAGGCAAGGGACAAGGCTGAGAATGCCGTCATGGTAACCTCAGCCAGAACGTGAATTAAACCCATGCTGTTGGCATCGCTCTGCATCATGAACCAGCCATCCGGCCAACTGAACTAACCAACCTAATTTCATAATTATACCGATTTGATAATTATATTTAGAGTCTAGCCTTTGGTCGGTTACTGGTCAAAATGATGTACCCCAGGATGCTTGGAAGCAAGGGATTGTATTTAATTGGGTGGAAAAGTGAGGGGTAGTGAGCGTTTGCCTTCCCGACTCCTCCCAATTAAACCCTGGAAGGAGAAGGTCGAGGTTGGCCTTCCCATGGGGTCAATTCAGTCCCTTAAGTGGCTAAGTAAGGGCTACATAAGGGTTTCACCCTACAGTGGCAAGGAAAGGAGATGGGGTCATGCCATGTGACCAGGCCACCTAATATGCCCTGGCAGGGCTGCCTGTGGCTGGGAGGCACCCTCCTGCCCTCTCCCTGAGTGCTAAGGAGGATTCTGTTAGCAGTAAGATCCCCCCCCCCCCGCCTTTTCCCCGCCCAACCCCACCTCACTTTAAATTGACTTCCCCTAGCACCCCTCCTCGCTGGGGCCTGCCTGATTGGCCCTGGTGAGGCCCTCCCACTAACTGGATTCAGGAGTCTCCAACGACGGTCCTCTACCTTAGTTTCCTGTATTACCAGCAGTGGCCACTGCCCCTAGCAATGGCACTGCTGAGTCTGAACATCTGCCAGCCTTTGATACGGACCCTTGTCTTGAAGGCCCTGGGAATCCTAATGGCAGACAGCAGACGAGCTGATTGGGTTCAAACCACATTGGGGTTCCCAGAAAAGACTACGGGCGGGGTTGTCACTGACTCTGCAGACAGTGGACAGGCTTGCTGCCACTGGCATTAAATCCATCCCTAAGTGTTGCATTACAGCCTGCCAACTTGTAACACACAGCATCTGGGTTTTCACTTAACTAAGTATTCACATTGAACCACAAATTGGAAATTTGAAGTATTTTGCAGCTGTTTAAGGGAATCAGCAAAGTATTTTTTTTATTGCTGGCAGATTACACTCACGGGAGACACAATTCCAGGTGTGAAGGAGAGAATTGAATCGGAGGAATACTTATGGGGGACAAATTCCAGACCACACTATGTAAAATTCAGCTAATTTCTGATTGGGGACCGAAAGCTTTTTTTCCCTCTCCACTCTGGGACTACATTGGGTGAATCTGGGGAGGCCCTGAGTTACTTCAGGAATTCTCCCCATAATGCTCCCATTAGGCCCAATGGAACATGGCATGAGTTCCTTCAGGGGGCTAATAAAGGCCCCATTATACAGAGGTGAAAGTGGATTAATCACCTTTAAAAACTTACCAATTTCCTCTCTAGTAGAAACAAAAACATTGTTTTATTTTGTCCTTCCCGAGCCTCAAAGTTCCCCGATTGGACCAACTGGAGGACACCCCTGGTCACAAGTGGCCATAAGCATCTGTAACAGGTTCAGGTCGACCATTCTAAGCAATAAAACAAATATAAAAGCAAAACACGTTGAATGCAGGAATATTGAAGCAAAAACAATAACTGCTGGAAATACTCAGTAGGCCAGGCAGTATTTATTGAAAGGGAAAAGGGTTCATGTTTCCGGTTGTCGATCTTTCATTGAAAGTAGAAATAATTAGGGATGTCACAAATTTGAACCAAGTACAGAAACAGGGGAAGGGTTGTAGGGGAGAAAAGAACATGAGGGAAGGTTTGTGATAGCGTGGAAGGCGGAACTGTAAGTGACAAATGGCTCATGGTGCAAGACTGTTAGAACCCCCATGGGGGTCGCAGGGTGTGGACCAGCCAGTTCCCCATGACCTCTACTGAATATGAACTTCCCTGGTAATGGGGCGGGGCTTCCCCTTTAACGAGGGGAGCCCACGTAATAGACACATAGGAGACCCTTTGGGGAGTGGAGTTAGTTTTTGTGAGTACCTTAAATAAACCTTTACTTTGCACCCTCCCATTTGTCCTGCACGATATCTCTATTTGGAATCTACAAAGGCAAACAGTAGGAGAAAAGAAACATAAGGTCATCTAGAGAAGCTGGAAATGAAAACAGCAGAATAAAGAGGCTGGTTTAGCACACTGGGCTAAATAGCTGGCTTTTAAAGCAGACCAATTCAGGCCAGCAGCACCGTTCAATTCCCGTACCAGCCTCCCCGAACAGGTGCCGGAATGTGGCGACTAGGGGCTTTTCACAGTAACTTCATTGAAGCCTACTTGTGACAATAAGCGATTTTCGTGTTTTCATGTTTCAAATATCAGAAGCAGATATAGAGAGGGGAATGGGACTGACTGTATTGCTCTGCATAAGAACACAAGAAATAGGAGCAGAATAGGCCATATGGCCCATCAAGTCTGGTCTGCCATTCATAGAAATGTACATAACAAATAGAAACAGGCGGAGACCATTCGGCCCTTCGAGCTGCTGCGCCATTCATTCTGATCATGGCTGATCATTAAGTTCAATACCCTGATCCCGCCTTCCCCCCTTATCCATTATTTCCTTTAGCCCCAAGAGCTATATCTAAATGCTTCTTGAATTTACAATGTTTTCACCTCAGCTTCTTTCTGTAGTAGTGAATTCCACAGATTCACCACTCTCTGGGTGAAGAAATGTCTCCTTACCTCAGTCCTAAAAGGTTTACCCCTTATCCTCAAACTATGACCCGCCCCCTAGTCCTGGACCCCCCCGCCATCAAGAACATTCTTTCTGAATCTACCCTCTTTACTGCCTGCTGTACCTGAGCGCTTACTTTCAGCATGAGGTAACCAAAGTCTCACTGTGTGTCCACCTCCCTTAATTTACATCCATTCAAATAATAATCTGCCTTCCTAATTTTGCAACCAAAGTGGATAACCTCATATTGACCCATGTTATCCTGCATCTGCCATGCATATGCCCACTCACTCAGCCTGTTCAAATCCCGCTGAAGCATCACTGCATCCTCCTCGAAGTTCACCCACCCAACTTTGTATCATCCGCAAATTTGAAAATACTACAATTAGTTCCCTCACCCAGATCATCAATATATAATGTGAACAGTTGGGGTCCTAGCACAAATCCCTGCGGTATCCCACTGGTCACTGCCTGCCAATCAGAAAAAGACCCATTTATTCCAACGTTTTGCTTCTTGTCTGTTAGCCAGCTTTCTATCCATCCCAAGACACTACCCACAATTCCATGTGCTTTGACTTTACATAGTAATCTGCTATGTGCGGCCTTGTCGAAAGCCTTCTGAAAATCTAAATAAGCCACATCCACCGGGTTCTCCTGGTCAACTCTACTAGTTACACCTTCAAAGAATTCCAGTAGATTTGTCAAGCATGATTTTCCTTTCATAAATTCATGCTTACATTGTCTGATTAAACCAAAGAGAAAATGCTGGAAAATCTCAGCAGGTCTGGCAGCATCTGTAGAGAGAGAAAAGATCTAACATTTCAAGTCCAGATGACCCTTTGTCAAAATCCAAACTTTCAGCATCAGCAGTAATCTGCTTTCAAAATGCTGTGCTATGAAATCCTTGATAATGGACTCTAGCAACTTTCCTACTACTGACGTTAGACTGACTGGTCTATAGTTCCTGATTTTCGCTCAGCCTCTTCTAAAAAAAATATTATCTCCCCTCCAATCTGTAGGAACCATTCCAGAGTCCAAAGATCTCTGGAAAATGACTGCTAATGGATCTATGGGCGGGATTCTCTGATCCTGAGGCTAAGTGTTGACGCCGTCGGAATCGCCGTCGCGTTTCTCGACGGCGTCAACATGGCCTCAGGATCACCAATTCTGGCCCCTTCAGGGGGCCAGCACGGCACTGGAGCAGCCCACGCCGCTCCAGCTGCAGATCCTGTCGTCAACTAGGCGCCGGGGGGTCTGTGCATGCGCAGTGGCACCGGCGGCAACACGCGCATGCGCAGTGGCTCCCTTCTCTGCGCCGGCCCCGACGCAACATGGCGTAGGGCTAAAGGGGCCGGCACGGAAAACAGGATGCCCCCAGCCCGAAAGGCCGGCCCGCTGATCGGTGGGCCCAGATCGCGGGCCAAGCCACAACGGAGGCCCCCGGGGTCGATCCCCCCCCCCCACAGGCCGCCTCCAGACCCTTCCACGCCGAGGTGCCGCCGTTTGAGAGCAGATTAGAACGGTGCCGGCGGAACTCGGGCTTTTTGTTACGGCCGCGGGCCGAGAATCGCCGGGGGGGGGCCCTGTAGAGCGGCCCCCGACCGGCGCCACGTTGACCACGCCGACGCAGAATCGCGTCCCAGCATTTGGGTGGCGTGGCGCGATCCGCGCCGGTCGCGCCGATTCTCCGGCCCGGCCCCGGACTGAGAGAATCCCGCCCACTATTTTTAGATCTATTTCCTTATGTTCTCTGGGATGAAGATTATCAGGCCCTGGAGATTTATCTGCCTTCAGTCCAATTAATTTCCCCCAAACCATTTCTCTATTAATACTAATTTCCTTCAGCTCCTCACTAAAACTTTTTCTCAGGTACATTATTCATGTCTTTCTTTGTGAAGACAGGAGCAAAGTACGAATTTAGTTCCGCAGTCCCCATTATGAATTCCCCCCTTTCTGACTGTAAGGGGTCTACATTCGTTTTCATCACTCTTTTTCCCTTTACTATATAGAAACTTTTCTAGTCAGTTTTTATGATCCCCGCCAGCTTACTTTCATATTGTATTTTCCCCTTCTTAATCTATCCCTTGGTCTGCCTTTACTGAATTTTAAACTGTTCCCAATCCTCAGGTCTATTGCTTTTCTTGCTAACTTGTATGCCTCTTCTTTAAATCTAATACAATCTCTAATTTCCCTTCTAAGCCATAGTTTGGCCACAGTTCCCTTTCTGCTCTTGCGCCAAATAGGAATAAACAATGTTTAGAGCTCATCTATTCGTTCCTTGAATGCCTGATATTGCCTGCCCACTGCCCTTCCTTTCAGTAATGTTTCCGAGTACATCATAGCCAACTCATGCGTCATATCATCATAGTTACATTTATTAAGATTCAGGACCCTAGGGTGGGATTCTCTGAACCCCGCCGGGTCGGAGAATCGCCCGGGGGGGGGGTTGAATCCCGCCCCGCCGCTCTGACGCCGGCTGCCAAATTCTCTGGCGCCGGTTTTCATCGGCGACAGGGATCACGCCGACCGGGGGCCATTGGCAGCGCCCCCCCCCCCCACCCCGGCAATTCTCCGCGCCTCGATGGGCCGAGCGCCCGCCCATTTTCGGCCAGTCCCACCGGCGTAAAATGGATATGACCTGGATTGGAGGGCAGTTAGTGGGGTCCTCGGGTGGCGTGGGGGGATCTGGCCCGGGTGGGGGGTGGGGGGGGCACGGTGGCCTGGCCCGCGATCGGGACCCACGGATCTGTGGGCAGGCCTGTGCCGTGGGGGCACTCTTTCCCTCCGTGCCGGCCTCTGTAAGGCTCCACCATGGCCGGTGCGGAGAAGAAACCCCCTGCACATGCGCAGGAAACACGCGGCAGTTCTGCGCATGCGCCAACTTGCGCCGGCCGGCGGAGGCTCTTCGGCACCGGTTGGCGCGGCGCCAACCCCTTCTGCACCAACCTAGCCCCCGGAAGTGCGGAGAATTCTGCAACTTCTGGGCAGACCGATGCCGGAGTGATTCACACCACACTTGGCGGCGGTACGGGCCGCCCCCCCCGATTGCGGGAGAATCCCACCCCTCGCCTTAGAATCTCACTATCCACCATATTATGGTCACTCATTCCGAAGGGTTCTCTCACAACTAGGTTGCCAACTAATCCTTTCTCATTGTACAGCGCCCAGTCCAAGATGGCCTGCTCCCTTGTTGGTTCCTCAATGTATTGGTCCAGAAAACCATCCAGTATACACACCAGATATTCCTCCTCTATTATCCTGTGACTAATTTGACTCTCCCAATCTATATGCATATTAAAGTCACCCAAAATCACAGACGTTCCTTTATCTCTGATTTCCTATTGAATGCTATTCCCAACATTACCACTGCAGTTTGGTAGTCTGTATGCCACCCGAATGAATGTCTTTTGCCCCATGACATTTCTTAACTCAACCCACACAGATTCCACATTATGCATGCTAATATCTTTCCTCAATATTGTATCAATATTTTCTTTACTCAACAATGCAACCATCTTTTCCTTTCTGTCTGTAAACTGCTCCCACCAATGTTTTTTGACTCTTGCTATTTCTAATTTTCATCCATACCGATTCTACTTAATGAACTTCAGAGGCCAGATCCTTTCTCACTAATGTCCTAATGTCATCTTTTATTATCAGGGCAACATCTCCTTCTTTGCCGTTCTGTCTGTCCATTCAAAATATTGCATACTCTGAAATATTTATATCCCACTCAGATCACCTTATAACCATGACTCTGTAAAGGTGATTAGATTTAAATCATTTACGTCTATTTGTGCTCCTAGCACATCCAGCTTATTGCAAATACTTGGTGTATTCAGATAATGAATCTTTCATTTATTGTTTTTACTTCTATACCCTGCGGTAACCTTTCCATTTTTTCTTAACCTCTCTGTCCCTTCCTGTCCCATTCTGCTTTTCCTTACTCATATTAGAACATAGAACATAGAACATACAGTGCAGACGGAGGCCCTTCGGCCCATCGAGTATGCACCAACCCACTTAAGCCCTCACTTCCACCCTATCCCCATAACCCAGTAACCCCACCCAACACTAAGGGCAATTTTGGACACTTAAGGGCAATTTATCATGGCCAATCCACCTAACCTGCACATCTTTGGACTGTGGGAGGAAACCAGAGCACCCGGAGGAAACCCATGCAGACACGGGGAGGATGTGCAGACTCCGCACAGACAGTGACCCAGCGGGGAATTGAACCAGGGACCCTGGCGCTGTGAAGCTGTGATTGCTATACTGTTCCAATGCCTCCACTTTTCTCTTTGAATTTCTAAATCTCCTTTCACCCAAACCCATCCCCTCCATCACCACCACACACCCCAACCCATTCCTGCCAACCCCCCTCTAACCCTTTATTTATTTATTTATTTATTGTTTTAATAAATTTAGAGTAACCAACTCTTTTTTTCCCAATTAAGGGGCAATTTAGCATGGCCAATTCACCTACCCAACACATCTTTTTGGGTTTTGGAGGTGAGGCCTACTCAGACACGTGGAGAATGTGCAAACTCCACACGGACAGTGACCTGGGGTCGGGATCGAACCCGGGTCCTCAACACAGTGAGGCAGCAGTGCTAACCGCTGCACTCCCATGCTGCCCACCACCACGTTATTTTAAAGTCTTGTCCACAGCCCTTGTTATACATTTGGCCATGACACCCTCCCAGCCGGGTTCAAGTGGAGCTCGCGCCAACAGATTGGTCACCCTTTCCTGAGCATTGATGCCAGAGCCCATGAATCAAAACCCCTTCCCCCCACACCACTCATTGAATCAAGCGTTTAACTCTCCAATCTGCTTGATTCCATGCCAATGTGTGTGTGGCTCAGGTAACGGGCCGGTAATGATTGCCTGTACCTCTGATGCTCTACATTTTAATTTGGGTCCTAACTGCTCAAATGCTCTTGGCTGAACATCGGGTGCAATTTTCCAGTCGTGATGTGCCGGGTGTCGATCCCGCTATTCCTGGTGGATAGCAGGACAGCCAGGCGCCAAGACAATCGATGTGATCTGGATCATGCCCTTGCTGGGTGTGATCCAGATCTGCATTTTTAAATGAGTCATTAAACGCATTTAAATGTGTGCAGCCTGTTTGAGAACAGAGTCTCCCGGCTCCCAGGATTCACCAGTCCCACCGACGCAGCCTAAGGCCGGTGCCAATCAGTGCTGATTGCCACCAGGCCCAGAGGCTCTGGCACCCAGACAGTGCTAATCTCACACTCTGGCAGTGCCCAAGTGCTGGAGTGCCATGGGGCAGTGCCAAAGGGTGGGGCCTGAGGGGGGGCCATGCCCATGAAAGGGGGTCATGAAGGGGGGGCATAAAGCATGGGCCTGAAGGGGTGATGTCTGAAGGGGTATATGAAGGGTGGGATTTGAAGGGTGGGTATGAAGGGCGGGAGTGTATGAAGGAGGGAGTTTGAAGAATGGGGGATATGAAGGGGGGGCGGGGTTGGCCTTAAAGGCGGATGAGGGCCCCCAGTGACCCCATAATGGGGTATGCTCACTTGTGGTGGGGGGAAGGAGGCTATTCCCCATTGCTGACAAAATGGTTGGGGGCGTTGCCCATGTCTGCAGGGGTCATGATATCCGTGGGCAGGGGTGTGGGGGGCTTTCAACCTAACTTTGAGATCTGGGCACCCTTTGAAAAGGGCACCCTGATCTCTGAGGAGCCGGTCTTGTAGGCTTCTTTAGTTTCCCACCAGAAATAATTCTACATATGGGATGATTCAGTGAGAATCTCCTCATGCTCCAAAATAATTAATATGTGTGGGTGACATGCGATCTGGATCATGCCAAACACCCGGCAGGAATCGCCCCGCAAAACCCAACCAAAATGATGCTTAATTGGGAGAATTGCGCCATCTAGATCTACTTATGTCATTCGTTTCCACATAGACCATGAAAACAGAATACTCCCACTCCCACTTCATGTTCCTCTCTAGTCACGAGCAGAGGTCCTTAACTCTGGCATCGGCAGGCAACACAACCTTAGCAGCTTCCAGTTACAGCTCAAAGTAGAGTATCAATCCCCTGGCTATACTTTCTCCTGTCGCTACCACATACATTCCTTTTCACTCCCTCCACTTGAATGGCATCCTTCACCATGGCGTCATGGCCAGTCCATTCATCCATCTTGCAGTCCTTCTCCTCATCCACACAGGTAGCAAGCACTTTGTACCTGTTGGATGAAGTCAGGGACTGAGACTCCTCCATCGCTACGTATTGGCTCCCCAGACCTGCCTGACTCACAGTCACAGCCTCTTGTTCTTAACCATGGACCAATTCTAAAGCTCTACCTAACCTAAGGGGGTAGACTGCCTCTTGGAGCAAAGTGTCTCGATAACTCTCCCCCTCCCTAATGCCCCCAATATTCGCAATCAGACTCCAGCTCAACAAATTTAAGCAGAGATTGCCCAAGCTATCGGCACTCACTGCGGGTATGGTTGTCCAGGATTTCAGTGCATTCCACAGATCCCCACATGCCGCTGTCATGGCAGCTCCACACCTTACAGAGAGCCAGAATGGACTTGATGGGCTGAAAAGCCTCCCCCTGTGTGGTAATGATGCTGCAACGCTGTGAAGCTGTTGTCTGGAAAAATGAGGGCAGTGGTTATGACCTGAAATTGTTGAACTTGATGTTGAGTCTGGAAGGACATCAAGTGGAATAAAACTGAACTCACGCACCTCACAGTAGATATTATTAAAAATACAATGTGTTGGAATGATTTCGAGCTGCAAACACACAGCGACATTTAGAAGCCAAAAGTAAGTTTGTGCACATTAGCAATCTGAAATCTGAGCATGTCCAGAATATGCTGGAGGTGCACAAAGGGTCAGTCTGCACCTGAAAGTAACAGCAGTTAACGTGGCACATTATTAGAACTTCTAAAGTGTATCTTCCCAAAATACTAACCTACAGCTCAGCTGCCATTCCACCTACTGCATATTTAATTATTTTTAAATAAATTTAAAGGACCCAATTCATTTTTTTTCCCAATTAAGGGGCAATTTAGCATGGCCAATTCACCTAATCTGCACATCTTTGGGTTGTGGGGGTGAGACCCACGCAGACACAGGGAGGATGTGCAAACTCCACATGGGACAATGACCTGGGGCCAGGATCAAACGTGGGTCCTCCGTGCCGTGAGGCAGCAGTGCTAACCACCGCAACACCATGCCGCATATTTACAATTTTTATTTTAGGGAAAAAAATACTTCAGGTTTCAAAGTCCATTTGAACCTAGAAGGTAGTTGCACAGAAACAGAATTAATTGCCCCAATCAACTTCAACTGGAATTATTTTCTCCCCTTCTCTCATAGTAGTAGCGGTTCCTCATGGGTATCACTGCTGCTGTCCAAATAGTTCATCCCGAAGGCTATTCTCGATCCATATTCTGAAAGGGTAGTAGAGGTGGGAACCTTCACAACATTTAAGGAAGCATTTAGATGAGCACTTGAAGCACCATAGCATGCAGGGCTACGGAACCATATCCGGAAAATGGGATTAGAATAGATAGGTGCTTATCACTTCTCGGCCTTTTGGCTAAGATGAGCGTGAGGTCAGGTGTAATGCCTGGATCTGGTATGTCTCTCTTGTGGAGACCATGAGTTGGATTCAATTTGAATTGGTTTTTGGAGCAGGCAAGGAGCCGGATTAGGGGTTTGCCCCTGTCCACACTCTGATTTGTAACTCTGATAAAGTAATAAACAAAAGAGAATAGATAGGTGCTTGGATGGCCAGCACCGACACGGTGGGCTGAAGGGCTCTTTGATGTGCTGTAAAACTCTTTGACTCTACATTCAAAAACAGTGAACACCTTTGGTGGGACACTACAACTAACCCTGGGAATTAACCCTTTCATTGATGTGACAGGAACAATATTCCATACAAAGTAATTAATATGCTGCGTTAGTTCTCAGTCATATTGACAATCGTTTTCAGACAGGCAGGTAAAAAATATATAATTTTCTTTCAATCAGCAAAAAATTGATGAAACTGCTGCTTTTCTGGGTCTACTTAAAACATTGGACTGATAAGCAGCTTACACTAAATAAAAGTGAAGAATTAATGAACTGAAAGTAAAAATCACCATTACAGCAGAGGAGATTCTGCAGGGACGTTGGACATTTTCCCACTTGATTCAATTTTTAGGCTGGTCTTTAAACGAGAGTCCAGCACTTTAACGCTAAGCAGGTGGGAGGCTGTTTAAACCTGCGACCTGCGAGTCCTACACCAGTTAGCGGAATCTAATTGCAATTTTCATGGAGTCCCTGGTGGAACAGGCAAAGTGCATGCTAGTCAAGGTGTTGAGCGGCTTAGACAGAGATTCCTCAAGGAAACATCTCAGGAAGGGAAGTATTGCTGGCTCCATACAAAAGTCAGCCAATCCTCTGCCGCACTAAAATACCAAGCTGCCTGCACGTTTGGTGCTAGAAGGTGGCCAAGAAAATTTATGTGAGTTCTGAACTTGAAGGTGGTTTGATTCTTCCAACTGTGGCCCTGGTCAGTTGGAGAACTTGTTTTGTGTCCTACTTGAGAACTGCCCTTGCAGAATGGATGATTTAGTGATAAAGGGATGGATCCACTTATTGCAAAATAGTTGGACATACAATAATGACATGAGTTTATTCTTCTGTACCTCATTAACTCACCACAGCCATTCTGTAAATAAATAGAACTTACAGTACGAGAACAGGCCAATCAGCCCAACAACTCCATGCTAGTGCTTATGCTTCACACAAGCCTCCCCACAATTTACCTTGTCTAATCCTATCGGCATAACCTCTTTTTCCTTTCTCGCTCATGTACTTATCCAACTTCCTCTCAAACATGCTAATAAGTGAGTTCTATATTCTAACCACTTGCTGCATAAAGAAGTTGAACATTTCTAGTTCAGCATAACCTGGTCCAATCCTTGTGGTAAAGGTCATTTGCTGCCACTTTCCTGCACATATCTGCTGATGCTTTTGTTTAAAGCCCGCTAACCTGTTCATTAAGTTTCTCTGGGCACCATGAGCATGACCATCATATTATCTAATAAAACCACAAGCCGTTACCATGCAACCTTAACTTGCTCACAATATTACCCATATCTGACTATCCGTTGTACCTTCTATAAGCCTGTGCACCATATTGTAACAATTTGTGTACACACTGCATCAGTCTTGGCATTCCACTTCAGGAAGAAAGCAATAAAAAATAGCAACACTTTCAGAAGAATAAACACGTTTCTCTGATTTTTCTCCCTTTTTTATTTTTCTGCCTTCCTGAATATTTCAGGATCACAGATTTGAATACAATTAAGACAGACATTGATTCAAGGAATGGAATATAAGTATGAGAATTAGACATTCTTAGCACCTGAAGAGTACCACTCAATAGACCCTGGCTTTGCACTCTCTAATTTTCTACTTTCAGCAAAGTGAGATGTTTTGAAGGTTTCAACTTGTGTATTTGTTTAATGGGCTGGGTATTACTGAGCTCGTTAACCAGATTCAGGAAATGAAAGTTCAGCAGACGTTACAACATTCTGATTTTTTTTTCTAAACTGACCTTAAAAAAAAGACATCAGTTTTAATTCCATCACTTGGCTGTGCTAAAGTGGTTGGTTTCTTAAACCGAATCCAACAATTCCCCATGCACTTAACGAATTGAAAGCATTGTCATGGGTCTACAAAGTTTGGTGTCTCAGGTTTGCAATACAAAAACAGCTCCATGGAGATAAGTGTTAGGAAAACAAAGCTAGCTTTAAGGGATTTATATTTGAATTGGTAAATATTGGAAATTAAGTACAGTTTTAAGAGGATTTAATTTGATGTTTCTTCGCCTGGAAGGGTAAAACCTGGTAAATCGGTTTTAAAAAACGAACAAACTGTTGGAACATTTGACGTGAGGAGAACAATGAGTTTTTTGAACTTTAAAACAAAATAGAGGAAATGAAGAAGATGATGGATCGGATGGAGTGTTGCAATTCAGAAGTCATAATAATCTTTATTATTGTCACAAGTAGGCTTACATTAACACTGCAATGAAGTAACTGTGAAAATCCCTCACTACGGCACCTGTTCGGGTACACTGAGAGAGAATTCAGAATGTCCAATTCACCGTACAAGCACGTCTTTCAGGACTTGTGGGTGGAAACCGGAGCATCCAGAGGAAATCCACACAGACACGGGGAGACTCCACACAGACAGTGACCCAAGCCGGGAATCGAACCTGGGACCCTGGCGCTGTGAAGCAGCCGTGCTATGCTACCGTGCCACTGTTCCTGTCAATAAAAACTCATTGTTGAATCCTGGTATTAGTTGAGCAAAGAACTGAGCAAAGAACTGACTGTATCGAAGTTAATAATGAACCACGACAACTGAAGTACTCGTCAACCAGACGTAGTGACATTGCAAAGTCATCTTTCTGAGCGAATAACTAGAGATTAATTTTAAAATACTTGTCGGTGATACTACACAAGATGTAACAAAGTGAACAGTTTGCCTAAGACCACTCGACTGAGAACTAAACTGAGACAGTTCAGAAATTGTGCAAAAAAAGTTGAAGGATTAGAACGAGCTATGAAACTTCGGAGAGGAAGTGATTGCCATGGCTCAAACAATATGATAAGTACTCATTTGAAATGGAGTTGGGAGGAACAACAAGTTCCCACAAAGTTCAAAGAACAAATGAACCAAGAGTACAATACTATTTCAAGTGAACATAAGACGCATCTTAACAATTATTCAAAAAATAAATTTAGAATACCTAATTATTATTTTTTTCCAAATTAAGGGGAAAATTAGCATGGCAAATCCACCTACCCTGCACATTTGTTTTTGGGTTATGGGGGTGAGACCTACGCAGAGACGGGGAGACAGTGCAAACTCCATATCAACAGTGACCCGTCGCCGGGATCGAACTCGAGTCCTGGGCGCCGTGAGGCAGCAGTACTAACCACTGCGCCACCGTGCCGTCCTATCTTAACAGCATTCTTGAAACAGCTAAAATGGATTTTGACAAGAGACGAAAAGAGATGTTATTGCAGAAAAATGACCTTCGAACTGTTAAATTGAAACGTGAATTTACCAGATGTGAATTTAGAAAGTGGTCTTGAGAGTGGAACTATGCCAGGGAGTGGCACGTGGTGCAGTGGTTAGTACTGCTGCCTATGGCACTAATGACCCGGGTTCAAATCCCGGCCCTGGGTGGCTGTGTAGCTTCTGATGATGCTGTTTAAGTTATTGTCTTTGTTTTGGTTAAATAATTGTAATTATATATTACGACATGTGTAATTGTGAACTAAGAAAAATGCACTTGTATGATGTAATACGTTATGTGGATAGATATTTATCATTGGTAAACATTAGAAATATGATATAGTTGAAAGTGGGTTTAATTTAATGTTTCTGTGCCTGGAAGAGTAAAACCTATAGTTACATTCATTCTGGACAACGGTGTTTGTATGCCCGTGTGTTGGTTCAGCTCCAGCTGTGTCACTATTGTGCTTAGAGGGTGTTACAGTGTGAAGAGTAAATAGAAGTAAGCCAGTGCTTAGCAACAACAGGCCACTATCTCGAGAGAAGGGTTTTCCTTTGTTCTTAATTTTAACTTAAAGCCAGGTCAATCTGAAATAGGTAGTGAGAGAGAAACCAGCTCTGACAGCTCTGATAGAAGCCGTTGGTTTAGAAGGCTAGAGAGGGAACATCTCTCTCAGCTTTGCTAGAAGAAAAACCATACAATTACAGAGTAATGGTTAAGAAAACAAATGGTGAGATCTGGGGCGAAATTCTCCCCCAACGGCGGGATGTCCGCCGACTGGCGCCAAAGACGACGCCAATCAGACGGGCATCGCGCCGGCCCAAAGGTGCAGAATGCTCCGCATCTTTGGCGGCCTAGCCCCAACATTGAGGGGCTAGGCCGACGCCGGAGGGATTTCCGCCCCGCCAGCTGGCGGAAATGGCGTTTGTTGCCCCGCCAGCTGGTGCGGAAATGCGGCGCATGCGCGGGACATCAGCGGCCGCTGTCAGTTTCCCGGCGCATGCGCGGGAGCGTCAGCGGCCACTGTCAGTTTCCCGCGCATGCGCAGTGGGGAGAGTCTCTTCTGCCTCCGCCATGGTGGAGGCCGTAGCGGAGGGGGAAGGGAAAGAGTGCCCCCATGGCACAGGCCCGCCCGCGGATTGGTGGGCCCCGATCACGGGCCAGGCCACCGTGGGGGCACCCCCCGGGGTCAGATCGCCCCGTGCCCCCCCCCAGGACCCCGGAGCCCGCCCGCGCCGCCTGGTCCCGCCGGTAAATACCAGGTTTGATTTACGTCGGCGGGACAGGCAATTTCTGTGCGGGACTTCGGCCCATCCGGGCCGGAGAATCCAGCGGGGGGTCCCGCCAACTGGCGCAGCCCGATTCCCACCCCCGCCCAATCTCCGGTACCGGAGACTTCAGCGGGGGCGGGGGCGGGATTCACGGCGGCCAACGGCCATTCTCCGACCTGGCGGGGGGGTCGGAGAATGACGCCCCTGAAGAGCAGCTAGCTAAGGAAACTAGAAAAATGAAGAGAGGTTTCCAATAGGTCTGAGGTTAAAGGTACTAGAACAAAGAGTACAGTAAAGTCACAGAGTTGAAAAGGCATTGGATCGTGAGAAGCCAAAAAAGATATCTGAAGTGATTTTCAGGTTTATGAGATTTTATCACAGCCTATGGAACGTGAGTTGAAATATGGAAATCGGTGGCTGCCTCTCAGAGTTTGTTTAAAAGTAGTTGAGACAAAGGAAACCTAAAAAGGGGTGGCATAAAATCCTGGACTGCATTCGATCTTAGAAATGGAGTGAAAATGTGGGTTAAAAGAGTCAATTGTAAAACCTGGACTGGATTCCGGAATACAAACCTCGAAGCAAAAGCATTATTTAGGGAGAAGATTTTAAATCATGTTTTTGGGAGTGGAGTGGAGAGACTTGAAAGCATGTTTTTGGGAGCGGAGTGGAATTTGGAAACTCACATGCGGTCATCATCTGGGGGGATTCTGAAAGGAAATCCACAGACACTAACTTGAGATCAGGGGCGAAATTCTACGGAAACGGCGCGATGTCCGCCGACTGGCGCCCAAAACGGCGCAAATCAGTCGGGCATCGCGCCGCCCCAAAGGTGCGGAATGCTCCGCATCTTTGGGGGCCGAGCCCCAACTTTAAGGGGGGGGTGACGGGGATGTTCCTTTAGTCAGGGGATCGCTGTGGGGAGTGCCTTTTGTTAGGGGTCTCTGTGGGGGTGGGGGTTGCTTTAGTTAGGGGTCTCTGTGGGTGTTCTTTATTTAGGGATCTCTGTGAGGGTTCCTTCAGTTCGGAGGTTTCTGTGGAAGGTTCCTTTAGTTAGGGGTCGCGATGGGGAAATCCGGTGTGGGGATGAGGGGGGTGGCAAATTTGCGGTGTGTGTGGGTGTTGACCAGCTGCGGGACTTTGTTATCGGGCCACCCTCTCGAAATGGCGACCCAAGAGCGGGATTCCATTGGGAATTCTTCTTATTACTCGGTATTCGCATGGCGATTGATACGGAATTGCTTCCCGATTTGCACTCCCAGGTGGAAAGTAAATCGGTTGCAATTTTCCTTCGGCAGGAGAATATGCTGTCTCCCAAAATATTGCCCATCATCTCATCCCAACCAACTTTTCCACTCTATTCAATTTTCTTTATCTTCTTGTCTATGGCCTTCAGTCCTTAAGTTTCTCAGTATAATTAAAACAATATTTCATTGCTCTTCACACTGCTGTGCCTATCGTCTCTAAGACTCACAGATGGGAAACGTATCGAGGGTTGAATATTGTGGCCCTGTCACGGACGTGGGTGGGGCTGGAAAATGCCAAGAGCCATTCAAAATTCCTTCCACTTTGGCGTGAGTGGAAAGTCCTGCCGGGGAAAAACATTCCCCCGCCCTTTGAAAACTGGTTATGATCAAAAGACCAGAAATGTACATTTTCTTTTAAATTTAGAGTACGCAATTTTTTTTTCCAATTACGGGGCAATCTAGCATGGTCAATTCACCTAGCCTGCACATCTTTGGGTTGTGGGCCTGAGACCCACGCAAACACGGGATAACGTGCAAACTCCACGGGATCGAACGCGGGTTCTCGGCACCATGAGGCAGCAGTGCCATCCTTGCATTTTTAATATTTTATGTTTAAGAACTATTGATCAATGGTATGTGGTATAAATATGGCCAATGTGGTCTCAATTGGCTTTTCAATCGCCTAGCGAAATTCTCCAGATTCTTCCCTCCTAATTGGCCTTAGCTTACCTTTCAGCACATGCTGTCTAACCACAACACTTCACACATCACAACTGTGAGGGGTTGGCTTGTGGAGCAGATAACCATTCCTTGTGGCTCAGTTACACGTTTGTAAAACTGTAAATGAGAACTTACAAGGGGCCAAGCCCAAATTCCTGCTGAGACAACCTATCAATTTTTTTAAGAGAAGATTTTGAAAATGAGTGTTACGACCGAGATGGGAGGAGTGCACCGTCTGTTTCTAGTTCCACTACTCCACGGGTCATCATATATATTTAAATGATTTCTCCGGCTTGCTATACGGCCAAATATGTGTTTTACCTATTACTCTCAGATTGACCACTCAACGCTCAGGTTTCTTCAACTCACAATAAAACTATTAATTTATAATAAAACCAGGCTTTTCAAGTAGAAATGCACAGCTCATTAACATACTGCATGGTTAGATGGCTTGGTCATGCTACGAATTTACCCTGTCGTGTCCATTGATGTGCAGGTTGGGTGGGTGTTATAACCCCCATGAGGATCCTGGGGAAACAACCATTGATCACCCTGTGGGACCGGTGGAGTACAGCTCCGTAGGTAGGGGGCGGAGGTCAACCACCTGGGGCTTGTTAAGGCAGTACATAAAAGCAGGCCCAACTCAGGGCCCGTTCAGAGATTTCTTCCCAGCGAGGTCTGCACTAGGAGCGAGATGCTGTGCTGAGCATGTTTTGTAAGTATGTAAATAAACTTGCCTTCATTAACGACAGCTTCCTTATGAGTTCTTGTATTGGCGATGAGGATTTACGGAAGCCCCGGACTCGCCAGTCAATTGACCTATCCACTGTAAGCTCGTATTGAATGCGGTACATCGTATTGTTTTAAATGCCGTTGTTCGGTAAATTGGATGCCTTTGACGCAGGGCTGGAGGATTGGAATCGGTATGAAGAGTCCATGCAGTATTCCTTCCAAACAAATGGACTGGCAGAGGGGACAATCCAAACTTTTAAATGAGGTTTGAAAAAGCAGCCGACCAGGTCTGTGAACACACGGTTAGCACGCTTCTTATTCAATTACCGTATGATGCCACATGTGACCA
Source organism: Scyliorhinus torazame (assembly GCF_047496885.1). Lineage (NCBI taxonomy): Eukaryota > Metazoa > Chordata > Chondrichthyes > Carcharhiniformes > Scyliorhinidae > Scyliorhinus > Scyliorhinus torazame. Next base: position 292,632,953 of record NC_092711.1, on the reverse strand, counting down.
CCGGGATTGCTCCAGCAGAACTCTTGATGGGACGACGACTCCGGATACAGTTGCGTCTTACTCTTCCAGACCTTGGGGCAATGATCGAGTGGCATCAGGGGTTACAGAAGAATCACCGCAGTTCCAGGATGTCAGGGCAAACGTTCCACGCCGGAGACACTGTTTATGTACGGAATTTTGGCGATGGCGTTCTGTGGCTCACGGGAGTGGTGCTGGACCAGACTGGCCAGACTCACATAGGGCCCGAGTTCAAGGGAAGACCCTTAAGAAACATGTGGACCACTTTTCGGGGTACAAGCTCAATATGGGGAAGAGCGGGCTGTTCGTAGTTCAGCTAGGGGACCACGAGAGGGGGATTGGCGAACTCCCACTAAAAAGGGCGGAGAGGAGCTTCAGATATTTGGGCGTCCAGGTGGCCAGGAGCTGGGGGGCCCTGCATAGGCTTAACTTTACAAGGCTGGTGGAGCAAATGGAGGAGGAGTTCAAGAGGTGGGACGTGTTGCCGCTGTCCTTGGCGGGTAGGATGCAGTCAATCAAAATGACGGTGCTCCCAAGGTTTTTGTTCCTGTTCCAGTGCCTCCCCGTGTTTATCCCGAAGGCTTTTTTCAGGCGGGTTAACAGGAGTATAATGGGGTTTGTGTGGGCGCGAGGTCTCCGAAGGTCAGAAGGGTGTTCCTGGAGTGGAGTACAGACAGGGGGGGGGCTGGCGCTGCCCAACCTCTGTGGGTACTACTGGGCCGCCAATGCGATGATGTTGCGCAAGTGGGTGATGGAGGGGGAGGGGGCTGCATGGAAGAGGCTGGAGACGGCGTCCTGTGTGGGTACGAGTCTGGGGGCGCTGGCAACGGCGCCGCTGCCGCTCCCTCCAAGGAGGTATACCACGAACCCAGTGGTGGTGGCGGCCCTCAAAGTTTGGGGGCAGTGGAGGCGGCATAGGGGGGAATTTGGTGCCTCGGCGTGGACCCCATTGCGGGGAAACCACCGGTTCGCCCCAGGAAGAACAGGTGGAGGGTTTTCGGGGTGGCACAGGGCAGGGATACAAAAGTTGGGGACCTGTTTGTGGACAGGAAGTTCACGAGCTTGGGTGAGCTGGAGGAGAAGTACGGGCTCCCCCCCGGGGAACATCTTCAGGTACTTACAGGTAAGGGTGTTTGCCAGACGGCAGGTGGTGGAATTCCCGCGGCTACTGCCACACACAGTGCAGGACAGGGTGCTCTCGGGGGAGTAGGTGGGAGTGGGGAAGATCTCGGAAACACACCAGGTGATGCAGGAGGAGGAGGAGGCCTCGGTGGTGGAGTTGAAAGGTAAGTAGGAGGAGGAGTTGGGAGAGGAGATCGAAGAGGGGACGTGGGCAGATGCCTTAGGGAGGGTGAATTCTTCCTCTTTGTGCGTGAGGCTCAGCCTCATACAGTTTAAGGTGCTGCACAGGGCACACATGACCGGGACAAGGATGAGCCGGTTCTTTGGGGGCGAGGACAGGTGTGTTAGGTGCTCATGGAGCCCAGCAAATCACACCCATATGTTCTGGGATTGCCCAGCGCTGGAGGAATTTTGGAAGGGCGTAGCGAGGACGGTGTCGAGGGTGGTAGGATCCAGGGTCAAACCGGGCTGGGGGCTCGCAATATTTGGGGTGGCAGAGGAGCCGGGAGTGCAGGAGGCGAAAGAGGCCGGAATTCTGGCCTTTGCCTCCCTGGTAGCCCGGCGAAGGATTCTCCTTCAGTGGAAGGATGCAAGGCCCCCAAGCGTGGAATCCTGGATCAGCGATATGGCGGGGTTCATTAAATTGGAGAGGGTGAAATTTGCCTTGAGGGGGTCGGTACAAGGGTTCTTTAGGCGGTGGCAACCGTTCTTAGACTTTCTGGCAGAACGATAGACATTGGTCAATGGCAGCAGCAGCTCGGGGGGGGGTTACTTTATTATTGTTTTTGTTATTTACACTGAAGGGTCTGAGGGGGTGTATACACCTATTGTGTTAAGTTGGGGTGTTAATGTTAATTTATTATTTAGGTACGGGGGGAGGGGTTGCTTTTTTAGATTGTGTTTTGTACTTAACCCAGTTGGGTTCTTTTTTTCTTTCTCATTTTGTTATTGATATTTTATGAAAACTTTTAATAAAAATTATTTTTTTTTAAAAAGAAACATGTGGACCATTTGACCAGGTGTGAGGTCGCCTGTCGTGACATTCGACCGGCGGTAGTACCGCTTTCACCGCTGCATGGGTCACCCCTTCGGATGAGGGTCCAGCCATCCGGGCTGTCAGGTGTGGCCCAGCAAGCGTGCTACGACTCAGGTTCTGATATGGACGCGGAGGTATCCCTGCCGCAGACAGCAGTGTGTCTGGCACTGAGGCCCCTTCTGCGGTCTGCTAGGATGTGGTGTGCAGCGACCCATTACACTCCACCTGACCCAGAACCATCGCGAATGGATGCTCAGCTGCGGGCTAAGTGTCGCAGAACGGGGACTTCTGGACTCTGGGGGTGGGGGCATGGGGAACAATCATTCATTTCCCTGTGAGACTCGTGGAAAACGAGCTCCCTCGGTAGGGGCCGAGGCCTAACATCAGGGGCTCGTTAAGGCAGGGGATAAAAGCGGGCCCAACATAGAGCGTATCACCCCAGCGAGGCCTGCACTGGTTGTGAGATGCTGTGCTGAGCATGTTATTGTAAATATGTAAATACATTCACCTTCACTAACAACAGCTTCCTGATGAGTTATAGTGGGGTTATGGGGATAATAATAAACATTATAATAATCTTTATTGTCACAATTAGGCTTACATTAACACTGAAATTATGTTACTGTGAAAAGCTCCTCGTCGCCACTTTCCGGCGCCTGTTGGGGCACAGAGAGGGAGAATTCAGAATGTCCAAATTACCGAACAGCTCGTCTTTCGGGACTTGTGGGAGCATGCTGCTGACTGCCACTGTGACATTAGTGCCACGGGTTGTATAGGTCCCCCCCCCAGGCCACCCCCTAGTGCCCGTTGGCCCCAGCCTACCCATCAGCTGTATGGATGTGCTCCAGCACAACCAGTGCCATCTTGTTGGCTGGGATGAATCATAGAATCATAGAATTTACATTGCAGAAGGAGGCCATTCGGCCCATTGAGTCTGCACCGGCCCTTACAAAGAGCACCCCACTCAAGCCCACGCATCTACCCTATCCCCGTAACCCAGTAACCCCCACTTACCTTTTAGGACACTGAGGGTAATTTAGCATGACCAATCCACCTAACCCGCACATCTTGGACTGTGGGAGGAAACCGGAGCGCCCGGAGGAAACCCACGCAGACACGGGGAAGACGTGCAGACTCCGCACAGACAGTGACCCAGCCGGGAATCGAACCTGAGACCCTGGAGCTGTGAAGCAACTGTGCTGATCACTGTGCTACCGTGTGTGTGGGGAGTGTAATGTGTATTTGCGGCTGCAGCTTGTCAGCCTCCTGCATGTCAATCACCGACCCGGCCAATCCCGCACCGTTTTTCATTGGAATCGATTGTGACGTAGCGCCACAGTAGCAGAATCGGTCCAGGTGCGCCGCCAGTTTTGCTGTCATGGAGGTCCACAAATCCTGCCCCGGCATCAACACTTGGGAGCGATTCTTCGAGCACCGCGCCGGGCCGGAGAATCGCCGCAACCGCGCCACGACACCCCAACGCCGATTCTCCGAGGTGCGGAGAATCGGCGTCATTTGCGCCAGTGCGGGCTGCCGATTCTCCGGCCCGGACGGGCCGAGCGGCCACGCGGATACGACAGAGTCCCGCTGGCGCCGTTCACCCCTGATCGCTGCCGGCGGGAACGGTCAGGGGGTGGCCTGCGGTGGGGGGGGAGGGGGGGCTCCGTCCCCGCGGGGTCTCCGATGGGGTCTGGCCCGCGATAGGGGCCCACCAATCGGCGGGCCGGCGTCTCCCCAACGGGCCTACTATCCTGCGGGGCCGGCCCCTGAACACTGACGCCATGTTGAGTCGGGGCCGGCGCACTAAGAAGTCCCCCAGACATGCGCAGGTTGGCGCCGGGAAAGGAGACTGGAGGAGCATGAACTGCTCCAGCGCCGTGCTGGCCCCCTACGGGGGCCAGAATTGGGCGTCCCCGTGCCCATTTTGCGCCGTCGTGAAACATGACGCCGTTCATTTGGGAGAATCGCCCCCTTAGTCTCAGGAACGGAGATTCCAGCCCGCTGTCTTTCCCAGGAACAGCAGCAACCAGGGTCCTTGCATTAACCCTTTAAGGGACAGTGTGCCTTTTACAAAACAAATTCTTTGAGAATGTTCTTAGTCCTTGAAGATATTTCATTTTCTACGATTGAAGCACTTAAGACAAATGTAAAAAAATGGAATCACTCGAAACAAATGGTAGAATTATTTTTCCCTGTTCTTAAGTTTTCTGCATTGATAATTGTCATAATATACACCAGTATATCGTGGTGCAGACACACACTGATGGACACACAGTGGGACCAATCAACACACACAACACCGCAGCCAATCACCAGTTAGAGCACACGCACTATAAAGCCAGGGGGCATCCAAGTTCCCGCTCATTCAAGCTGCAGCTTCCTAGTAGGACAGAGCTCACAGCCTGCAGCACAGACATTCACCATGTGCTGAGTACATCGACTGTTAGGACAAGGCAAAGGTCTTTAGTTAAAGCTAGTATTGTGTTAACTATTTCAAGTGTTGGTGACCTGTATGTGTTCCACGGATCCAGAGCGCCCAACACAACAATAATCTGTCACAAATCTGAGGTACTGTTGGAACAATCAATGATTCTTTTCAAATATCCCCAAGAAACAGCTGGGCATAGTGGGTCGGATTCTCCCATCGGGCGGCTAAGTGTTGACGCCGGCGTAAAAACAGGAGTATTTTACTGAGGCGTCAACAGGCCTTCCGCCGCCCGATTGTCCAGGCCACACGTGGCCAGCACGGCGCTGGAGCGTCCCACGCCACTCCAGCTGCTGACCCCGGCGTCAACTGGGCGCCGCGTGGTCCGCGCGTGCGCCGTGGCACTGGCGGCAACTCACGCATGCCCCGGCACCAGCCCCGACGCCAAATGATGTAGGGCTACAGGAGCCGGCGCGGAGGAAAGGAGGCCCCTAGCCTGAGAGGCCGGCCCGCCGATCGGTGGGCCCTGATCGCGGGCCAGGCCACAACGGAAGCACCCCCCCCCCCCCGCCGGGGTCGGACACCCCCTCCCCCCCCCACAGGCTGCCCCCGGACCCTTCAATGCCGAGGTCCCGCCATCTCAGAGCATGTTAGAACGGCACCGGCGGGACACGGGTTTATTGCTACGGCCGCTCGACCCATACAGGCCGGAGAATCGAGCGGGGGGGGGGGGGGCGCATGGAGCGGCCACCGACCGGCGCCGCGCCAGCCACGCCGGCGCCAATGGAGAATCACGTCCCGGCGTCGGAGCAGCGTGGCCCGATTCACGCTGTGTCCCGGGGATTCTCCGACCCGGCGGGGGGTCACAGAATCCCGCCCAGTATGTTTCATGCACATATGAGTAGGGGCAGTTATGGGCAAATGTGCAGTTATGCGCTCAATTATTGTGAGTGTCCATGTGCCTAACTTCATACTTGCCAAAGCCGGACATTTTCCAGTTTTGGCTTACTCCACGGGTATTTACGAATCCATGTACCATCTAGTCACCTCTTCCAGATGATTGATTTTGCTGCAGGGACCTCCTTGGAGAGTCAAGGGTAGACTGGGCAGCATTGCAGCATTGCAGCAGAATGGCAGTGCCCAGGTGGCATGGGCATTATGATATCCAGTGGGGGTTCCCGCAGAGAGGAGGCCAGCGTGGAGCCAAAGCAACATTGTTGTCAAGTTATGTGGACAGATGTGTGAGCAGCCTCCAGATGTGAGACAGACACTGAAAACTGCCCAAGTGGCCTTGATCTGCGTACCATGAGTGCTCTCCAGTTGCATTGGAGTGTATCTGATGCCAGAGGCTCTCAAGGCCACAATAGCCCTGAATTTCTGCTCCTTCAGCTCGTTCCAGGGGCCCACAGGAGACATGTGCAGCATCTCCCAATCAGTCACACATCACTGCATCAACGGAGCAATAGTCGCCCTCTTCAGAAATACCAGCCAGAACATTAACTTCAGAAACAATGTGGACGGTCAGGCTGAGAGAGCCAGAGGCCTAGTCACCATCACTGGATTCCCTCAGGTGCAAGGCCTTACAGACTCCACTCATGTGACCAAAACTCCCACAAGCCAGTCAGTTGCCTTCATTAACAAGCTGCCCACCTTGATGCCCTCTGGCTTGGGATGACCTTGGCAGCTGTCCTCTGGCTGCTTTGAAGCCTGGCGTGCTCCAAAGGCATTGGTGTCACTGGTAGAGGGGCTGAGGGAGTAATGTCCATATCAGGAGTGCCCTGAGAGAAGTCTCAATGTGTGGAGGGCTCCTCCTCGCTTGCAGGGCACCTTCCTGCTAACCTGAGAAGAGCAAGGACCTTCTGAAGACTCCAGACTCCTCCTCTCCCTTCCACCTTGCCACTGCTCCCTGGTCTGTAGAGAACTCCAGCATCCACTAATTGGCCAACAGGAACTGGCTCTCAATGAGAGTTGCCAACCTTGGGCGCCATACATGCAGGCAAGAAGGAGATCGCAGGATTGAAGGCCTGGATGCACTCCTCCACTCTCCAAGTTCAGGTGTGGATACTATCTGGAAGCCTTTTCAGATCTTCACTCACCTCATGCTGATCTTCCAGCATCTTCCACCTTCCTGATAGCTCCAAGTGGTGCGTCATCAGCTTTGTATTCAACATGGGCGCAACCTCCCACAATCCTCTGACTGACAATCCATTGCCTCAGCTGTGACAGTCTCTGAAAGCTGATCAGGTGGTGCTTGTACCAGGTGACCATGAAAATATTTGTGAATTATATTCACGGACGTGAAAGTATCGGCTGGTGGGAGGTAAGGGGAATGATGTGATGCTGCACCCTCTGAGATCCCCTCCTCTTCCTCAAAGTTAGGGGAGTGTCTCCCAGAGACGACAGCTCCCTGTTCCTGTGATTGACCTGTATGAGAGAACAGAATAGTTAAAAATCAGCTGCAGTTCACACAGATCTCTGAGGACAAATTGGAGGACAAATGAACACCGTCTCTCATGCTCACCTGAGGCTTCCTCATGCCTCGACTCACAGTCCTGCAGTTGTGCTCGGGCCTCACTGTCTATGGTGGAGTGGCCACATTAATATCCTGCCAGCTCCAGAATCTCCTCCATGGGCATCAGGATAACAGTGATCAGGTCTCTGCACCCCGCCTGGGCTCTCTGGCATTGTGGGTTCACTTCTCCCAGGTGCAGGAACGTGCAAACTCCACATAGGGAGTCACCCAATTCCAATTGAACCCGGATCCCTGGTACTATGAGGCAACAGTGCTAACCATTGTGCCACCATGCCGATCAATCATTGGTGGTTGGTGGGAACCTCAAATTTGTAAGACGACGGTTTGTGCGGAGGCAGTCAACTCTGTTAAGCGTTTTTGCATGTGGCTCAAGTACCTCCCCCACTGTCATGGCAGTGTCTGCCATACATATTGCAGTGGAAGACAGCGGCTGAGAAGGCGCTCAATTCGCTGGTCTCTTTCTCTGGACACTTGTTTTGGCCAGCTGAGCTTTTTATTTCTGCTTGCCTCTACCAATGCCCTTCCCAGCAGTCAGCTCAAGAGGTCATGGCTTCAACGACTGTCAGTGTCAATGATCACCATCTTCATACCGTCCTTGCAGGCGTCCTTGTAATGGAGATATGAAAACCCAGAAGGTCTTGACCAAGTGGCTAATTCACCGGACAGAAGGTCATTGAATATATGACCATTATCCATTCAATGAAAGCGGCCAAGCCAGCAAAGACTTTGTTGATTTAGTGAGTGCTTGCCGATGGAATTAGCTCCAGCACCTCTGAGTTGGTGACATTGTCCTGCCAAGTGGAAACATTTCCTCCTGCTGAGCACATGTTGTCCAGGTTTCGCCACTGTCGAGGATACAGGCTTTCTAGGCTCAGATTGCTGTTCTCAGTCAGGTTGTTGCTGTTCCACACTCTCTTACATAGTTTGGACATATCAGCTGCAGCTTATGCAATGTGTGTGTTGATTTCAGCATCAAGTGACAGATTGCTGGGGATTGTGGAGCTGAGATATGTGAAGCTATCAATAACCTCCAGCATCACATGGCGCTAAAGGCAACATCCTAGACCAAAGCCTCATGCTGATAGTCCAACCAAACTCTCTACAGAGGCAAGAGAATCTGACCATTTTCTACTATAGGTATTGCCCGGTATGAAATGCTGGTGCAACATCAGTGACAGCAACTCTAGGATCTTTGCCAGCATCCGCAGTATTTTGTTATTATATATAATATTCAGGTCAGTTGGCTTGTTGACAAGCTCAGTTGCCTGCCCACCAGCTGCATTATACGAAACCGGGTGTGTTTGTGACAGTTTCATGATCCAGCGTGTATTGGTGTCAGATTCATGATCCAGAATTTACATACGTGCAAGATGGTGGCAGTCGCAATTTGTAAATGTAAATACCTGGCTCATGAGACTGACGTCTAGTGCTTTGTTTTCATTCTTACTGACCAGCTGCCATCCCTCATTGACCTTAAGGTGGAGGTGAGCCAACATTGAGCTGCCAAGTCCATCTGGCGTAGGTCCACCCACAGTGCTGTAGGAATATCCTAGAGATCACCCCAATGCACCTTCCATCCAAATGTTTGTGTAATGTTTGCAATTTATATATTGTTATAGTAATTAGCTCATCAGTGGACCACCATAAGACAACAAACAATCCATTTGTCCGAACTTTCCTATGGAGTAAGTACTTCGAACACTGCGAGTATTCATTTTAATTGGCAATAGTGCATCCTGTAAATGCTTCAGAATTAAAGTTATTAATCCAACTTTAAGAGTTGTGTTTTTATGAGGTGATAAGAGGGTGTAGAACTAGTCCTTCGAGTTCCATAGCACTTGATGTACTGAACAGAAAAAGCAGGAAACTATGCAAATCAAATCATTCTTCATAACTTTACTTCATTTGCTTGGAGTATTTTCCATCTGCAGATCTAGTAATGGACCTGTTGCAGCAGTGACTCAGAGTCCTGCTCATAAAACAGCAATCTCGGGCTAAACTGCTTCTATAAAACCAGCAGGTTTTCCCATTAGGACATATCAGGACTTAATCTTTGCCTGCACAATCATTCTCTTGATGCAGTCTCTCCTGGTTAACATGTTATGCCGTTTCCCAAGGATGCTGACAACACCACTGCTACCTCATCAACAGCAATCTCAACGGCCCTCTACGGTCTCTGATTTGCCCCCGAGTTTCACCTGCCCATCGCACCTGTGTTATTGATCTACATTGTCAGAAATGGAGCCAACACTTTGTTTTTAAAAATTTCCACCCTGCTTTCAAAAAACTTCCCACAGCCTCAAGCCTCTTTGACTCTCCTCCAATCCTATGACCCTCTGAGATCACTGCACTCCTCTAATTCAGGCCTCTGATGCATCCTCAATTTTACTGTGGCCATCTAAAATGGCCACCCGCAAAGGATGATGGGAATTGTGGTCAGGCTGGGCCACAGGCAGGACACAGCCTGTGTGGATTGCAAACAACAACTCAGACGTATGCAGAAACCTGCACTTGCTGGAGGCCACTGAGGTCTCCCTAGGACAATGGGCTTCAGATTGAAACTTAACATTAGTAACAGACTCAGGGGCGCCTATTCACCTTATTTGGAAGTGCTTACGTGCTTTGGACAATAACAACTAGTACCCGCCCAGCTATCAAGGTACCAGCCCCTAATTGGCTAGAATCGATGAGGGTGATTGAAATCCTATCGAACCATTGGATCCCTACCTGGGACCGCCCAAAAGAGCGTGAAAGATCGGAGGATAAGAAGAACTGCGCGACCAACATTCTGCCTCTTTTGGGACCGGCTTCTGTGTACCAACTGCAGCAAATCGACCAGCGAAGTTCAAGGACCAGCGGTCTCTACCTGAAAGACGGCACTCAGTCTAGACGAACCAGACAACCTCCAGCCGCCACACGTGGGGAACCAGATACAGGCCATATCTAACCTGCACAGAGCCGGTCACTTAGAAGTTAGGTAAAGGTCGTTTAAACTGCTAGATAGAGTCTAATGTGTAATTTTTCCAAGTATAGAACTAATCCTATGCTTGATAATAAACTGTGATTGTACTAAAATACTGGTTGTGTGGTCATTTGTTCAATACACGGAACGCACTTGCAAATTGTGGTTATTAATAGTAATAAAGATAGAAGTCAACATTACCCATTCCATTTTGATGGCCTGTGCCTTTGCTGCCTGGCTTCAAAACTCTAGCATTTTCCCCAAAAACGCTCTAGTTCTTTGCCCGCTTACTTATCTACCGATTTAACCAAATCAGCTTTCTTAATATATCTGCGGTGTTCTTTGTAATTCTTTTATCAGGATGGATATTGTAGTGTTCACAAAGACCACAGAAGCTAAGTTCATTTACTCCTATAATAAACAATAATTTAGTAATCTACAATCTACACTATACTAACACTAGTCTCTACACTCTATCTATAACGGTACTCTACCCTCTCTCATTACTCCTCTCCAGCTCTCACCCAGATGTCTGTGAGTCAGTGCTTTATATAGTTCTGCATCTAGTTCCATCTAGTGGTTAATTATGATATGACATTAACCCTTTGTATTCTGAACATTCCACATAATGTCACAATATCCTGAAGCGGTTTATTATGTCAAGGTGTATTTTAGAACTCTCGATTGAAGTGCTTTGGGTTGGTTTATAATGTTCATGGTTCCATACAAGCGCAATGTGTTACTGTTACTGTGCAGGGTGGCATGGTGGCATAATGGTCAGAAATGCTACCTCACAGCACCAGAGTCCCGGGTTCACTTCTGACCTCGGGTCACTGTCTGTGTGGAATTACATTCTCTCTGTGTCTGCGTGGATTTCCTCCTCTGGTTTCCTCCCACAGTCCAAAGGTTAGGTGGATTGGCCATGCTAAATTGCCCCTAGTGTCTGTTAAATGAGGTTACTGGGTTACGCGGTTAGGATGGGGACTGACCCTAGGTAAGGTGCTCTTTCAGATGGTCGGTGCAGTCTCAATGGGCCATTCTGCACTGTAGGGATTCTATTCTATGATTTTACTATATGTAAATATTTATTTGTTTGTAACTTGATACAGGAGTTCGCAGCCTGTTGCAGATTGCAATGTCCTTTATTACTTTCGGAGTTTATCCTCTTCTTGAGGAACCTAGCAATTAGTCCAAGCGCAGAGGGCAGCGGACCACCAAAAAGAGATGAGGCAAGGAGTAGCGGTCAGATAATGTCAAGTTTGGATTTTTAAAGTCTGCTGAATGAAAGATTCAGGATAGGCTGGGAGAAGTAAGACGTTCCACAGTGTTTGGCTACTGGGGAAGAGCAATTTGGAATTGGACATTGTACAATGAGTCTTGATTACAACAGAGTGAGGGAGCAGCAGACGAAGAGTGTGAAACTATCAGCAATTTTTTTTTTTTAAGTGCGAGAGGGAGCCAAAATCTCGTCCTGTGGAAGTTACAGACTGAAGTGGCAGGAAGAATTACCTGTCAGGTGACAGCTGGTGCTGAAGCAATCTTTTGAAGATACCGATGTCGCGTGGCAATAAGAAAGCCCAACAGAGCTGAGGATGAAATCATGTGAAAGGAACACCTAATAATATGAGATTTGATTATCTTTAACAATATATTAGTATAAAATTGTATGTGCTCTAATAGGATTCTATGGCTAAGAATTGGAAGCCTTGCTCTGGTGCGTTTCCAGAAAATCTCACCCTACCTATCTGCAATAATATACATATATTTTAATGAAACAGCAATATGTGCTTGCTGCCTCATTCCAAAACAAACCCTCCCGAATTCCACTTGCTACCTCCAGCCCCGTGCATCCTGTGCTGGAATACGTTCTTCCTTGACCCACCATCCAGCACCCACACCTCAAAATAGAGAAAGGGGAAAGGGGAAAGAAAGAGATTTATTTCACACTTTTCACTGCCACATGATGCCCCAAAGCTCTATTGGACTTCAATGTAGCACCATGGGATCTTTTATATCCACCCAAGTAGACAGACTTTCCAACAGCAGTCCTAACAGTGCAGCACTCCCTCAGTGAGAGCCCTAGAGTGGATATTGAACTTAGAAACTCAGAGGTGAGAGTGCTGCACATTGAGGCACAGCTGACACTAAAGAAAAGATGAGGTGCGGGATGCTCCATTTGCCGATGACAAAATCGCGATTGGACAGAGAAATCGATTCCCGGCGTGGGTCACTGTCTGTGTGGAGTCTGCACGTTCTCCCCGTGTCTGCGTGGGTTTCCTCCGGGTGCTCCGGTTTCCTCCCACAAGTCCCGAAAACCGTGCTTGTTCGGTGAATTGGGCATTCTGAATTCTCCCTCTGTGTACCCGGACAGGCGCCGGAATGTGGTGACTAGGTGATTTTCACAGTAACTTCATTGCAGTGTTAATGTAAGCCTACTTGTGACAATAATAAAGATTATTATTGTTTATTGTCATTAATATTTTTATAGGTTGCCTCACATTCTTTAAAAAGTACCTGAGTGAACACTTGGCACATCATTACATTCACGTGTATGGGCCAAGTGCTGGCAAATGGGATTAGGTGGGTAGGTCAGGTGTCTTTCATGCGCTAGGACAGACTCAATGGGCCGAAGGGCCTCTTCTGCACTGTGTTATTCTGTAATTCTGAGACGTGTTTCAGTGAGTGTCACGAAGTCCGTTTGTGGCTTTCATGGTTTTAAAGCTGAAAGCGTATATAAACTGTGAGGTGTGGGTGTAAGGTTTGCTGTAGTGATGAGTGAGTGAGTGAGTGTAAGTGAGTGAGTGGCATGAGTCCTAATTCACAAATATTGTTGCTTGGTGATTTGATGTGGTAAGCAGTGTCTGATGGCACAGATGGTAAGGTGTAACTTTTGAAGGTGCATTCACTGACCTTGACCATGCATGGGAGATCATTGAACTTTTTTGCAGCTTTAATCCTGGTGTTAAGTCCATTGCCATCTGCTCTCATTGTCTTTAGAGTGGGTTTCTAGACAGCCTCCTGATGCTGTGCAGATACGAGACATCTATCCTTTTCATGTACTAAATGATCTGTTTGAGCTGCATGCAGAGAAATACTTTTCACTGTACCTCGGTACACATGACAATAAACAAACAAATCCAAATCTTCTCCTTCGTCCAGCAAGACCACCAGTGCACCATCCAAAAACCTTGGCAATCACTCTTTACTGTGTTGTGTCATTCTTCTCTGTTTCCCAGGTCCAGTTCACTATCTAAATAACCAGCATCTCCTACTCCAGTTGCAATTTTGTTCACCTTTAAACAGTGCAAGCCAATTGGTACCAGCAAGAAATAATTCTGCAGCCAATGAACAGCTCAGTTCGCACAAGATGTATGTAACTATCATTCAAAGAGCAGGCAGCACTACGTTAATCATGTGTTGCAAATTCTCACACCCATTTTTTGGGAGCTGTTTAATTTATCACCTCTTCCCTCCACCTTTACCTTGCCTAATCCATTCATAATTTTAAAGACATTCATTGGGTCACGTTTAACATCTGCCTTTTCCAAAAGGAAAAAGCGCCTTTTAAGCTGTTAAACTTTTCCTGATGGATCTAATCTCTCCATTTTAGTACCAACCCTATGAATCTTCTTTGCACCCCCTCCAATGCTTCTATATTCTTTTTACAAAATGAAGATCAGGGGCGAAATTCTCCGGAAACGGCGCGATGTCCGCCGACTGGCGCCCAAAACGGCACAAATCAGACGGGCATCGCGCCGCCACAAAGGTGCGGAATGCTCAACTACAATTTTGAATTTACACACCTAGCAATAAATTCCAATGCTTTCTCAGCTTTCTAATCTGCAATGCTGCCTTTAATGATTTGCTTGTTGCACCCTGATTCTCTTTGCTCTTCTAGCCCATTCAAATTCTTATTTTCTAAGATGTCGGTAATCTTTCTATTTTTCCTATCGATGTGCATTAGCTCTCATTTATCTAGGTTCAAATCAATTTGCTGCTTAACACCTCACTCTGCATGTTTTCTAACAGGCCAGATCTTCTGGTATCAGGAACAGCAATGTGTAGAATTTATGCTGCTGCTTCACGTCGGAATCCTGAAAAAGCCCTGACGCAAGCTTATGCACTGTAATTGCTCAGAAAGTTTCAACTTTCAATGGCACTGCCCTGGATCCCATGGATCTCACTGTCAGAGACTTGGACTGGCTACCTGCTTCTTACCTGTATACTTAACCTAGCATTATTGCATTGTTTAGTCTCTGGTGTAACTCATGAACAGCAGAACACAACCTGCTACCCCTACACTTCCAATGACCTTCCCTCCCTGATCTGACAACATCCCCAATCCAATTACCCACCCCCAGCTACACCCCAATTCGACCATCCACTCCCAGCCCATCATTCACTCACTTACACCACAAACACACGTGCTTACTTCCCCACCCACTCACCCACACATTCACTCACCCAAACAGCCACCCACCCACTCAGGTACTAACACCACTGAGAGTTGAGACATTTCAAAATTTATCTGATTACACAGCATAAAACACTGGTTAGGCCACAACTGGAGTACTGTGTGCAGCTCTGGTCAACACACTATAGCAAAGATGTGTTTGTACTGGAGAAAGTGCAGAGGAGATTCACCAGGATGTTGCCTGGGCTGAAGCATTTCAGCTATGAAGAGAGGTTGGATCGGCTGGGGTTGTTTTCCGTGGAGCAGAGAAGGCTGAGGGGCAACGTGATTGAGGTGTACAAAATTATGAGGGATGCAGATAGGAGAGGTCAATAACCAGGGGGTCATAGATTTACGGTAATGGGCAGGAGGCTCAGAGGGGCAATGAAGAAAGATTTTTTTCATCTAGAGGGTGGCTTAAATCTGGAACTCACTGCCTGAAAGGGTGGTAGAGGCAGGAACCCTCACAAGATTTAAGAAGTATTTAGATGAGCACTTGAAATGCCATAGCGACAAGGCTATGGACCAGGAGCTGGAAAATGGGATTAGAATAGATAGGTGCTTGATGGCTGCCACAAACATGATGGGCCAACAGCCTCTTTGCATGCTGTAAAATCTCTATGACTCGATGACAGCAGAGGTTGTAAAAGTGAGTCATGTCCTCTGCATTGTTCCTCTTTGCCAGTCTTCCCATGCATGCAGCATGACTTCATGTATTATGTTGCATTCTTCCTCAGCGTTAGATGTAGTCCCCAGTTCAGTATCACCGATGAATGTTGCAACTGAATTGTTTATTCCTGATTCCAAATCAATAATGTAAATTATGAATAACAGTGGTCCAAGCACAGATTCTTCTGGAGCTCAACTTCTCTACCTTCCTCCAGTCTTAATAACTACCCTTTACCCGTATTCTTTGATATCTGTTTTTAGTTAATTTGCTATCCATTCAGCTACTTGTCTGGACTCCAGCTGTCCCAACCTTTGACACGAGCCTACTGTGTGCTCGCTTACTGAACGGGAAAGAAAAGAAAGATTATGGGGAAAAGGAGACAAAACCAGCAATGTGAAGGTGATAAAACATTAAAGTTGGACAGTATATCTTGCTACTGAGCAGTTTTAAAAAATATATATAGATGCATAGCTATAAAAGGGATATTTCAAAGATTGGCGATTGGACAGAAGAGTTATTTATTACCAGTTTTGAATTGCAAATGTTTAAAATTCCTTTGCACAATAATTAATCAGGTTTAACGTCCGTTTTTTGCTGAATCCGTATGGCCAAAAAGGTGGTCCTCACGTACGAAAGGTCCACACTGATCCTGGTAAATATATGTAAAGCATAGAAATTAACCATAAATGCTCAAGGGAGGGGAGGGCCTTGGGCCTTCAGCTGTGTGGCCCAGTATTCAGCAGGTTCACACCCAGACATTACGCAAAAAGGTCATTAAGTTATAAAATTGTTAACATCAGTCCGTTTGGGAGATGGAAGACAGTTTCCAAAAACGCGGTGCTGTAGTAGATACGTACTTTAATAGCTGAGCAGCTGGATGAAATCACTTGTTTCAAAGTAGTTGCAGCATTCGAGCGTTGGAAGGAGTGCAAATGAAAACAATCTATGCCGGGCGTGGAAAGCTTCTGCTCTCAAGGGCCCATCGAGTCTTTAATGTGCACTGCTTGCAGCTAGAAAGTAGACAATCAATGTTACAGTGTCTCAGATCGTGCGCAGCAAGCTGATGGCTTGGGGCCAAAGTGCACCCGTGATTTAGATTTGGAAAGAAACATCTTTACTTTGGAACTATAGGATGAGAGTGAGGTGGTTGGGGTTGCAAAAAGGGCTGTTAACTACGCACAATTTCCCTTTCAACCTGTGGAGCTTTTCACCTCATTTAAGTTACCTTCTTTTTCAAGTCTAAAGAATCCCTAATATCTCCCCATTAAACATCTCAAAACTTGTGAACCACATCAGTGAAAATATTTAAAGATGTAATTTGCCAGTAAAATGCAAACGTTGCCAGACTTCCATGTGTTAACTGACACATACAATCTTAAAAACCCTGAGGGGTCTTGACAGGGTGAATGTGGAGAGGAAATTTCCTCTCGTCAGAGAATCTCGAACTAGGGGGTCACTGTTTAAAATAAGGGTCACTCATTTAAGACAGTGATGAGAAGAAATTATTTTTCTTAGAAAGTTGTGAGTCTCTGGAACTCTCTTCCTCGAAACGCACGGGAAGCAGAGTTTTTGAGTGTTTTTAAAGCAGAGATAGATTCTTGATTAATAAGGGTGTGAAAGCTATTGGGGGGGGGGTTAAGGAGGAATGCGGGGTTGAAGTTACAATCAGATCAGCCATGATCTTATTGAATGGGGGAGCAGGCCTACTCAATGGGACCGAGTGCCTACTCAAGCTCTTAATTTGTATGTACATACATATAGGATCCCTACAGTGCAGAAGGAGGCCATTCAGCCCATCGAGTCTGCACCAACCCTCTGAAAGAACACTCCTCCGCCCTATCCCAATAACCCCTAACCTGCACATCTTTGGACTGCTGGAGGAAACTGGAGCACTCGGAGGAAACCCATACAGACAAGGGGGGAATGTGCAAACTCCACACAGACAGTGGCCCAAGGCCAGAATTGAACCCGGGTCCCTGGAGCTGTGAGGCAGCAGCGCTAACCACTGCGCCACCGTGCCACCCACATTTTTAAAAACGTTTTATGTATGTATGGTCCCAATGATATTTTTTTCAAATGCACTCATTAACTTCTTGTGGCATCGTACATTCAAACTGAAGACTAACGGCAGCATTCAGGCTAATTGTTGTTAGAGAACTCCTGGTAATCAAACCGGAACTAGAGAGCCAGGGGACTGTAGAAGGGACAATCGGAAATACAGGATGCTTTAGGAAGGGTCAAATTGGCAACTGGAAAATCGAATTCATGATAAATCAGGCATTGTCACCGGGCATTGTATGCTGCTTCAAGATTTTCCATTTATAATAATGGCTTAATACTGAAGGATTGGAATAAGGCAATGGGATGGCACACACTGTTCATTGGCCTTCCCAGTCATTACACTCCACACCCTTCCTATTAAATGTCAATTGAAGAATTATTAAGTTTGTTTCTTGGCCCAAGGTTTGGCTGCTCTTAACCATGAAAACATTTTTTTTTTTTCCTTATTAAAATCCAAATCACTTTGGGCTTTTCAAATCCAAGAAATACCTCACAAATTGATCATAATTGAGAATAAAACTGCCATTTACACATGCAGATACAACTGCTGCCTTCACAACGTCCTCCGACCATTATATCTAAATTCTGTTTCTAGTCTACTAAATCTGATAATATAGTTAAATATAAAATGTGGGTGAGAACATCCTCTTCTTGCCCCAGCCCAAGGGCACACTGTAACCTACTTTAAAACACATGTCACCTGCCAAAATAATGGAGTTTCACTGTTGCACCATCTCATTTTGGGGTGGTTTAAGTGGCAGTTGCAACTTACTCCAGATAATAAGGTATGTTCCCCTTGTGTTAATGCCTTGTGAGAAGAACGTGATCAGGGATGGGACTGTGGGGTTTTTGGCTGTCTCCGAATTTTCCAAAAGAACTTGGCCTCATTTTTGTACCCTACGTAAACTGATTTGTACTGGGTTTTTTTCATTTAACCTAGGCTTCTATGCAAGTACACTTGGAGTCTTCTTCTTTCAACCATGTATTCAAAAGGTACTGAGACTTGTGAATGGGACAAGAGAGTTAACTTGCTGATTCCCAGTCCAGATCTAGTGCTACAACAGACTTTGTGACCTCACCTTACTGCTAGAGGTGGTCTTGCTTTTGGCTGTATTCACTGGCAGTGAAGTTCCAAATGGTCATTTTAATATTTGAACCCAATATTTTAAACTGGTGGTCCTTGTAACTGGTTTTAATTTTTGATAGGAGCAACACATTGCAGTTCACAGAGAAGACAATTCAAGCCTTGAAGTATAAAATACCAATTGATTTACTGATAAGCTCCTGTTTCTTTAGACAAAAAATAGTACGGCTTTAAAAGATTTTTTTTGTAATCTTTCATAATTGCCAATAAGAGGCCTCTGTCCTCTCAAGTATCAAGTCACTTTACAAAATTTGATCTCCATTTCTTCTACGAGTGTAACCAATACAGATCAAGTCCAACAATACCCTTGCGTCTTTGTCAAGGCTGAACAAACAGCACATATGTTGAAACAAAATGGATGCGTCTACTCGAAATTATAAGAACATTAGAACTAGGAGCAGGAGTAGGTCACATGGCTCCTCGCGCCTGCTCCGCCATTCAATAAGATCATGGCTGATCTTTTTGTGGACTCAGCTCCACTTACCTACCCGCTCACCGTAACCCTTAATTCCTTTACTGTTCAAAAATCTATCCATGTTTGCCTTAGAAACATTCAACAAGGTAGCCTCAACTGCTATGTTAATCCCTCGCTCAATATCGATCCCATTCTTAATATTTTCTTATCGATGTCTCATAAACTTGAGTATGGAATTATAGGACAATAAATAAGCAAAGTAAGCCATAAAGCTATGTGGTAATACTCATTAGTACTTGAATTTTCCATCCCCAAACTTGTCTGAAAAAGGCTCACTCAAGAACACCAGGAAGCGCTCCCTGTTGTACCATAACACTAATTATCTGTGTTACAATCCCAGTTGATGTTGTATTAGAAGATCTCAGTCAGACCCTGGCTCAAAAGACTGTAACATTGTTTTATCAAACAGAGAGGAATAGAGTCACAGGACCGCTAATTAGTTTTAACAACAAGAAAATTGATTATAATACAATATTCCTTTACTCCCCCTTTAGGTTAACAATTTTACGCACAGGGTTTCAGATTAACATGGGTGACACAGCACATTTGAAACTAATATGATCTCATTAGCACACAAAGTCCTCTTTTATAACACGGATTGGCTGTGGTCAAACATGCCCTCCACTCTGAACCCAAGATACTGTCTGTGGATTTCCCCTCAGAATCCCCCCAGATGATTGTCTTTGGGAGTCTCCGAACTTCATTCTGAAAACATACTTTAAAACCTTCTCTCATAATCATGTTTCCCATTAGCAGGTTGGATTTCGATATCCACTCCGCATTTTCCAAAGGACTCCTTTTGGGCAGACCTTCTGCTCCATTTCTACTAGAGAATCCACTCCAGGTTTTACACCAACCCCTTTTAGATTTCTTTGTCTCAACTGACTTCCACTGTGAATACAAGCTCTGATATCAGCCAATACTGGCATCTCAATTTGAAATGTATTTTTTAAATTGTGGTAAGAATTTCCAAACTTTAGGATTACTTTAGAAACTTTTAGGATTACTTTAGAAACCTATGGCGTGATCTACCGGTCGCTTTGCGCCTGAACGGGAAAGAGATGTGGCCGTTAGATGCTGGGAGAGGCCTCCCGCAGGCTTCCCAACAGCCAGTAAGTCTTGCACGATTTACCCAGATCTCATGAGATGTCATGATCAGGGTCCCACCAACAATGGGTAGGACCAAGCCTCGCATACCTAAGTAGGTTTAAAACCTGCTTGGGCGTGCTGACCCTGGATCTATCAGGCTCCCGGCATTTACCAGCCTCCCCAAGGAGTCCCCAGCCTGGCACCATTCAGCACTGGTACACACAAGTGAGGACCAGGCAAAATGGCACCCGCAGGGGGGTCACCATTGTCATGATATTTAGATCAGCATATCATGGTGAAATCAAACACACACTGATGAACATGCAGTAGGACCAACCAACACACACACAACATCGCAGCCAATCACCAGTGAGAGCACACGCACTATAAAAACAGGGGACACTACAGTTCCCGCTTATTCCAGCAGCAGCCAGCTCAGAGCACCGAGCTCAGAGCCTGCCACTCAGACAGTCACCATGTGCTGAGTGCCTCACCCAGATAGTAATAGGACAGGGTCCACAGATTAGCTGGTAATGCACGTACCCAAGTGAGCAGTGTGCTGTTATAGTTAAGTAGTAAATAAAATTGAGTTACACCAGCTCCAGCCGTGTTGGATCGCTTGTACACCAGAACACCCAACACATGATACCAGAAGTGGACGCAAGCCAGCACCTGTGAGACCTACCTGCAACGTATCAGCAATCTGCCGTCCTGCACCATGGAGAACATCAACCCGCCGCCGCCGCTCCGAATCCCTGGCAATCTCGGGGTCAATTGGAAACTGTTCAAACAGCGCTTCCAACTCTTCCTCGAGGCCACAGACAGGGAGAATGCATCGGACACCAGGAAGATTGCCCTTCTTCTTAACACGCCATCCACATCTTTAACTCCCTTACATTTACGGACGGCGAGGACAAAACCAAATACAAGACGGTGCTCCTGAAGTTCGACGAACACTTCAGCGTTGAAGTAAACGAGAGCTTTGAGAGGTCCCTGTTCCAGCAGCGCCTGCAAGGTAAGGACAAACCTTTCCAGTCTTACTTAACACACCTCTGCATCCTCGCGCAGTCCTGCGGCTATGGGACCACCTCTGACTCCATGATACATGGCCAGATAGTTTTCGGAGTCATGTCAGACACCCTGCGCCAGCAGCTCCTTCGGGTCAAGGAACTCACCCTGGCGACTGCCGTCGAGACCTGCGTCCTCCATGAGAACGCCACCAGCCGGTACTCACACATCCAGGCGGCCAAAACGGCACAGCACGGGCCCCACGAGGCGGAGCGGGTCCAGACGATCAAGTACCTCCCGGGCCGCGGCCTGGAGGAGGCCGGCCATTTTGTGCGCTTTCCGAGGCCTCCCGCGCTTGTACGCACCAAAGGAGGGGACGCTGCCGCAGAGGAACGCGATTCGCAGGCGCGCACTATGCAAGACCGCACCGCGCATGCACGGTGGTGCAACGAACGCACTGACGTCACGACGTGCGGCAACTGTGGCTCCACCTATTTAAAGCGGCAATGTCCTGCCAAAGCGCGACAATGCCCACGCTGTGGCAGGTTGGGCCATTACACTGCCTGCTGTCGAGCAGCTCACCCTGCCAACTCGTACCCGTTTAACCAGCCTCACAGAAACGTTCAGGCAATTCAACCCACGTTTACCGAGTCCGATCCCGACGTCACACAGACCAATGACACTGAGGACAGGGAGCCCTTCCGCTATGCTCTCATCAACAAGAAAAAGCTGTCCCCGAGTCGAGTGCAACAGCCGCTGTCAGTGCACAGCATTGATCCGGACGACGGGTGGTGTGCCACCATGACGGTCAACCCGAATTCGTCGCCCGCCTGAGAGACTTAATTTATGAACCTTTTCATATTGGACTCACTGACTTGTTCTAACATACTGTTTTTGACTTTTTGCCATACTGTTTAAGATTTTGTTATTGTTTGTTAATGACATTGATTTCGTTCTTGGTGTAACATAGTTAGTTTCTGCACCTGACACCTTCCTGTGTATATAGTATAGCCACATGTACATATTGTTGTAAATATTGCACACACATGATTAGATGCGCTCACCACACTTCTTTATTTATTATCATGTAGGCACATATTCTTTGCGAAAAGGGGGGATGTCATGATATTTAGATCAGCATATCATGGTGCAATCAAACACACACTGATGGACATGCAGTAGGACCAACCAACACACACACAACATCGCAGCCAATCACCAGTGAGAGCACACGCACTATAAAAACAGGGGACACTACAGTTCCCGCTTATTCCAGCAGCAGCCAGCTCAGAGCACCGAGCTCAGAGCCTGCCACTCAGACAGTCACCATGTGCTGAGTGCCTCACCCAGATAGTAATAGGACAGGGTCCACAGATTAGCTGGTAATGCACGTACCCAAGTGAGCAGTGTGCTGTTATAGTTAAGTAGTAAATAAAATTGAGTTACACCATCTCCAGCCGTGTTGGATCGTTTGTACACCAGAACACCCAACTCGACAACCATGGCTATCGGATGCCCCTGTGTGGTCAAGTGCAGGGCAGGGTAGCCCCCTAGCCATTTCCCTTGAACATGGGCAACTTGGCACTGCCTGGTGCTGCCAGGGTGCCCAGGTTGCACTGCAAAGCCAGCAGGAGCACTGACAGGGTGGCAGCGCTGGGTACCAGGATGGCACTGCCAAGGGTCAGGTCCATGAAAAGAGGGGGGGTATGAAGAGTGGGGGATGCCGGGCCTCCAGAAGTTGGGAGAACGAAGGGTGGAGGTCCTGGAAAGGGGGGTGAGCTGAAAGGGAGCATTTGTGGGCCTGAATAGGATGACCCTCAGCGGCCCCCATAGCAGGGTATCATCTCTGGGAGGGGGGAGTAATGCCCATGTGTGTGAGGGGAGGGGTGACATTGCCCATGGATGGGGATGACCCACAAGCCCACTTAGAGATCGGGACACGCTTTCAAAATGGTGGCCCGATCTCTGAGGAGCCGGTCTGCCCAGAGAGTTCAGCTCCCAATGATGAAAACATTTCTCAGAGCGCAACGGCCACATTCCGTCCAAAAAGCCGCGAGTCACAGTGCAGTTATGTGGCCGGTAAATGATGAGAGACTCTGCCCGCGGGAACTACCTGAGATCTACCGATCATTGTGGGAATGATCACTTTTTGGCCAATCTGCATATTAGAGTGAGGAAGCTAGCACTTTGGTGTGCAGTTTCCCAAGGCACCGATGGCATTGGAATCAATCCCGTTTGCCTCGGAGACCTTAGCGAGCGTCATTCAGTACGGAACGGCGCTCGTGGGGGGTCTTCCAGAGGACCAGAGGCCCCCATGTGCATGCGTGGTACCCGGGCACATGGGCACTACCAAACTCTCACCTAGCAGCGCCACCTGGGTGTCAGCCGGGCACTGCCTAAGTGCCCAGGTGGCACCGACAGTTGGCTGGGGCACTGCCAGGGAACCAGGCTGGTGGGGCCAAGCTGACATTTTTCACACGGCAGAAATCGGGCCGGGGGTGCCTTGCGCGGGTGTTGGGGGAGCTGTGGGGGGGGGGGGTGGAAGGGCCCCCCTCATAGTAAATTGGGTTTGGGGGGGGGGTTCAGGGGTCACATCGGGAGCTCCAGCGATCGGTACGCCATCTCTCGCTACCTGATGAGTTCTGCTGAACAGAGTAGAAAACGGGGTTATGTGCGGCCTTGGCTGCGCATTCACTGCTGGGGCTCCCTATCTAACCGAGTGCCATTTGATAGCGTTGTGTTTCTCGGTGCTACGTAATGTGTTGGGTGCTCTGGATCCGTGGAACACATACAGGCCACCAACACTTAAAATAGTGCAACACTATTTTATTAAGTTAGAAACTGTTGAACATACTTTCACTGTGGGTTAACACGATGTTAGATTAAACTAAAGACCTATGCCTGTCCTAACCAGTCTATGCACTCAGCACATGGTGAAGATCTGTGCTGTAAGCTGTAAGCTCTGTCCTTCTGAGAGGCTGCATCCCGAATGAGCGGGAACTCTGATGCCCTCTGTCTATATAGTGAGTGTGCTCTAACTGGTGATTGGCTGCGGTGTTGTGTGTGTTGATTGGTCTTGCTGTGTGCGTGTGTGTGTCTGCACCATGATACACTGGTGTATATTATGACACTACAGTGGAAGCACTCAGCTAAACACACTCGCTACTTTGTTCCAATAATCTTTTAAAAATAAGTTTAAAGTACCCAATTCTTTTTTTCCAAATAAGAGGCAATTTACCCTGGACATCTTTGGGTTGTTGGGGTGAGGCTCACGCAGATACGGGGAGAATGTGTAAACACCACACAGACAGTGACTCGGGGCTGGGGCCGAATCCAGGTCCTCGGAGCCATGAGGCAGCAGTGCTAACCACTGTGCCACCGTGCCGCCCAATTCCAATTTAGTTAAATCGCGTGTGGGCTTGAGCAGGGAAAACTACCCAGGGCCCCAAAAAGTGACTAACTGTGGTTAGATAGCCGTGGAGAATATGCCAACAGAGCCAGGGTGAAACTCCCAGCAAATTCCACCACAAATCACACTTAGAATCTTCTCTGTTAGATCGCGCCCCTAGCTTCTCACCAGCTGATCTGTTCTCAGCTTTGTCTGGGCTGCCCATGAACATTATCCTGTTCTACTCCAGGTTTCTAGAACCAACCAGCCTTTAGTTTCTTTGGAGCTCGCTTTCTTGCATTTTACTGCTTTGAGCAGAGCTATGAGAGTTGCCTTCTCGCTATTTCATTCTCTCCAACTGCTAACAGCAGGGCTATGGGTGATGTTCCTTCTCTCCGGCGGTCTATCTCCACTCTGCTGTAGCTTTCATCTAAAACGAAAGAACAAAGGAAAATTGTTTCCATTCCAGAGGCCTCTAGTTGCCAAGCAACTATATTTTCACTTCACGCCGTAGCTCCCTCTATCACAGTTGGAGCTTAACCAACCACCAAACTACACAAAAATCTTTGTCCAGCATCAGTCTAAATATAGGTCCTTTCCAGACACAGAAATATTAACTTAAACCCACCTAAAACTATCATCTTTTTCTAGTGTTTAAAGTAGGCAGCATGGTAGCACAGTGGTTAGCACTGTTGCTTCACAGCGCCAGGATCACAGGTTCGATTCCCGGCTTGGGTCACTGTCTGTGCGGAGTCTGCATGTTCTCTCCGTGTATGTGTGGGTTTCCTCCGGGTGCTCCGGTTTCCTCCCACAAGTCCCGGAAGACGTGCTTGTTAGGTAATTTGGACATTCTGAATTCTCCCTCTGTGTACTTGAACAGGCGCTGGAATGTGGCGACTAGGGGCTTTTCACAGTAACTTTGGTGCGGTGTTAATGTAAGCCTACTTGTGACAATAAAGGTTATTATATAAATATAAATCCCTTAAAACTACCTTTGCTTTTCTAACATCTGTAACGCACAATTTTTCCAATGAAATTTATCAGTGTGCATAATCTCTAATGTTTGCCAAAACTTAGTTGTTGACTGCATAAATTGTTTCAAATCATGGGTCTGAATACATCTTTTTTAATAAATAGTTGTCAGAGCTGGAAGCTAGTGGCTGTTATGAAAAATCCTCTGGTCCCAGTACACAATTAAAAGTTTCTACTAAGACTGTTGCTTGATAAGTATAAAAGTTTCACCTTTGCCCTTCCAGATATTGTGCCACCTACACCTGTAAATGCATAGAAGCTTGGAAAATAAGAGCAGGAGGAGGCCATTCGAGTCCGCTCCACCATTCATTATGATCATGGCTGATCATCCAACTCAATAGCCTAATCCCATTTTCGCCCCATATCCTTTGATTCCCTTCACTCCAAGAGCTATTGGGTGGCACGGTAGCACAATGGTTAGCACTATTGCTTCAGCACCAGGGTCCTGGTTCGTTTCCCCGGCTTTGGTCACTGTCTGTGCGGAGTCTGTACATTCTCCTCGTGTCTGTGTGGGTTTCCTCCGGGTGCTCCAATTTCCACCCACAAGTCCTGAAAGAGGCCATTTGGACATTCTGAATTCTCCCTCCGTGTACCCGAACAGGCACCGGAATGTGGCGACGAGGCGCTTTTCACGGTAACTTCATTGCAGTGTTTATTTAAGCCCACTTGTGACAATAAAGATTATTATTATAACTGCTTCTTGAAAACATCAGTGTTTTGGCCTCAACCACTCTGTGGGTCACCTTAATCCTAAATAGTCTACCCTATATTCACAGACTGTGATCCCTGGTTCTGGATGCCTCCACCATCGGGAACATCATAACTGCATCTACCCTGTCTAGTCGCTTATGTTCTGTGTTGGGCCGTAGCACAGATGCACACAGAACATCTAGTACCGGCGGCTGCCGCGCCGAGATTCACCCTGCTATCCAGCAGCACTTTGCCGGCATTTTTAGGCCTTGGTGAATTTCCTCCTGCCAAAGCCTCACTTTAGTCAATTTCCTGTTGCCGAGCCGATCTCTCCTGCAGGAACGGCTCTTTGCAGATCAGGGTGCCATTTTGAACAGCAGTCCCAATCTTTACACGCCCCCCCCCCCCTTTCAGGCCCTCCCCCAGATTTCTGACCCCCCCCCTTTCACTCCCCAACATTGTTAAGGTCCTTTGGAATTCCTCCCCCCACCCCTTCTCCAATGGGCAAGGGCACCCAGCGCCTGAACCCTGGCAGTGTCAACCCATTTCCCCAACACCATTTCTCCCCTAATACTGATCTCTTCCATTTCCTCCCTCTCACTAAACCCTGTGATTTCCCCAACATTTCTGGTATGCTATTTGTATCCTCATTTGTGAAGACTGAACCAAAGTATGTATTTAATTGGTCAGCCATTTATTTGTCCCTGATAACACATTCCCATGGTTCTGACTGTAAGGGACCTACATTTGTCTTCACCAATATTTTTCTCTCCAAACACCGATAAAAACTTTTACAGTCCGCTTTTATGTTGCCAGTAAGCCTATTCTTGGGCTCTATTTTCTTCTTCTTAATCAATCCCTTGGTCCTCCTTTGCTGAATTCTAAACTGCTCCCAATCCTCAGGTCTGCTGCTTTTCTTGGCCAATTTGTGTGCCTCTTCCCTGGATCGAATACTATCTGTAATTTACCTTGTAAGCCATGGATTGGCCACCTTTCCCGGTTTATTTTTGCACCAGACAGGATTAAACAATTATTGCAGAAAGCATTTTTTTCATTTTGATGTTCAGTATTGCCAGTGACACTCACATCCCATGAACGATTTTTTTATTGAAAATTTCTGCTTTGAACGAGAAGAACACTTGTAATTAATAAAACACTTTCTCAAACCCAGAAAGAATATTAAAACATCCAAATAAAGAGCTAGGAAAATGGAGCCCTCCAGCACAGAAGGAGCTAGAGCCTGCCTTTGCAGGTAAGAGAGAGAGAGGGTGCACTTCCATTTTGAGGCACCCTCTCAGCAACTTTATAAAATCTGAATTGAAGGCATTGGCTGGGCCGCCATTTTGGAGGAGCGGCCTGTCAATAGGGTGGTCTGTGATCACAGCTGTGACCAGATTGGCAAGGGGTGGGAGAAGGGAGACTTTAATAATAATAATCATTATTGTCACAAGTAGGCTTACATTAAAACTGCAATGAAGTTACTGTGAAAAGCCCCTAGTTGCCACACTCTGGCACATGTTCGGGTACACAGAGGGAGAATTCAGAATGTTCAAATTACCTAACAAGCACGTCTTTCAGGACTTGTGGGAGGAAACCGGAGCGCCCGGAGGAAACCCACGCAGACACAGAGAGAACGTGCAGACTCCGCACAGACAATGACCCAGCCGGGAATCGAACCCGGGACCCTGGTGCTGTGAAGCGTCAGTGCTAACCACTGTGCTACCATGCCGCCCAAAGTCTGTCTAGAGCACTGGTACCCTACGTCTGCCGCCAAGTGGAGACTTCAAAGTAGCAAGCTGCTGCCAATTTCATGGGAGACCCACAGGCTGACTACAGTCAGCCTCTCATGCAAGATCTTAATGACCTTGATTGAGTGCCCAGAATTGAGGGTAGCCTTCACAATTGGCCCAGCCTTCCCTAAAACGGCTTGGGGACGGGACAATGCCGGTTCTTACATTACAATTGTGACTGCACTTCAAAAATCCTTTATTGGATGCATGAAAGTTGTCGTTTAAATGTGTGTTCTTTCTTTTACAATGATACTTAGCAGGGAATGAGGTATGCCAAATGATGCATTGTTTTATAGTAATAGAGGCATTATCAACAGACTGTGACAGTGAACGGGAAGCAAATGGCAAGTGTATACTGTTTGAAAAACATTTCTTTTAGCGTATATATTGTATTCCTTTTGTGTTCTTCCTCTTTCTGTTCAAAAACACAAGGTGGATAGCCCTCTAAGATCTCTGGTGTGATAAAAATCCTCTGAAATCCGGGGATTAACTTTCTGTACACATACCACTACAAATTGCAAAGTTTTTAGTTTGTACTTGTTATAATATGCTGTGTGGACTCCTGGTTAGTATAGACAACACTATTTGGTACTTCAGGCATTATTGCTTGGAGATGTCAGACACCCCTAGAGCATGATTGCATTGTCCTGGAATGAAAATTGGAATGCCAATGAAATTCCAGCAAAAGCCATAGGCTTCAAAATGTATATCAAGTTTCTATCTATCAAGGTTCTTCTTGTTGTATGGTATGCACCTATCTTTAAGTGGCATTGCCATCTTCCAGGCTGAAAACACCCTTGGTGCGATTCTCCACTCCCGCGCCGGTTGGGAGAATCGCCTGGGCCGCCAAAGTTTCCCGCGACGCCGGTCCGACGCCCTGTCGCGATTCTCCCAAACGGCGGGAACGGCCCGGTCGAGTTCCACGGGCCGCAGGCCGGAGAATCGCCCAAGACACCCAAAATGGCGATTCTCCGGCACCCCTGCTATTCTCAGGCCCGGATGGGCCGAGCGGCCAGCCCAAAATGGCAGGTTACCCCCGGCGCCGTCCACACCTGGTCGCTGCCATCGGGAAAAGTGCGGGAATACTGGGTGGGCGGCCTGTGGTGGTGGGAGGGGGGAAGGGGGGTACCTCAAATGTGGGGTGGCCCGCGATCGTTGCCCACCGATCGTCGGGCTGTCCTCTCTGAAGGAGGACCTCCTGGGCGCGATTCTCCGCTCCCGCGCCGGTTGGGAGAATCGCCTGGGCCGCCAAAATTTCACGTGACGCCGGTCCGGCACCCTCCCGCGATTCTCCCAAGCAGCGAGAACGGCCCCTTCGAGTTCCGCGGGCCGCAGGCCGGAGAATCGCCCGAGACACCCAAAATGGCGATTCGCCAGCACCCCTGCTATTCTCAGGCCTGGATGGGCCGAGCGGCCAGCCCACTGGTGCCGTCCACACCTGGGGCGTCATTCTCCGACCCCCCCGCCGGGTCGGAGAATGGCCGTTGGCCGCCGTGAATCCCGCCCCCGCCCCCGCCGAAGTCTCCGGTACCGGAGATTGGGCGGGGGCAGGAATCGGGCCGCGCTGGTTGGCAGGACCCCCCGCTCAATTCTCCGGCCCGGATGGGCCGAAGTCGCGCCCAGAAATTGCCTGTCCCGCCGGCGTAAATCAAAGCTGGTATTTACCGGCGGGACCAGGCGGTGTGGGCGGGCTCCGGGGTCCTGGGGGGGGCGCGGGGCGATCTGACCCCAGGGGGTGCCCCCACGGTGGCCTGGCCCGCGATCGGGGCCCACCGATCCGCGGGTGGGGCCTGTGCCGTGGGGGCACTCTTTCCCTTCCGCCTCCGCCACGGCCTCCACCATGGCGGAGGCGGAAGTGACTCTCCCCACTGCGCATGCGCCGGGAAACTGTCAGCGGCCGCTGACGCTCCCGCGCATGCGCCGCATTTCCGCGCCAGCTGGCGGGGCAACAAACGCCATTTCCGCCAACTGGCGGAGCGGAAATCCCTCCGGCGTCGGCCTAGCCCCTCAATGTTGGGGCTCGGCCCCCAAAGATGCTGAGCATTCCGCACCTTTGGGCCGGCGCGATGCCCGTCTGATTGGCGCCGTTTTGGGCGCCAGTCGGCGGACATCGCGCCGTTGGGGAAGAATTTCGCCCCTGGTCGCTGCCGTCGGGAACAACGCGGGAACGTTGGGGGGGCCTGCGGGGGGGGAGGGGGGAGCCTGCATCGGGGGGTACCTCAAATGTGGGGTGGCCCGCGATCGGTGCCCACCGATCGTCGGGCCGTCCTTTCTGAAGGAGGACCTCCTTTCTTCCGCAGCCCCACAAGATCCGTCTGCCAACTTCTTGCGGGGCGGACCCGGACAGGACGGCAACCACGCATGCGTGGCTGATGCCTGTTATGCGGCGCCGGCCACGTCATGTATGCGGCGCCGCCTTTACGCGGCGACAAGGCCTGGCACGTGTAAATGACGCGGCCCCGCTCCTAGCCCATTATCGGGCCCTGAATCGGTCGGGATAGGGGCTGTTTCGCGCCGTCGTGAACCTCGACGGCGTTCACGACGGCGTGGGCACTTCGGCACGGGAGTGGAGAATCCCGCCCCCTGACTCTCAATTAATGGCACCAAACTTAATGAACACAGAAGTCTAAACTCATAATTATCTTTCAACCTTCTGTTTTAAGGGGATTCAAATCGGTGTTTGAGATTGTAGGTTACAAAGTATCATTGACAATCATAGATTCAGTCACCAGCACCATTTTGGATTCCCCAATTAGACCTAATGACCTTTCATATCAAGCTTTATTAGACAGCAGAGTACTTTTAAGCATTGCAGTGATCGGTAATTATTGTTATAACTGGGCTTCTTTGTTTCGTCACTCAAAGACGATTTCACCAGTTTCCAGCTGGTATTTCTACCTTCAGAATCGCATACATGTTTACAGGGACAATATTCCATTCTGAAGTAAAATTGGCTCATTAATATTTCAACAAAAGCATCATATCATTCCAGCGATTTTCTTGTACAATTCCAAAGATAAACAAGAGTTGATGCAACATAGCAACTCTGAAGGGCACCCATGAAGAAACTAAAACCTTGGCAACAATTGCTGGACTTTTAAGAGATGCATGGATGCCCATTACAGACCACAAACAAACGTATAGCTGCCCATTACAGACCACAAACAAACCCAAAGCTGTCCATTACAACCCACAAACAAACCCATAGCTGCCCATTACAAACCACAAACAACTCCATAGCTGCACATTACAGACCACAAACAACTCCATAGCTGTCCATTACAGACCACAAACAACTCCATAACTGTCCATTACAACCCACAAACAAACCCATAGCTGTCCATGACAAACCACGAACAAATCCATAGCTGCCCATTACAGATCACAAACACACCCATAGCTGTCCATTACAGACCACAAACAATCCCATAGCTGCACATTACAGACCACAAACAAACCCATAGCTGCCCATTACAGACCACAAACAAATCCATAGCTGCCCATTACAGATCACAAACACACCCATAGCTGTCCATTACAGACCACAAACAAACCCATAGCTGCCCATTACAGACCACAAACAATCCCATACCTGCACATTACAGACCACAAACAATCCCATAGCTGCACATTACAAACCACAAACAAACCCATAGCTGCCCATTACAGACCACAAACAAAACCATAGCTGCCCATTACAGACCACAAACAATCCCATACCTGCACATTACAGACCACAAACAATCCCATAGCTGCACATTACAAACCACAAACAAACCCATAGCTGCCCATTACAGACCACAAACAAAACCATAGCTGCTCATTACAGACCACAAACAAACCCACAGCTGCCCATTACAGACCACAAACAACCCCATAGCTGCCCATTACAGACCACAAACAAACGAATGGCTGCCCAGTACAGACCAAAAACAATGCGTGGGATGAGGACTTAGAGAATCTTTCAAGAGCCTTTCTCCAGGAGTAGATGTGCATTGTGCGAAGTTCATGATCGAGTGAATTGTGTCTGATTGGTAGAATAAATGGGGTTTACTTATTCTGTGCTTTTCATGCATGTTTTAGAGTAACATTATTGCATCACATATTTTTTTTAATTGGCATTGCTTTTAAGGATTCAAGAACAAAGCCAGAATCTATGCAACAAAAAATGCAATTGTTAAATTCAATCTTGTTTTTCTTTCCAGTTTCTTTCCTCGCCCCATCAATTATCTCTCGTCCTATTCACATTGGGTGATATTCTCTGGCCTCCCAGCGGTGTGTTTCTGGCCGGTGACAGGTGGCCTGCGGTTGCATCTTCTGGTCCCAACACTGTCAATGGGATTTCCCATTGAATCCACCCCAAGCCGCCGTGAAACCCGTGGCAGGGTTGCACAGTTGACGAGACCAGAAGATCCCACCAAGGTGACCTCACCTCTGTGTATCAGCCCTCCACCAATGCCTTGCTCCATTGTTTGCATGTGAACCCAGTGAGTGTCCACGGGCCTCAGCTGTGGAGTTTGGAGAATATCACTGCCAAGTTCCTGTACTCAGCAATGTCCCTGTGTATTTATTTTCTGGCAGGAGTGGGAGGGCTGGCTGATATTTATCATGTATCCCGAGACATTAAGCTCAACTGACATAGTCAGCTAACTGACTTTAAATCAGCTAACTCAACACATAACAGGAATGCATCTTGTGATTCTACACATTTCCCCAGTCCAATCTTAGAATATTCAGCATTTGAAAATTACATACACATTGGTTAAACGTTTAACCGCAGGGCGGCAGTGGCGGCAGTGTGGCGCGGTGGTTAGCACTGCTGCCACACGGTGCCAAGGACCCGGGTTCAATCCCGGCCCCGGGTCACTGCCCGTGTGGAGATTGCAAATTCTCCCCTTGTCTGTGTGGGTTTCACCCCCACAACACAAAGACGTGCATGCTAAGTGGATTGGCCACGCTAAATTGCCCCTTAATTGAAAAAAAAAAGGATCTGGCTTCTCTAAAGAAAAACTTTAAAGTTCAACCACATGTTCTTGAAGGGACATAAGCTCGGAACTTAGGAAGCACACCGGGAATGCCCTGGTGGATTGCTACAAGAACATGGAGCTTGAAGCTCAACTTGAGGTTTAATAAGTCAGAAAGGATAGATGGGTTTGGGTTCAGCCATGGAAGGAGATCAAATTGGCTCCTGAGGTGCAATGCTTCTCGTAGGAGTTGCAAACTGGAGCATTATTCTTGCTGAACGTAAGCTGGGGGAACATTTTGGTTCATGCACCATTTGCTGTCAGATAATTGGACAGTACAGCACTGGTCGGAGGTTCAAAGATGGTAATAGAGAGAAAGAGCTCAATGCCATAGGCAGTTTATGGACTGTGGAATAGGGACGGGTTCTCCCCCCCGCCCCCCACCCCCCCCCCACCCCGCCGTCCCTGCAGTCCTCCCATTGCAGCAGGCGTTCCAGCAGCGGAGGTGGCTGGTCATTGCAGGATCTTCACATCCCCGCAAAATCAATGGCTGTTTGCTCCGTTGGCTGTGCCTCCGAGGACGCATCACAGCTGGTCACCTTCGGATGGACTGGAAGGGCTGGCAGGAAGGGCTGGAAAATCCCAGCCAGGGAGGATTTTTTTTTTAATGTGGACATCGTTGGCTAGGCCAGCATTTATCGTCTATCCCTAGTTGCCCCTGAGAAGGTGGTGGTGAGCTGCCTTCCTGAACCGCTGCTGTCCATGTGGTGTGAGTACATCCACAGTTTCTGTTAGGGAAAGTGTTCCAGGATTTTGACCCGGTGACACGAGCCAAGCAAGAAACCTTGGCGCAGACTTGAAAGCATAAGAGGAGAAACTATTGGAGATGACCTGACAGTATTTGTGCTGGTGGCTCTGGTAGTAGCTCGGAAAAGAGAGACAACGGAGATGAAGGCATGGTTAACCCAGTCTATCGGTAAGGGAGGAATTGTGTGTCATAGTCATATTGAAGAAATGAAAATCAATGGGACTCAAAACAGGAGCCACTTCTCCACGCCTTCTAGTAACCAAATCAAGATTGAGAATTGGCAAGTACCTCGGCCAGTTTTGGCAGGTGGTGAGGAATAGATCAGAACCCCGGCCTTTCCATCTGGAAGTGATATGGGAGGCCAAAGAGAGTGGAAATTATGTAAAAATGAGGGCAATATATAAATGGCTTTTGTAAATCATGAAATGTATCTGTTCTTTTCTTTCAACAATACAGATTTTAGGAAAAAAGGGGGAATAATGAATGCGGGGCTCTAATGGCAGGTAGGTCCACATTTCGGATAGTTGTCACAGCTGAAATGTACTTTCAATAACTCCAATTAAATCATTATAATTTCCACAGTACCTTTCCAACATTTTAGATCCATTACTCGATATACAACTGAGAGGCCTGGTTAATTTCTCAACTGGAGTAACATTGGTACGTTCTTGCATGAACTGATTGAAGAGTGTTTTCTTTTCAACCTAATTCCAATTCCAATATAATGAGGGTCTCCTGTTTAACCACCTGAAGGTAACAGTGAATTAAATCACTCTCCTGCTGGCTAGTCAGGAGTCCTGTGGTTCAGCGCGTCTTAAAGCCGCCACTGATTTAGCACTTAAACAAGGCCTGATGTTTTTTTTAAATGTAGAAACGGTAACGGTATTATTTTGCATGCAACCATCAGTGCACAAACCAATATTGCCTACCGAGCAAATTTATCAGCAAAATTAATTTTTGTTTTCAACTTTATATCTTACCTATCATTGTTTAGTTAACTTCAACTATGTGGAGAGGCTAGAAACATTGGGATTGTTTACTTGGAGCAGAGAAGTTTAAGCAGGCATTTCAAAGAGATGCTCAAAACTTTGAGGATTTTGACACGAGTAGGAGAGTCAGTAAGCTACAGGATTTAAGATTATTGGCAAAATATCAGGAGAGGTGAGGACAAACTTTTTTAACACAGCGGGCGGAATTTTCCAGTTTTGTGCAGAGTGCTGGCTGAGGCGGGAATACCAGTGACCAGCTCGCAGGCTGCACAGCACAGACGGCTTCTCTCTCCGGATAATGTGTGCAGAAGAAATCTGGAGACATATATGTGAAGTCACGCTGAGGGGGGCAGGGTCGGAACAAGCCGGACGCTGAGGATTGCGAGATCAGGACACGCTTTTTAAAGTGTACTGAGGCACGATCAATTGAACAAAGACTAGAGTTGGGTACAACTGAGGCTTTATTGCTCTAAGATGCGTGGCCTCCCACAGCACCTGGCGAAATGGCTGCCGCATGGAGGACACACATATTTATACTCCGCCTACTGGGCGGAGCCAGCAGGCAGGGACTACCAACGTACCTGTAGTACAGGTCCTACCATACATCACCTAATAGAGGTGCAACAGTGGTTTACCACATGTACCCAGATCTCCGATAGGCAACACAGGAGCCTCGCCCACAACACATGAAGAATGCCCCCACCCCCATACATGCACATACACGGGTACCACCCCCACATGCACAAGGGGAACCTCCACCCCTCACGCTCAAGGGGAAATGCCCCAAAACTAAAAATGGTATGCGGTCCCTCCAATGGAACTCCCAAGAGGACCCACGCCCAGCACTGGCAATGGCACGCTAGGACTGCCACTTGGGGACAGTGCAGGGGCACTGCCAGGGTGCTGGGGCAGTGCCAGAGCCAATGTTAGTGTGCCGGTAGCAGTGCCAGAGTACCAGAGGGCAATACTAGGGTAGAGCCAGTGGCAATGCCAACATACCAGGGGAGTGCCAGTGTGCCAGGGCAGTGCTGGGAGCAGTGCCAGGGTACTAGGGGCCATGCCATGGAGCAGTGCCAGGGTTCTAGGGAGCAGTGCCAGGTCAGTACCAAATGGCAGTGCCAAAGGGAAATGCCGGGGTCCTGCCCAGTCATATCCCCCCCCCCCTCCCCCCGGGGGGTATACTTACCTATGCACACCGGCGGCTTCTCTTCTCCTGGTTCCAGCTTTTAAAAAGCAGTTGTGAATCTCGCCAACGTGATGAGGGGGGGGGGGGGTTGCAACATAGGGGGGACATAAGGCGGCGTAGCTATTTAAGTAGATGAAAATGACCTGGCACCCACCCTGTGATAGTCACGACCAACTGTATATTAGATGTAGTACCTGTATATTAGATGTAGTACGGTAAAGCTCCTGTACTGGAGGTACAGGGGTAAATCCCTGCCTGCTGGCTCCGCCCAGTAGGTGGCGTATAAATGTGTGTGCTTGCCGGTGCTACTCCCATTCTGGTAGCAGCTACAGGAGGCCACACATCTTTGCTCAATAAAGCCTTGATTATTCACTACTCTCGTCTTTGTAGTAATTGATAGTGCACCACACCCCTAATCCAAACCTGACCTGACCCGACTTCACCTTACAAGGACCGACCAGACACACCCACAAGGCCTGACCAGAAGCCCCCTCACCTCTAGGCCTGACCCAACACCCCTCCCCCGTAAAGCCAACCCTCCCCTCTCCGATTCTAACCGCATAGCTTGACCTGGCCCAACCCGAATACTCATCCCCCCGCCCCCCCAACCCGGACCTGAAGCACCCTTCAAAACCTGATCCACTGATATTATACACTTATCTTGTCAATGACCTTAAAACTTGGTGTGGCCTATAAATTTGCCTGTTTCACAGCAGCTAGTGCTGCTACAACCATCGGTAAGGGTGTGTTGGTGGAAATCCGCCTACTCCCCATCAACAATGATTGCTGGACTCTCACCAAGCATGGATGAAGTTGAGGCCGCTATTAAACTGATGAAGAATGTAAAAGCTGCAGATGTGGGTGGGATTCCAACGGATATTTTCAAACTTGGTTTCACCAGGTGCACAGCATCGATCCTTTTAGAGAGACTGGGTGATGCATGATCAATTACACAAAGACGAGAGTAGGATGTAATCGAGGCTTTATGACACTGAGATGTGTGGCCTCCTACAGCAGCTGACGAAATGGCTGCTGTACTGGGAGCACACATATTTATACTCCGCCTACTGGGCGGAGCCAGCAGGCAGGGATCTACCCCCATACCTGTAGTACAGGGGCCTTACCGTAAAGCACCTATATCAACATCCTATACATACAATATATACATCAGTGGTGACTACCACATTCACCCCTGTTAACAAAATGAGTCCGGTGGGGGTGGTGCAGAACTATATACAGAAAGTTGTGTTTTAAAAGTATAGATAATGTTACAAATTCAGGCGGTCCGATGCCTTGATCTGTTGTTGAGAGCGCCACAGTGCTGGTGGCGACTCCGGCGGCGGCTTGGTCTTCGGTGACTCCGGGAGCGTGTTGAAATCCTCTTCATCCCCGGGTGTGAGCAACGGGAGGACAGATTGTCCCGGAGCGGGGGCTGCGGTGGGGTGCGCGTGGGGAGGGAGGTGGCGCCAGGTCGGAAGGGGGGGGTGGAACCAGCTGGTGCCAGGTCCCTGAGGGAGACGGTGTCTTGGCGGCCGTCGGGGTACGCTACGTAGGCGTACTGCGGGTTAGCGTAAAGTAGCTGTACCCTCTCAATCAACGGGTCCACCTAGTGGAGTCGAACGTGTCTACGGAGGCGAACGGGTCCTGGAGCTGCCAACCATGTCGGGAGCGAAACCCTGGAGGTGGACTTCCTAGGGAAGGCAAAGAGACCTTCATGGGGGGTTTCATTAGTCGCGGTCCACAGGAGAGACCGAATTGAGTGAAGTGCGTCGGGGTGTACCTCCAGTCAGCGGGAGGCCGGGAGATGTCTGGACCTTAGGGCCAGCTGGACGGCCCTCCAGACCATCCCATTCTCCCTCTCCACCTGCCCGTTTCCCCTGGGATTGTAGCTGGTCATCCTGCTCGAGGCAGTGCCCCTGTTGAGCAGGTACTGGCACAGCTCATCGCTCATGAATGAGGATCCCCGATCTCTGTGGACATAGGCGGGGAAGCCGAACAGAGGGAAGATGGTGTTGAGGGCTTTGATGACGGTGGCAGATGTCATGTCGGGGCATGGGACGGCGAAAGGGAATCGGGAATATTCAGTGACCACACTGAGAAAGTACGTGTTGAGGTCAGTAGAGGGGAGGGGCCCTTTGAAGTCCACGCTGAGGCGTTCAAAGGGGCGGGAGGCCTTCACCAGGCGCGCACGGTCTGGCCGGTAGAAGTGCGGTTTACACTCCGCGCAGACCTGGCAGTCTAGTGATCGCCCTGACTTCCTCGATGGAGGAGGGCAGGTTGCAGGCCTTGATGAAATGGTAAAAACGTGTGACCTCTGGGTGACAGAGGTTGCCGTGCAGGGTCCGGAGTCGGTCCACTTGTGCGCTGGTACATGTACCTCGGGATAGGGCATCGGGGGAGCTCGTTGAGTTTACCGGGGCGATACAAAATCTCGTAATTGTAGGTGGATCCACCACCTCAAGATTTAATCATTTTTGATCTTGCCCCGCTGTGTGTTATTGAACATGAAGGCAACCGACTGTTGGTCAGTGAGGAGAGTGAATCTCCTGCCGGCCAGGTAATGCCTCCAATGCCGCACAGCCTCAACGATGGCTTGGGCCTCTTTTTCGACAGAGGAGTGCCGAATTACGGAGGCATAGAGGGTGCGGGAAAAGAATGCCACGGACCTGCCAGCCTGGTTGAGGGTGGCGGCCAGAGCGACGTCTGATGCATCGCTCTCGGCTTGGAAGGGAAGAGTCTCGTCGACCGCGTGCATCGCGGCCTTGGCGATGTCGGCCTTGATACGGTTGAAGGCCTGGTGAGCCTCGGCCGTCAGAGGAAAAGCAGTGGATTGAATGAGTGGGGCGGGCCTTGTCCGCATAGTTTGGAACCCACTGGGCGTAATACGAAAAGAACCCCAGGCAACGTTTGAGGGCCTTGGGGCAGTGGGGAAGGGGAGATCCATGAGGGGGCGCATGCGATCGGGGTTGGGCCCCAGAACTCCGTTCTGGATAACATAGCCGAGGATGGCTAAGCAGTTCGTGCTGAACACGCACTTCTCCTTGTCTTACGTGAGATTGAGGAGAGTGGCGGTGTGGAGAAATTTGGCACGGTTGGCGTCATGGTCTTGCTGGTCATGGCCGCAGATGGTGACATTGTCCAGGTATGGGAAAGTGGCCCGCAGCCCATACTGGTCAACCATTCAGTCCATCTCCCGTTGGAAGACCGAGACTCCGTTGGTGACGCCGAAGGGAACCCTAAGAAAGTGGTAAAAGCGGCCGTCTGCCTCAAACGCAGTGTATGGGCGGTCCACCTTGCGGATGTGGAGCTGGTGGTAGGCAGATTTCAGGTCTACTGTCGAGAAGACCCGGCACTGTGCAATCTGATTGACCATATCAGATATGCGTGGGAGGGGGTACGCATCGAGCTGCGTGTACCGATTGATGGTCTGGCTGTAGTCCACGACCATTCTGTGTTTCTCCCCAGTTTTGACCACTACCACTTGGGCTCTCCAGGGGCTGTTGCTGGCCTCGATGATGCCATCCCGAAGCAGCCGCTGGACTTCAGACCTGATGAAGGTCCTTCCCTGGGCGCTGTACTGTCTGCTCCTGGTGGCAACGGGTTTGCAATCCGGGGTTAGGTTTGCAAATAGGGAAGGTGGGTCGACCTTAAGGGTCGCGAGGCCGCACACAGTAAGGGGTGGTAGGGGCCCGCCGAATTTCAGGGTTAGGTTCGGGAGGTTGCACTGGAAGTCCAGGCCGAGTAGCAGGGCAGCGCAGAGGTTGGGGAGGACGTAGAGGTGGAAGCCGCTGAACTCCATGCCCTGGACAGTGAGAGTGGCGATGCAGTACCCCCGGATCGCCACGGAGTGGGACCCGGAGACCAGGAAGATTCTCTGGTTAGCGGGGTGTACCGCGAGGGAGCAGCGCCTTACCGTATCCGGGTGAATGAAGCTCTCAGTGCTCCCGGAGTCCAGCAGGCAGGAGATCTTGTGCTTGTTGACCTTCACTTTAGTTGAAGCAGTCGCAAGGTTGTGTGGTCGAGACTGGTCAATCGTGACCGAGGTGAGACGTGGCTGGTCGTTGGCGGTTGCAGGCGATGAGCAGCCGGATGTGGTGCCCGACGGGCATGGGTCCTGAGTCGGGTAAGATGGCGGCACCCGCGGGCCGCATGTGTCGTGGAGGAAGCAAGATGGCGGCGCCCGTTGGTCCTGGAAGGAAGAAGATGGCAGCACCCACGGGTCGCACGTATTGCGAGTCGGGCAAGATGGTGGCGCCTACTGGCCACACGTGGTCCTAGGAGGGGAAGATGGCGGCGCCCACTGACTGCACATGGGAGGTGCCGGGACAATAGCGGCGATTGAGCGGGTCTGGCACACTGCAGCGAAATGTCCCTTCTTGCCACAGGCCTTGCAGAGGGCACTCTGCGCCGGGCAGCACTGTCGGGGGTGTTTTGACTGCCCACAGAAGTAGCATTTGGGCCCCCCAGGGTTGGTCGGCTGCCGCGCGGCACAGGCCTGGGATTGGCTGAGGGCGGTCGCTGATGGGGTCCACGATGGGGCGGCTGTCTGCGGAGTCCATGATGCACAGGGGGGGTGGGCAGCGCGGTCGGGGGCATAGGCCTGAATGTTGCATGATGCGACCGCAAGTGAAACGCTAGTTTTTGGGTCGCCGCGAGGTCGAGCGTGGCCCCCTCTAAGAGGCGTGGCGGATGTAGTCAGACCCTATGCCTGTAACAAATGCGTCTCTCATTAGCAAAT
Organism: Scyliorhinus torazame; assembly: GCF_047496885.1. Lineage (NCBI taxonomy): Eukaryota > Metazoa > Chordata > Chondrichthyes > Carcharhiniformes > Scyliorhinidae > Scyliorhinus > Scyliorhinus torazame. The sequence continues at coordinate 292,592,372 of NC_092711.1, read as the reverse complement.
TTGAGTGTTCCGTGGCCGAAAGGGCCTGACAGTCACAGTTTCTAACTAGGGGGAGCGGGGCGCGCCAGAAATCTTCCACCGACTCACCGGGAAGTTGACGTCGCGTGGAGAGGAGGTGCCTGGTGTAGAGTGTGTTAGTCCGCTGAGCGAAGTTTTCCTTCAGTAGCGCCATGGCCTCTGCGTAGGTCGGTTCTGGACAAGTGGAAAGACGTTGGAGCTCAGCTCAGTGTAAAGGATCTGGAGCTTCTGAGCTTCTGGAATATCGTCTGACGTAGACCCGATGTACGCTTCAAAACAGGCTAGCCAATGTTCAAAGTCCTTTTGCCGTTGTCTGCTTGCGGATCCAGCTGCAGGCGATCCGGCTTGATGCGGAGGTCCAGCTTCTGAAAAACTCAGTGGATTGGATTGGATTTGTTTATTGTCATGTGTACCGAGGTACAGTGAAATGTATTTTTCTGCGAGCAGCTCAACAGATCATTAAGTACATGGGAAGAAAAGGGAAGAAAAGAAAATATATAATAGGGCAACACAACATATACAATGTAACTACATAAGCACTGGCATCGGATGAAGCATACAGGGTGTAGTATTAATGAGGTCAGTCCATAAGAGGGTAATTTAGGAGTCTGGTAACAGTGGGGAAGAAGCTGTTTTTGAGTCTTTTTGTGCGTGTTCTCAGACTTCTGTATCTCCTGCCCGATGGAAGAAGTTGGAAGGGTGAGTAAGCCGGGTGGGAGGGATCTTTGATTATGCTGCCCGCTTTCCCCAGGCAGCGTGAGGTGTAGATGGAGTCAATGGACAGGAGGCAGGTTTGTGTGATGGACTGGGCGGTGTTCACGACTCTCTGAAGTTTCCTGCGGTCCTGGGCCGAGCAGTTGCCATACCAGGCTGTGATGCAGCCCAATAGGATGCTTTCTATGGTGCATCTGTAATAGTTGGTATGGGTTAATGTGGACATGCTGAATTTCCTTAGTTTCCTGAGAAAGTATAGGCGCAGTTGAGCTTTCCTGGTGGTAGCGTCGACGTGGGTGGACCAGGACAGATTTTTGGAGATGTGCACCCCTAGGAATTTGAAACTGCTAATCATCTCCACCTCGGCACCATTGATGCTGACAGGGGTGTGTACAGTACTTTGTTTCCTGAAGTCAATGACCAGCTCTTTAGTTTTGCTGGCATTGAGGGAGAGATTGTTGTCGCTACACCACTCCACTAGGTTCCACTATGTGCAGTGTAATAAATTGATGCACGATCAATTACACAAAGATGAGAGTAGGATGTAATCGAGGCTTTATTACACTGAGATGTGTGGCCTCCTACAGCAGCTGACAAAATGGCTGCTGTACTGGGAGCACACATATTTATACTCCGCCTACTGGGCGGAACCAGCAGGCAGGGATCTACCCCCGTACCTGTAGTACAGGGGCTTTACCGTAATGCACCCATATCAACATCCTATTTATACAATATATACATCAGTGGTGACTACCACACTAGGTAAATACACAAGGCAGAAAAGAAGGATATGCTGTTAAGGTTGGGTGAATAATGGTGGAAGGAGGTTCATGCAGTGCATAAAGGCCAACATAGGCTGTCATGGGAGATGGCAAACATGTGGTCCATTCTGTTTTTATCTAATGTCACCACTTCAACATATGCAACATAGAACAGCACGGTGGCGCAGTGGGTTAGCGCTGCGGCCTCATGGCACCAAGGTCCCAGGTTCAATTCTGGGTCACTGTCCTTGTGGAGTTTGTACATTCTCCCCGTGTTTGCGTGGGTTTCGCCCGCACAACCCAAAAATGTGCATGCAAGGTGGATTGGACACGCTAAAGTGCCCCTTAATTGGAAAAAATTAATTGGGTACTCTAAATTTAAAAAAACATATGCAACATTGACCAGTTGGTCTGATTCTGTGCTGTAATTCCATGGAATTCTCTTAGTTTAGCCTAATGCATGCTCCAGCAAACCTTGGGCGCGACTCTCCTAATCGGAGACTATGTGCGCCAGCCAGCAGGAAAACAGGAGTGATTACTGCTGGTGACCCTGACGTGCCTTTTAATGGCACTTAGAAAAGATTTTACCCTCAACCGGGTTTTCAGTGCCATTCAATGGCACACCAGGGTCGTCTCTGGAACTGAGACGGGCGGAACCTAATCTCACTGAGACATCCCACTCCTCAAAGGCTCGGGCATTTTTGAAGGGCATGCAATCGCAGAAAGCTGCTGCTGCACCCCCCCCCCCCTCATCCACCGGATCGCTGGCAAGGTCTCCCCCTACCCTAATCCCTGGCAAGGGCTCCCCCCCTCAGTGCCACTCTTCATTCCTGTCCCCTGTGTGCTGAGGGGGGTGGGGGTTAAGGGGCTTGTGCTGGGCTGGAGGGACTCAGGTCGGCAGTTCCAAATATATTACTTCACGGAAATAACAATATGTTTGCCTTGGTAAGGACCTGCAGTTAAAGAAATTGATTATGTGATTCTTTGCTAAACTGGTCACCATCTGCTTTAAATCAATGCTACATTCCTCGACTACATTTCAAAAGTATTTTTCTGGCTATAAGGTGCTTTGGGATGGCCACAGGTGCAAGGCGCTATATAAATGCATTTATTTTTCCATTTCCTCTTCCTATATGAAATGGGAGCGATCGAACAGCCACCCTGCGCCAGTAAAGCCGTGCACTGCGGCGCAATGTGGCTGATAGAAGCCGGGAGACCCCGCTCCCAGGATCTACCCGGTTTGCAACACCTTGTGATATCTAACGCGATCTCACGAGACGTTGCGTTGTAAATCCTTCCCATTGTGGATGCCAGTCTGGCACTGGCAAGGTGCCCAGGTGGCACTGTCAGCTGGCTGGGACATTGCCTGCATACCAGGTTGGCACTGCCAAGGTGCCATGCTGGCATTTTTCACGCGGTGGTGATCGGGCTGGGGATGCCTGCGAGGTGGTGGGGAGGGTGCAGGGGGCGGGGTGCTAGGGGCCCACTCATTGTGAGTGGGTTTGTGGGGTTTGTGCGAGGGGGGGGGTCCGCATTGGGGCCTCCAGAGATCGGGATACCATTTAAAAATTACATCCCGATCTCTCGCTACACTGAGGAGTTCCGGCGAGTGTAACTCCTCAGTGCAGAAAACGGGGCTATGTGCGACCTCGGTCCCGCATTCCCCGCTGAGGCTCCCTCTCTAACCCGAGTGCTGTTCGATAGTGTGTGTTTCTCAGTGCTGCAAGCGCTGGGAACTATGTGCCTAAATGCACTCGCTATGGAACTTCCTTCCCATTTAGTTAAATCACGCCCAGTATTTGCAACGTCAAATTATACGATTGTTATAATATTAATCTATGGGGGCGGTATGTGGCGCAGTGGTTAGCACTGGGACTGCGGTGCTGAGGACCTGGGTTCAAATCCCGGCCCTGGGTCACTGTCCGTGTGGAGTTTGCACATTCTCCCCATGTCTGCGTGGGTTTCACCCCCACAACCCAAAGATGTGCTGGTTAGGTGGATTGATCACGCTAAATTGCCACTTAATTGGAAAAGAAAAATAATTGGGTACTCTTTAAAAAAAAATGTTTTAAATAATATTAATCTATAGTAACTCAGCCCACAAAAAAATACCCATTTTGATTGATTTGCGTTTTCCCCACTCAACAATTATTAGCTAATACATCTCAACACATCTCCCTGTGACAGTCAAAGATAGTTGAAATGCTTCCTTAAAATATACATTTTAGCACCATCTACTGGTATTAACAAAATAGCTTCTGCTGTGTACATGGCCACTCCGTCCTTCTTTGTAGATTTTCATATGGCTTTTTTTAGTCAGGTTCATCATCTGCCTTGTAACTAGATTCAAAATGTGTCACAAAATGCATACCTCGTTCAGCTGACTGGTTTAAAAAAAATCAATCAGTGGAAAAATGCGAAGACCCTGCTTCCATTGGCTCCAATCCACATAACAGCGACTGCACTTGAGTTTACGTAAGGTCAGGTTTTTCCTGTTACGGAACCTAGTTGTAAACCAAAGGCTCTGTGCTTCAGAGCTTCACATTGGATCAAATGCTGCATTCCTCAAGATTATACTACCTTGTTGGGGGGGGGGGGGAGGGGGGGGAGGGAACTCGATACATTTAACCCGGTATTTTATTGTATTCGCCGTGTCAGATTAAGTAAATGGTATTCATAATTTGGCTTAGTTCTTCTTTAAAACAATCAGCGCCAAGAATTCCCACTTGCCATTTCTGTGTACGTTTTCTCTTCAATTGGCGAACTGAGGTGAAAGGTGAAAGCTCATAAAATGAAGCACCGCCGTGGCTCAGAGAGGTGGGAGAAGAGATAAATCGCATAGTTGTGATTAGGCGATGCCAAACCTGAAAGACTGCAGTTAATAGGAGGGAGGGATGACCGAGACAGGTAAGAAATTCCACAGTTCTGTGCGCCTGGGAAAGAACACGAATGTAGTGTGAAATCAGCGAGTCTTAGTTTCATTTCAAGAAATGCAGAGTTCGGGACGAGAATTCAAAGCAGTGCAGAAAACACGAGTACACTTTGTAAAAGCTGCAGTCTATTCCAGAATCCCTTTCTGATCTTCTCTGAATCCAGTTGTAGCCTTTTCTGGAATTTGCTTTCTCTGTTTATGGAGCTCATCCTGGTATCTAGGAATGAATCAGAATCCTTTTACAACGTTCCATTTTACAACATAAATGGAGAGCTAGCGCCTCTCAATAAGTTATTTCATTTGCCGAATCAGGGTAGCCAAAAATGTCCTGCGATCCGATTTCTCATTTTATGAATTAATAAGGAGCAAGTCTAAGGATTCACATTCCAGTTCCTGCATTTCTGTATTTCTGTACAAGGCTGAGATTTACATAACAAGATCTTTCATGTCCAAATCTTACACCCATCCCCAGCTCTTGTTTTTGTTAGATGTATTATGGAACTGTAGAGTTTATATTATATTCAACTAAAATATGATGCAGACAAGAATCTGGTCTATAGCTACTTGCTGTAGACCAATTGTCCAAAATATGTCCATTTAAAAAGTTTCCTTAGGCAGCACCTTCCAGACCCATGGCACTACCATCCAGGGTAGCAGATACATGGGAACCCCACCACCCAGGTGTCACATTGGCACAGCAGTTAACAGTGCTGCCTCTCAGTGCCATGAACTTGGCTTTGAGTCCGGCCTTGCGTGACCGGGTGCTCTGGTTTCCTCCCACAGTCCAAATATTTACAGGTTGGGTGGATTGCCCTTTATTGTCCAAAGATGTACAGATTAGGTGGATGGTCCATGATCAATGCACAGGGTTACAGGGATTGGGCGGGGGAGTCGGCCTGGGTAGAGTGCCCTTTCAGAGGGTTGCTGCAGACTTGATGATCCGACTGGCCTCCTTTTGAACTGTAGGGATTCGACGGAGATTCCTCTCAAAGTCACTCACCATCCTGACTTGGAAATATTTTGTCGTTCCTTCACTGTCGCTGGGTCAAATCCTGGAATTCCCTCCCTAACAGCACTGTGGGTGTACCTGCACCTCCGGGACTGCAGCAGATCAAGGAGACCGCTCACCACCACCTTCTCAAGGGCAGCTAGGGATGGGCAATAAATGTTGGCCTAGCCAGCGAGACCCACATCCCATAAATGAATTTGAAAAATGTGTAAATTGGCAACATAATCAGTATTATGCAACATGAATGTAACAGCTTCTGTGGTGGCTTCACATCAGAACACAAGCAGTTTTTTGACCTCAATGCTTCTGAATGTGTGTTGGCTACACTAGGGGTGTCTGCAGGGGTGCTGTGTTTCCTTAGGACCTTAATACCGCGACTTGGCAAGGCTCTCTACCCAGCTGCAGGCTGGAAATACTAGCTTTTGTTCCTCTCATTCTAAAGTCGGGATGTGGATCAGCCATGGCTCGGTGGGCCGCATTCTCACCTCCAAGTCACAACATTTGTGTTTCAAGTCCCAGGCCTGCACTTGACTTCAAAAATCAAGGCTGGTGCTCCAGTGCGGTACTGAGAGAGAACTGCACTGTTGGAGATGCTGAACTTTGGATGAGATCTTAAACCGAGGGCCTCATATGCCTGCTCCGGTGCCTCGGGTGACTGCCTGTGTGGAGTTTGCATGTTCTCTCTGTGTTTCGTGGGTTTCCTGCAGACGCTCTGGTTTCCTCCCACAGTCCAAAGATGTGCAGGTTAGATGGATTAGCCATGATAAATTGCTCCTTAGTGTCCAAGGATGTGGATGTCTTGGACAATAAGGGTGGGTAATAAATATGACCTTTTCCAGCAACGCTCATATCCCATGAATGAATATCTTTTAAAAATGGAACCAAGGTGGGGATATGGAGTTAAGGTACGGGGATGGGGCGAGCTTGGCGGCATGGAGCTGGGTAGAGTGCTCTTTCTGAGGGTCAGTGCAGACTTGATGGGCCGACTGCCTCCTTCTGCACATAGGGATTCTATGAGGGGTTCTATGGCACTATCCGAAGAAGAGCAGAAGAGTCATCACCAGCACCCTGGCCAATATTAATTCCTCAATCAACCTCAAAAAAAACATTGCCACAGGCAAAACACATTGAGTGGATGTATGCTAATGAAGTGTTGCAGAGTTCAATTTGAACCTACATTTCACTTCTACCTTTCAGTCAATAGACAACAGTTTGCAAAATAAATGAAAGCACAACAGCATCGGAAAGCGCAATTTCCAACTTGATTACAATTGTGAGGTTGCCACCAAAGTTTATGTATGCTTTTTAAAAAAACATTTCAGCGCTAGGAAATACTATGGTTAGGGAAACACATTGATGAGCAGATTTTCCGCAATTGATATAAAAAGATGAGTGAGAATCTCGCAGGTAGTTCTTGGAGCTCTATCGGGAGAGAATGCCAGAGATGTGCAAGTGAAAAGAATCCCATCCCTTTGGCAGTCGTCAGGTCGAAGGTGCAGCTTCAGATATTCGAAGCTGCTCAGAAGTGAGGGGGGGGAGCCAACATGGCAGTAGGCTGTTTACAAAATGTGTGAGGCCTGTATATTGGAGCCATACTCTTGTTTTTAATGGTGGCTCATTACGTTAACCTACTTAGGCATTCCTCCTCCGTTCAGGGAGAATTTCTTCTCATTTTCTCCTGTCGGTGATGCACTGAGAAGGCAACATTTAAAAGACTGGTAACCTACTGCCGTGATCTCTTGACCTCCCCACAAAATTGCCTCATCGCTGCCTCCTCCATTAAAACCTCCGAGCTCTCTTTGCTGAAAGGGGCAGTTCTCACAGCGCATCCAGCCATGTTATCCATTAGCATAGGAACATAGAAAATTCATGTCCCAGAAGGACATCATTCGGCCCATTGTCTCTGTGCTGGCCGACAAGCAGCGACCCCTGCTTAATCCCAGTCTCTAGCTTTTGATCTTTGGCGCCCAGGTTAGAGCACTTCAAGTATGTATCCAGGTATTTTTCTCTAAATACAATGAGCTTTTCTGCCTCTACCACCCTTTCAGGCAGTGAGTTCCAGAACTCCTTTACCCTCTACATGAAGAAAAATTCACCTCAGCTCCACTCTAACCCTACCTATTTACCATTTACTTTAAATCTATGAGGTTATTGACTTCTCATAGAATCATAGAATTCAGTGTAGAAGGAGGCCATTCAACCCATCAAGTCTGCACTGGCCCTTGCAAAGATCACCCTACTTAAGCCCACACCTCCACCCTGTCCCCATAACCCCGTACCCCAGTAACCCCACTTAACCTTTTGGACACTAAGGGGCAATATCATGGCCAATCCACCTAACCTGCACATCTTTGGACTGTGGGAGGAAACCGGTGCGCCCAGAGGAAACCCACCCAGACACGGGGAGAACGTGCAAACTCCACACAGTCACCCAAGGCCAGAATTGAACCTGGGACCCTAGAGCTGTGAGGCAGCAGTGCTAACCACTGTGCCACTGTGCCACCCCGCTAAAGGAAATCAGTCCTTCCCATTCATTCCATCTAAGCCCTTAACTTTGAGCTTCTCAATTAAATTTCCCCTTAGCCTTCTGTGTTCCAAAGAAAATAACCCCAGAATACATAAGAAATGTCCTCATTGCGAAAATTCTCCATTCCTGGCAACATCCTCATAATTCTCCTCTGTATCCTCCCTGATGCAATCACATTCTTCTTGTAATGTGGTAACCTAACTAGTTTTTTTTAATGCAAAGCAGAAAGCAGAATACTGCAGATGTTGAAAATTTGAAATGAAAAAAGAAAATTATAGGAACACCCGGCAGGCAGGGTAGGATCTGTGGTGAGCAAACTGGAGCCAATACTACAGGGTGTTGACCTTTCATCAGAACTGTTTTATACAGTTCAGTTTATCCTTAAGTAGGGTGCTCTGTCCAAGGGCCAGTGCAGACTCGATAGGCTGAATGGCCTCCTTCTGCACTAGATTCTATGATTCTTGGCCTTGTGTTCCAAGCCTTGGTGAATAAAAAACAATTATCCCATCTGCCTTCTTAACCATCGTATTTCACTGTCCTGCTACCTTCAGGGATCTGTAGACATGTACTCCAAGAGCCCTCCATTTCTCCGTAGAGCCTCTTTTCCAGAGTTTAGCAGCCCTTTAAGAACTGCTGCACTCTTTACTGTGCATTCTCACGGTAACAACAATGCCTCCGGACTAGCAGGAGAAACGTACACAGACGGCGGATTGCAAATTCCAATGAAATCTCCACTCTCCCAATGCGGTGAATCACAAGAACATCAGCAGGCATCATTTTACAACCCAACCATGGAATTGACCCTGTAACCTCATCAGCGTGGATTGAGCTTGTACTCGGGACTGGAAGTGAAAAGTTTGCTTCGCAGCCGCCACACCATCCAGTCCCTGAAGAGAATTTTTGAAAAATTACATGAAAAAGATAATTATATTGTTGCCATCAGTTCTGAGACAATCTGTCTGTAGCACACGGGTTGATTTGCTGTGTTCAGAGATTTCAAAGAAATGCAACACTATTGTTTAATATATGGAGGTGTTAGAACCTGTTGAAGCACCCTTCATAAATAAAATATTCCTTTCAGTGGAGATGTGTCAGTCACTCACAGTTAGTACAGAAATGTTTCTCGGAATATCTCTATTGCATGCACCCTGAAACTATACTTGGCCCTAAGATGATCTTGCCATTTTCAAAGGAGCTCGTTCTCTGTGTCTCCAAAGCAAAATGTTGCGAATGCCGGAAATCTGAAGAGAAGGCGGAACATTCCGGAAATACTCAGCAGGCCTGGCTCCGTCTGTGGGGAGAGAAACAGAGTTAATGGGCTGGAATTATATTCTTGAGTTGGGTAAAAGGACCGCCCCCACCCCTCGGGAGATAGTGCCTGCAAGGATGGGATTTTTATCATGGAGGGTGTGTGTGTGTAGGCTGCGGTTAGGCCAGCCAACCCGGGAAAGGGTGCAGAGGCAGCAACAAGTGCTGCTTTGGGTGGGAAGGTGGTGTGTTTAAAAGGCCCACCTCGGTGCTGTGGGTCTCCATTTCAGTTATAATAAAAACAGAAAGGTCCTCCAACCCTCACCCATCATGCCCCCACACCTCCACACACTCCCCATGCCCCGTCCATGATACCTCATGGCCTCCACCAACCCTCTGTAACCCTATCATGTCCTCCATGTTAATCATAGATTATCATAGAATTTACAGTGCAGAAGGAGGCCATTATGCCCTTCGAGTCTGCACCGGCTCTTGGAAAGAGCACCCTACACAAGGTCAACACCTCCATCCTATCCCCATAACCCAGTAACGCCACCTAACACGAAGGGCAATTTTGGACACTAAGGGCAATTTAGCATGGCCAATTCACCTAACCTGCACATCTTTGGACTGTGGGAGGAAACCGGAGCACCCGGAGGAAACCCACGCACACACGGGGAGGATGTGCAGACTCCGCACAGACAGTGACCCAAGCCGGAATCGAACTTGGGACTCTGGAGCTGTGAAGCAATTGTGCTATCCACAATGCTACCATGCTGTATGCTCCCAAACATCCGCTATGGCCCTTCATGTCCCCCATCTCAAGCTATAGCACTTCCATGCCCATTCACACACTCTAGGGACCAGTTAACCCTATAGTGCCAATAGGATGTGTAAAAATACTTTTAAGAAACAGTCATTATTTAGATCATAAGACCATTAGACATAGGAGCAGAATCAGACCGCTCGGCCCATTGAGTCTGCTCCGCCATTCAATCTGATATGTATCTCATCCCCCTTCTCCTGCCTTCGCCCCACAACCCCTGATCCCCTTATTAATCAAGTACCTATCTATCTCTGTTTTAAAGACACTCAGTGGTTTGGCCTCCACAACCTTGTACGGCAAAGTGTTCCACAGATTCATACTCTCTGGCTGAAGAAATTCCTCCTTATCTCTATTTTAAAGGATCGTCCCTTTAGTCTGAGATGGTGTCCTCTGGTTCTAGTTTTTCCTACAAGTGGAAACATCCTCTCCATGTCCACTCTATCCAGGCCTCGCAGTATCCTGAAAGTTTCAATAAGATCCACCCTCATCCTTCTAGACTCATTTCAACAAAAACTGTTTTTCACTAGAGCCCAATAAAAGTGTTAATCATCCAGACCCATTAAAGTTTAATAGCCGAAACTGCAAGCACTTGAAATCTCTTTATCTTGTGTAAATAAACATTGTGAACTCGACAGGATAGATCAGCGAGCCTTCCCTGCCCACAGTTTTGGGGCATGCAGCCTTTGGTCCCAGTGGCCCCATCCATTGAGTTGGCAGCCTCCACATGCTGTAGGGACCATTCTCTTGGTGGCAAAATTATATGGAGGCTGCAAATCACACCCTAATTGGTGCATTAAGCACCTTAAATAGCTGCCTCCTTCTGTTAAGTGGGCAGTCAATCCTACACCCAACCGATTCCTGAGAAAGTGCTTTAGCAACAGGACTGCATCAGAAAGCCATCCCCCTATTTCCCCTGCCTCCATTCCCCTTCCCCCCAACTGTGTCGAAGCCTAGCAGACAAACCCAGCTCAGAAATTGCAAGCCTAAACGTTCTACAATGTTTAAAAATTCCGTTTGACACTGTTACTGCTGCAGACTGAAAATCGGCAGTACTTGCAAGTTCAGTCAGAGTCATTCCAACACAAAATCTTGTAAATTACCTTGCTTTTAATAAAACTGCAGCCTATAGTTAGTTATATTGCACCTTTCACATTGAAAACCTTCGCAAAATGTTCCACAGAGGCGGAAAGCAAAACATTGATGTCAAGCCAAGGAAAGAGATATCTGGGGCGGCCAAAAACTTAATCAAAGAGACGGGTTATAAGGAGAGGCTTAAAAGAAAAGAGGGAAGTAGAGAGGTTTCGGAGAGGCGGGGTTATAAGGTTGAAAGGACAGCTTTTTAAGGTGGAGTGATGGAGGGGAGGATTCATGTGGCCAGAGTCAGGAAAACTGAGAGTTCAAGGACTTGTGTTAGGGCTGTTCACAGAAATAAGGAGGAGCAAGGACAATGTAATGCACAGAATTGAACAAAAGAATGAGAATTTAGTGGATACAGTAGCAGAGTGTTTACGTGACTGGCCCAGTAATTCAGAGGTCTGCACAAATGATCGGGAATTGGGGTTCAAATCCCATTGCAGCTGTTGGGGAACATAACGTCAGATAATTAAATGAATCTGGAATGAAAACCAATACAGGGACGGTAATCATGAAATTACTGGATTGGCATAAAAATCCCTCCATGTCACAAATAGCCTCAGTTATATTAAACCACGATGATAAAATCTAGCAAGAAAACCGATGGCCCAATTAGCATCGACCTAGGCACCAGAACAGACCAAGTCCTCTTCACTAACACCTGGAGACTTCTGCCAAAATTTGGAGAGCTGTCCCACAGACCCATCAAGCTGCAGCCTGAATTAGTCACATCCTTGCCTTTAATTGACAGCTTAATGGTTTAAACACAGCTGCCACAATGTTTGTTTATTTATCTTTCCCTTCACCCTTGAATGCATCTGAAATACCCTCCATTGATCCTAACTGCAATGGTTATGAACATTCTTCTTATTACTGACAGCTACTGACCACTTCAAAGCAGTTACGTGGTTTCACTTTCTCTTTTCTAACCACCGAAAGCATTGTTTTTTTTTTAACAAACAATTTTATTGAGGTATTTTTTGGCATTGTAAACAGTTACAGCTAACAGAAATGTGCAAACATCAATATAAAACCAATACTTCAATCAAACCATACTGCACATGCCCGCTCCTCTCCCCTAGACACTACCCGCCTATTTATCCCTCCTACTCTACTCTAATCTCCCCCCCCTCCTGCTGACGTTCACTCTCCTGCGAAGAAGTCGATGAATGGTTGCCACCTTCGGGCGAACCCCAGCTCAGATCCCCTCAAGCGAACTTAATTTTTTCCATACCCAGAAAACTTGACATGTCCGAAAGTTCGGTCTTCAGGGGTTTTGAGTCCCTCCATGCCAGCAGTATTCGCCGCCGGGCTATTAGGGAAGCAAAGGCCAGAACATCTGCCTCTTTCTCCCCCTGGACTCCCGGGTCTTCCGAAACCCCGAAAATTGCCACCACTTGACTCATCACCACCCTTGTTTTCAGCACCCGGGACATGACCCCCACAAATCCCTCCCAGTACCCCCTAAGCTTACGACATGCCCAAAACATGTGAACATGGTTCACTGGTCCTCCCGCGCATCTAGCGCACTTGTCCTCTACCCCAAAGAATTTGCTCATCTGAGCTACCGTCATGTGGGCCCGGTGAACGACCTTAAATTGAATCAGACCGAGCCTGGCACATGTTGCGGTTGAGTTTACCCTACTCAGGGCTTCCGCCCACAGCCCATCCTCCATCACCCGGCCAAACTCCTCCTCCCATTTGAGTTTCAGTTCCTCCGTCTGGGACTCTTCCCACTTCAGGAGCACCTTGTAGATATCCGAGACTCTACCCTCTCCTCCTTCTCCTCTAGAGACTATTCTGTCCTGGATCCCTATGGCGGGAGGCGTGGGAAGGATGGGACCTGTCTGCGTACAAAGTCCCGCACCTGTAAGTACCTAAAGTCATTTCCCCTTGCCAGCCCAAATTTCTCCTCCAAGCCCCTCAAATTCGCAAAGCTCCCCTCCAGGAACATATCGCCCACCCTCCCCACCCCCGCCCACCGCCATATTCGAAACCCTCCATCCATGTTCCCGGGGGCGAATCGATGGTTATCGCATATTGGAGCCCAGACAGACGCACCCACCCCCCACCCCCCACATGCCTCCTCCACTGGCCCCATATCCGCAGGGCCGCCCCCACTACTGGGCTGGTGGAGTACCTGGCCGGCGACAGCGGTAGGGGAGCCGTGACCAGGGCTGCCAAACTGGTGCCCCTGCACGAAGCCGCCTCCACTCGCTCCCAGATAGACCCCGTACCCACCATCCACTTCCTTATCATGGCTATGTTAGCCGCCCAGTAGTAGTTGATCAGACTCGGCAATGCCAGTCCCCCTCGCTGCGGCTCCTTTCAAGCATTGCCTTCTTCACCCGCGGGGATTTTCCCGCCCAGACAAAGCTCATGATGATTTTGCCGGTCCTTTTGAAGAAGGACTGTGGGATACAGATCAGGAGGCACTGGAAGATGAACAGAAATCTAGGGAGGATTGTCATCTTTACAGTCTGCACCCTTCCCGCCAGTGACAGCGGGAGTGCATCCCATCTCCGAAACTCCCTCTTCATTTGTTCCACCACCCTAGTCAAATTTAACTTATGCAACCTGCCCCAGTCTCGTGCCACCTGTATCCCCAAGTACCGGAAACTTTCCCCAACCAGCCTAAATGGCAGCTCCTTCAGTCTATTCTCCTGGCCCCTTACCTGCACCACAAACATCTCACTCTTGGCCATATTTAATTTGTACCCTGAGAACCGGCCAAACTTCCTCAATGTTTCCAGTATATTTTCCATCCCGGCCAGTGGGTCCGACACGTATAGGAGCAGGTCGTCCGCATAGAGAGAGACCCTATGTTCCACCGCCCCCTAGTCATTCCCTTCCACCCCTTCGCAGTTCTCAACACCATCGCCAACGGCTCTATGGCCAGCGCGAACAGCAACGGGGAGAGTGGGCACCCCTGCCTGGTCCCGCGGTGTCGTCTGAAATAATCTGACATTACCCTGTTCGTCCTAACACTGGCTTTTGGGGCCTGGTACAATAGTCTGACCCAATTAACCAGTCCCTCCCCGAACCCAAACCGTCCAAGCACCTCCCACAAATAGCCCCACTCCACCCGGTCGAAGGCCTTCTCAGCGTCCATTGCCACCACTACCTCCACCTCCTTGCCCGTTGGGGGCATCATGATCACATTAAGCAATCTTCTCAAGTTAGCTGTCAGCTGCCTGCCTTTCACAAACCCTGTCTGATCGTCCCCAATCACCTCCGGTACGCAGTCCTCAATTCTAATTGCCAGGACCTTGGCCAGGAGCTTGGCATCCACATTGATCAGGGAGATTGGCCTGTATGACCCGCAGGATTCCGGGTTCTTGTCCCACTTCAGTATCAGCGGGATGGTGGCTTGCGACATAGTCGGTGGCAGGGTCCCTCTGTCCCTTGCCTCATTAAAAACCCTTGTCAGGACCGGTCCCACTATCTCCGAGATCTTCTTGTAAAACTCTACTGGGTATCCATCCAGTCCCGGGGCTTTCCCCGACTGCATGGCCTTTAGGCCCCCCAATACCTCCTCCGCTCTAATCGGGGCCCCCAGCCCGTCCACTAGTCCACTGCCTACTTTTGGGAAGGTTAGTCCATCCAGGAACCTATTCATCTCCTCCGGCTCTTCCAGGGGTTCTGAAGTGTACAGCTTACTATAGAAGTCCCGAAATACCTTATTCAGCCCTGCCGGGCCCTCCACTCTGCTCCCCTCCCCATCAACCACTCTACTTATTTCCCTGGCCGCCTCCCTCTTCCTGAGTTGCTGCGCTAGCAATCTCCCCATGCTCATACACCACTCCCCTCGCCTTCCTAAGTTGTTCCACGGCCCTACTCGTGGCTGGCACCCCCAGTTCCGCCTGCAATCTCCGTCTCTCCCTGAGTAGGTCCTCCCCCGGGGACCCGCATTCTCCTCGTCTATCCGGTGAATTTCCCTAACCATTCTGTCCAATTCTGCTCTGTCCGCCCTGACCCTGTGAGCCCGAATTGAGATCAGCTCCCCCCTCACTACTGCCTTCAGCGCCTCCCACAGAGTCGTTGCTGAAACCTCCCCCGTATTGTTCACCTGCAAGTAATTTTCCATACACTTCCGAAGTCTCTCACATATCCCCCTCCTCCGACAACAGTCCTACGTCTAACCTCCATTGCGGGCGTTGGTAATTCCCCCCCCCCCCCCCCCCCGACCTGCAGGTCCACCCAGTGCGGGGCATGGTCCGAGATAGTGATTGCCGAGTATTCCGTATTCTTTACCTCCCCTACACAGTCCCTGCTCAAGATAAAATAATCAATCCTAGAATATACTTTATGAACATGCGAGTAGAACGAGTAGCCCCTTCCCGTCAGCTGTCTGGCTCTCCATGGGTCCACTGCCCCCATTTGCTCCATGAACCCTTTCAGCTCCCTTGCCATTGCTGGGAGTCTGCCCGTTCTGGGACATGACCGGTCTAGCCGCGGGTAAAGGACCGTATTAAAGTCCCCTCCCCATTGTCAACTTACGTGAGTCTAGGTCCGGGATCTTCCCCAGCACTCTTTTGATAAAGTCAACGTCGTCCCAGTTCGGCGCATATATGCTCACCAGCACCACTCTTCTCCCCTCCAGCTTGCCCCTTACCATAAGGAATCTGCCCCCGCCATCTGCGACTACGCCCTCCACCTCAAATTGAACCCGCTTATTGATCATAATTGCTACCCCCCTGGACTTAGAATCCAAGTCCGAGAGGAAGACCTGGCTGATCCAGCCCTTCCTTAGCCTAGTCTGGTCAGACACTTTCAGATGTGTCTCCTGCAACATAATTACGTCCGCCTTTAGAGCCCGCAAGTGCGCGAACACACCTGCCCTCTTAACTGGCCCATTTAGTCCCCTGACATTCCAGGTGACCAGCCTGGTTGGGGGGCACAACCCCCGGCCAGTCAGCCATAACCTTTCTTGGGCCCGCCCCCGGCCCATGCGCTGTGCCATTCCTGGTTCGCCTCTTGGCTGCCTCCACCCCCGACCTCCTTTCCATTACCTACTTCAGATCCCCCCCATGTCAGCAAAATAACTCCCCCCGCCCTAGCAACATCCCCCGATAACCCCACCCCTGCCATTCACTGGCTGTATTCTCCCCCCCCCCCCCCCCCCCACCACCACCTGACTCCCTTGACTAGCCAATCTGCTAGCCCGGTGACTCATCGCTCCGGCGCCCCCTTGTCTCACTCCCATTGTTTCCCCGACCTCATCTCCCCACTCCCAGCACACCATCCCCCACTCCGACCCACTGGAGCAGTCTCACTAAGGTGGGAAAGATCAAACAAGATGTAAACATCAAACAGCACCGCGAGGCTGCTCCAGGTACAACACAGTTCCAGCTGTGTACACAGAAAAGTGTTAACCCCACGTCCCTTTCTGAGCACCAAAAAATATATATATATAACACTGCAATAACCCAGTACCCGTACATCCCCCATCCGAAACAAACATAAAATCCATAGACATAAATGAAACAAAAGCCCCCAACCAACATCTTTAATCGCCATTGCTGACCGGCCACCCTTTTGTTACAATACAGGCTCCAGCGCACTCAGAGAGCCCAACAAAAGGTACCCGCCACAACAGAAGAGAAAAAAAAAGGAGAGAAAAAAACAACAGAAAAAAGGAAAAAGACCATTCGAAAGGGGGGATACCCTTCCCCCACATCCCCCACAGGCAAAAACTGCTGACAAAAAATACACCACAAGGCACCTTTAAAGCAGTAAACAGTCAACCTGCAGTCCAGGCACAGTAGGCGTCCCTTCAATCAGTAATTCCCGGACCCCAGCTTGCGTCCGTGGGTCCTTTTCCCGAGACCAGCCCCTGATCCCTCACAAAGTCCATCGCTTCTTCGGGCTCGGAGAAGTAGTGGTGTTAGCCCTGATGCGTAACCCAAAGACGGGCCGGGAAGAGCAGACCAAATTTCACGTGCTTTTTGAACAACACCTCCTGAATTTGTTTAAAGGCTGCTCGCCGCCTGGCCACCTCCTGGCTTAGGTCCTGGTAAATGCGAAGGACACTGTTATTCCACGTGCTGCTCTTAGCGCTCTTTGCCCACTGCTGCACCCGCTCCTTCTCCACAAACCTGTGGAACCTAATCACCATCGGACGGGGGGCCCCCCCGGACGCACCTGTCTCGCCTGTACTCTGTGTGCCCCCTCCAGCTCCGGCGGTCGCGGACAGGCTTCAGCCCCCACCCAGCTGCGTCAACAGGTCCGCACGAACGCTGTGGCATCAGCTCCCTCCACCCCCTCCGGGAGGCCGATGATCCTCAGATTTTGTCTACGGGCTCTATTTCCCAGCTCCTCTACTCTGTCCAGCAGTCTTCTCTGTCTCTCCTTCAGCCCATCGACTTCCAGCGCAGTAATCGGCTGTGCATCCGCCTGCTCCTCCACCGCCTCCCCCAGCTCCTTAACGTTTTCGTCCTGGGCATCCAGTCTCTGGTTCAGCTGATCCACTGCCTTCTGAAGTGGGTACAAGTTATCCCACTTCAACGACTCAAAACTGCTCTTTATCACCTGCAGCCTGTTTTCCAGCGCCTGCTGGATCGCCGGGTCCGAGGTCCGCAGGTCCGCCATTTTGCTCCCGGGTGAGCTTCCCCTGCACCTTGCCTTTGTCCCTTTCTCTCCCGTTTGTGCTGCTTTCTGCTCTCCCGCAGTTCCATGCAGCTCTGCTCGCTCCTTAGCCCCCCATGGCCGTCCTTTCAGCGCTCCACAGCCCCGCAAAACCAGGTCCTCAAATCCTGCCGGAGTGAGAGCCCCCGAATAACTTAGCATTGTTAGGCTACAGTATATGTGTCATGGTGCCAGGAGGCAGTCCTACTTTGGCATTGCCAGGGGGCGGGGACTAAAGGGGGGCCTGAATGGGGGGGCCTGGGGAGGCGGTGGCTGGAGTGGGGGCACTGGGGGGGGAGGGCTGGGGAATCGGGTGGGGTGGTCAAATCACCCTCATGCGCGCATGATGTGGGGGGGGATGACCCGTTATTCCTGTGGGAGGGATGCTGGGATCGGGATGCTTGTTCAAAGTGGCAGCTCGAGACTAGACAGCGAAGGGAATCCGGCGCGCTTGCCACAATGCATACATTTGCATGGCAAAGGTATGGGAATAGCACCTGGACAACTGTCCCTCCGCCAGCAGGGACCAGTCCCAATTCTCCACTGGTGGGAGAACTTTGACTTCGGATTAGAGAATCCCGCCCATAGTCTTCCTTTTCTAACTCGTCCTACCCTGTTTGCTCAGTATGCTCCTTGACATCCAAGGGACTCGTGTTCTTGGAATCCCCCCATTTTATAGTCTGGGATCATATTTATTCTGAACATTCTTCCCTTCTTCCTCCTGACTCCAAACGTTCCTTCACCCTGCAAGTTGATGTTGAATCCAACACTCATCTCATCACCTCCTATCCTAATTCATTGTTTACCACAAAACTGAAGGACTCCCTCAATTTTCCCTTCTTCTACTGTTTAAATCCTCCGCTTGAGGCTTTACCTTGATTTACTTCATTTTTCCTCTTAACTCTTTTGAGATAGCGTGCTTCAATTGGGCCTCGCCCTTTCAACTAGGCTTCCCAAGAACAAGGCAGCAGCGCCACATGGACCAGGTCATCAACCTACAGCAACTTGTTCATATTATACATTTCTTCCACTTCCTCTGGATGTGATAGTACTTCCGGGATTTAGATGCACTTACAAAAGCCTGAGAGAAAATCTGAACTTTTAACTGTTTAGTAACTTATCCAACATGCACCAAACAAAAGGAAATGCATGAACGAAGGCACATAACTTGTTTGCAAGTTTGATTCCTAATGAGTTTTCAAGTCATCTCGAAGACGACACACAAATAGTATAAGCCTCATGCCTTATCCTTCCTCCTTTGAGGACACACCAGTCTGCTGCACAATGAAAGGGCCGACTCCGGGAAATCAGAACTCATAGCCCAACACTGTGTCTAAGTGATTTTGATGTCTGCTTCGGATTTCTCTGCATTATTTGCAGCTGTACAGTCACTTTTATGCAGTTAAGTTCCACCATTTAATTTTCCTTTTTGTCTCTTTTTTTATTAGCTGGCATCTGGAACAAAGAGTGGCACACTGACTGCCCTTGTTGCCAGCTCTACATACCCCTTCAAGCAAGCCATTGGATGATGCCAGTTTCACAGACTCATCTGATTTTCCCTCCCCTCCAATTTGGAGATGCCATGGCCTCCCGTGATTACCTTGGCACAATTCAGGTAGAAACACAATCAAAAATAAAGAAATAGGAACAGGAGGATGCTATTTGACCCACTGGGCCGTCTTTAACATGCCTTAACACATTTTCCTTCCAGTTCCCATAAGCCTCAACTCAATTGTATTCAAAAACCTGTCTAACTCAGCCTTGAATATATTCAAAGGCCCAGGCTCTGTGGAGGTGAATTCTGAGAAAGTAAGTTCCTCCCCATTGTCTTAAATGGTACATCCCTTATTGTTAATCTCTCCCGCCTACTTCTAGATTCCCCTATGAGGAGAAGCACCCTCCTAGCATCTACCTTGTCAACCCCCGTCAGAATCTTATATTTTTCAATAAGATGAGCTCAGAGGGGGGTCGGAGAATCTCGCCCCAGATGAGGATCAGATTGGTGCCAATAGCACAATGTTCGATCCCTGTTTCGGCTGGGCTGGGTTTAGCACCCCTGCCTTCTTGCCCTACTCATGGTGGAGATTGTGGCATAGTGGGTCAGTCCCTCCTTTGGGCAGCGAACTGTAGAAGAAACAAAGAGACCAAAACTGTACACAGTAATCCTGGTGTCGCCTCACCAATGCCCCTGTACAGCTGTAGCAAGATTTCCCTACTTATATACTCCATCCCCTTTGCAAAAAGGCTGACCTTCCATTTGCTTCCTAATTATTTGCATGCTAAGTTTTTGTGATTCATGTACAAGGACAACCAGATCACTCTGTATGGAGCGTTCTGCAGTCTATCTCCATTCACATAATGTTCTGCTTTTCTGTTCTTCCTGAAAAAGTGGGCAGCCTCACATTTTCCCACATGTTACTGTATCTGCCAATTTTCTGTTCACTCAACCTGTAAGACCCCACGATGTTATAGTTTGCCAACATGAAATGACCCGTTTAACACAACTCGGTTTCCTGTTAACCGGTCCACTATCCTTGTTAATATACCACCTCCATCACCATGAGCTCTTATCTTGGGCAGTAACCTTTTACATGGCACTTTACTGAATGCCTTTTGGAAATCCAAATATGTTACATCTACTGGTTTCACTTTCTCCACCCTGCTTCTCACATCCTCAAAGAAGTCTAAGAAATTTGTCAAACACGATTACCTGTTCACAAAATCGTGTTGATTCAGCCTGATTTTACTATGATTTTCAAAATATCTTGCTATTACCTCTGTAATAATGGATTCTGGCATTTTCCCAAGGAAAGTTATTCGGCTGACTGGCCTATAGTTTCCTGCTTTCTGTCTCCCTCCTTTCTCAAATAGTGGTGTTATATTTGCAGTTTTCCACTCTACTGGGATCTTTCCAGAATCTAGGGAATTTGGGAAGATTACAACCAATTCATCTCTGCAGCCACTCACTTTAAGACCCTAAGATGCAAGCCATGGAATCCAGGGGAATTGTTAGTCATTAGTCCATTAGTTTTCCTAATGCATTTTTGCCCGAGATCGTGATTGCCTCTTGATTCCCCATTGTTCTTGGGATGCATTCTTTGTCTTCTACCTTCAAGACCGATACAAAATACTTGTTCAAAGTCTCTGTCATTTCCTTATTTCCTGTTCTTAATTATCCAGTCTCATCCTCAAAGGGACCAACAATTACTTCAGCTACTCTCTTCTTTTTCATATGCATTTATATTTCTTTTTTAATTAATTTTAGAGTACCCAATTATTTTTTTCCAATTAAGGGGCAATTTAACATGGCCAATCCACCTAACCTGCTCATCTTTTGTGTTGTAGGGGTGAATCCCATGCAGACACGGGGAAAATGTGCAAACTCCACACGGACAGTGACCCGGGGCCGGGATACAAACCCGGGTCCTCAGCGGCGTAGTCCCAGCGCTAACCACTGCGCCGCGTGTTGCCCGCATTTATATTTCTTGCTAGTTTGCTCTCATCCACCAATTTCTCCTTTTCTTTGGTGATCCTTTAATGGTTTCTAAAATTTACCCAATCTGCTGGGCTACCCTCATTCTCTTCCAATTTGTTAACATCCATACCATAAATTAGTCATGGATGATTCACCGAGAGTCTTTCTTTCTCAGTGGAATATACCTTTGTTGATAGCTATGGAATATCCCCTTAAATGGATGCCACTACTTCTCCACCATCTTACCTTTTAACCTATTTTTCTAATCCACTTTAGCCAAATCTGACTTTATACCCTTGTAATTTTCTTTATTTAAATCTAAGACAGTAGTTTCAGATCTAAATTTTCCACCCTCAAGCTGAATACAAAATTCTATGATGGTATGATCACGCTTACCTAGAGGAGTCTTTACCATGAGGTCATTAATTAATCTTTGTATTTAGGACTAAAACATGCCAAGTGCCCCACATGAGTATTATCAAACAAAATTTGATACCCAGCCACCTAAAGATATTAGTGCCTGCGACCAAAAGCTTAGTCAAAGAAGAATGCTCTATGGAGTGTCTTCAAGGAGGATAGAGTGATGAAGAGGAGAGTGGTTTTGGCCAGGAATACATAGGCATGGCCACAGATTGTAGGACTCTGGAAAACAGGAGTGCTCATGAGGCCAGAATTAAAGGAGACACAAAACTCTTCTGTTTGTAGAAAGAAAAATGTAGATCTTCACAAGCCCTGAAGATCCCCAAGCATTTTTATAGTCAGTTACAGCTAAATTGCCACAATCAACAACGTGGTAACAACAGGGTTAACTATTTTAGTGACATTAGTTAAGATCGAAGACCTGTCTCACTTTATGATACTGATTATTAGTGCATTATTGCCACTGTCCTATCCATACTGACTTGAGATTACTTTATTTTGCTACGGAGAGAAATAGTGAATAAACAAAAATAAAAAATTGTAAAGGTAACGGAAATATATTTTGATCAAACACAGCAAGCAAGAGAGGAGTACACTTCATTGAATAGGAATGGCTGTAGTCTGGTTCGATTATTCTCATGGTTTGTGCAACTTCTGGTGCAAATCAAAATATTTTCCTCTGTGTAAATAACAGTGTCTTTCAGTAGATTAAATAATATGAGGAATTTCACTGGTAGGGCTGACTTTATAAACATCATTGGCTTAACTGTTAGATGGACAACAAGATTAACTCAATAGGATTGGAATTATTTTTCCATTAAAATGAATTTTCTTGTTATTTTTATCAAAACATAGCAGAGGCTGGAAAATTCCAGGTAGTCACGTTCAATACTGCCCCGTTACTCGCCTAATCAGCCTAAGTAGGTTACTATAGTAATGAGCTGTAAGAGCTATGAACCAATTTGTAATGAAAAAATAACATTTTTGTGTGTGTAAGTTCAACAGTGGATTTTACAACAGCTTGATGAGGAAATAGTGACTGGAGTCCACCCTTGAACAGATGTCAGGAGTGTTGCTTTAGTGTTTTTGGAGCTGTGCCCAGATCTCTTTCTTTACCTATCTTTTCAACTTTGAAATGAGTTGAGTTGTCCAGCTGTGGTTTCAAATTCCATACGTTCCCAGACTTGTTGGTGTAGGGTATTCTAACAAAGTAAGACTGGCATTACGTCTTGTTATATTCGCTTAATGAGCACACACTTTTCTTTGTCCTCCAACTTGCAGTGCACTTGCAACAGTGGAGAGTAACACAAAAGTAGTACCCTACGGTTACGGCACCCAGCATAAAAGTTATGGTTTGGCAAATTAGAACTGTTTAGAAGCAGCTAATTGAAAAACTAACATTATTCCAGGATAAGTCACTGCAAGATCCATGAATCTGGAAGTCTTTTTTGAAAATAATTGTATATTTGGTTTAGATTATACAGGGAAATCTGTAAAGGTCGCTTGAATATCAACGTATCTTTCTGGGGAAAATTGGCATTTGTTTATCATCCCAGCTCTGTTCAGCACAAAACGTCTTCCTTTATTTAAAAGAAAGAATATCTTTTACCATCTAAGAATGCCTCAGTTTTGTGAAGTTATAACATTATAGCAACTAAGACTGATATCGTAAGACATGCCTACTGGTAATCAGTGGTCTGGTGGCTACTGCTAATCTATGGTCAAAAATATTACCTCCCCAAGACTTAAAAAAATGTTGGTCTTTAAAGCAATATCATGTTAAAAGAAGGCCTCATGTTTAATGTTTTTACAGCCGCTATCAGATTATAATATATAAACCTGTGATAATGATGCAGCATAGACACACCCTTCCTTTCCAAGACTGTCACTCACCATTGTTGATATTATCTGCGGTTCGCTCAATGGCTTGGCGAGTGGATGCTCTAAATGGTAAAGTACTGATCTGTGGAAGAGCAGTTTTATGATGCCACTGAGACAAAAAGTCACACCTCACTGCACTCCACAGCAACAAAGAGTGGTCATCATGAAGGATGGGGTGAGAATGTGGAGAGGTGCCGGTCAGAGTAAAAGTACTGTTGA
The DNA here is from genome assembly GCF_047496885.1 of Scyliorhinus torazame. Lineage (NCBI taxonomy): Eukaryota > Metazoa > Chordata > Chondrichthyes > Carcharhiniformes > Scyliorhinidae > Scyliorhinus > Scyliorhinus torazame. The sequence goes on along the minus strand of NC_092711.1, from coordinate 292,568,581 downwards.
GGAAAATAATTTTAAGGAGCCTTTAGAGGTAAAGAGGAACTTGCTGGGTTAGGGGTGATAAGGAAGGAGTTTCCAGGGGTAAAGGTGCATTGGCTTAAACCACATCCCCACTGGTGGGACAGAGGAACTAGGAAGCAATGGGTTAGCCAACGATGGTGCAACAAAGGTTGTACGTGGGGATAGAGGCACGAATAGGGAATTCATCTTCTCATCTGGTGGTATAGAAAGGAGTAATATTTTGGAAGCGAAGGTAAGTAATCCAGTTTAGGAAAAATGGGCTAATGATATTTTAATTAACTATTTATTTTAAATAAGTTCAAAGTATCAGCGGACAGCACGGTAGCATAGTGGTTAGCACAATTGCTTCACAGCTCCAGCGTCGTCACACGTTCGATTCCCGGCTTGGGTCTGTGCGGAGTCTGCACGTTCTCCCCATGTCTGTGTGGGTTTCCTCCGGGTGCTCCGGTTTCCTCCCACAGTCCAAAGATGTGCTGGTTAGGTGGATTGGCCATGAAAAATTGCCCTTAGGGACCAAAAAGGTTAGGTGTGATTACTGGGTTACGGGGATAGGGTGGAAGCGTGGGCTTAAGTAGGGTGCTCTTTCCAAGAGCTGGTGCAGACTCGATGGGCTGAATGGCCTTCTTCTGCACTGTACATTCTATGATCAGGGCAGAGGGAAGAATGCAAAATGTTAATGGAATCAACAATTTCACTACTGCATTCTCCATGGTGCCACCTCAACCAATCAGCACCTTTTTCTCATGCAGTATAAATTCTTGTTCCCTTTGAAATTTGGCATTTTTGCATCTGTCCTGATAACAGAAAGATGAAAAGCTTTGACAGATTGTCTCCTTATTTCAACAATATTCAAGTTCTGTACTACCAAGCTGTGTTAATACCAGGTATTGCAGTACCTGAGAGGTGGATGCCCATTGGCTAGGCCTAGGAGTCTACCATTGGCTAACGCACATAGCTCCGCCCTGAGAGGCTGGGTATAAGAACCAAAGCTGTCCCAGCAGCCTTCACTTTCTGTATCGAAGCTGCTGGGTACAGTTCTAGCTGATTAAAGCCGATTAGTATGACTCTCCTTGTCTCACGAGTAATTGATTGTGCATCAATTTAATCAGCGATTACTTCTGAAAAGATGGACCTCCACATCAAGCCGGAGTGCCTTCAGCTCAGTCCCCACGCAGACAACTCCGCTGCTATTTTTAAGCACTGGCTGGCGTGTTTTGAGAGCTTCATCGACACAGCCGCCGACACCACAACGGAAAGGCAGAACATGCACCTTCTATGCTCCCAAGTCAGCCCTGCAATCTACCCTCTGATCGAGGAGGCGGAGAATTATGCTGCAGCTATCACGCTGCTAGAAGGACATTACATCCGTCCTCTGAACCAGGTCTACGCCGGTCATTTGTTGGCAACTAGAAGACAGAGCCCTGAAGAAACACTGGAGGACTTCTATCGGGCTCTACTAGTGCTGGGCCGGAACTGCGGCTGCCCACCAGTCACGGGGAATGAGCACACGGAACTTTTAATTCGGGACGCTTTCGTGACAGGTATGTCTTCTCCTGACATCCGCAGAAGGCTCCTTGAAATGGACACGCTGGGCCTCACTGAGGTACGGGCCCTGGCAGGGTCTATGGACGTTGCGTACAAAAACGCACTGGCTTTTTCTCCCGGGTGCACGGCACCCCCCTGGGCTGCGTGGCACCCCGTTGCGGCAGCCCCCCAGACTTTCCCGCTAATCCCGCAGGCCTGCGCCGCTAGACGACCCGTTTTCACCACCGGCCAACGCTCTTCTTCTGTGGCCGAGCGAATCATCCCCGCGCGCGCTGCCCGGCCCGCACCGTCACCTGCAAAGGGTGCGGCAAGAAAGGCCACTATGTCGCGGTCTGCCAGGCCCGCGCCGTGGCAGCGGTCGCCAGCGACTATCATCAGCCTTTGTTCCAGGTCCCGGCCGTCCAAGGCCCACCGCCGCCCTCCTACCCACAGGCAACGTGCGACCCACAGGCGCTGCCATTTTGCCCCCCGACCACCACGCTGGGTGGATGGGCGCCGCCATTTTGTCCCTCGCCAGCGCCATCTTCTGTATCCCCGGACTCCATGTGCGACCCGTGGCTGACGCCATCTTGGATGGGGCCTCAAGCCCGCAGCGCTGCCGACTCCACGCTGCCTGACCAGAACTCCCCCTTGCTACAGCTAGCCACCGTTACCCGGGACCGGCCTCAGGCCTCCAGCGCTGCCGACTCCACGCTGTCTGACCAGACCTTCCCCTTGCTGCAGCTGGCCTCCGTGACCCTGGACCAGAGTCGGCCCCGGACGCTGGCGAAAGCCACCACAACGATCGCTATCAACAGCCACGTGACGTTGTGCCTGATCGACTCCGGGAGCACGGAAAGCTTCGTCCACCCCGACACGGTAAGGCGCTATTCCCTTGTCACCCATCCCATAAACCAACGGATCTCCCTGGCCTCCGGGTCACACGCAGTGGAGATAAAGGGGTTCTGCCTAGCGAACCTCACTGTCCAAGGCAGGGAATTCCGCAATTTCCGCCTGTACGTTCTGCCGCACCTCTGCGCAGCCACCCTCCTTGGGCTGGATTTCCAGTGCCACCTGAAAAGCCTGACTTTTAAATTCGGCGGCCCTATTCCCCCCCTTACTGTCTGCGGCCTCGCGACCCTGAAGGTCGACCCGCCTTCCCTGTTTGCGAACCTCACCCCGGATTGCAAACCCGTCGCCACCAGGAGCAGGCGGTACAGTGTCCAGGACCGGACCTTCTTCAGGTCCGAGGTCCAAAGGCTGCTGAAGGAAGGGGTCATCGAAGCAAGCAACAGCCATTGGAGGGCTCAAGTAGTGGTGGTAAAGACCGGGGAGAAACATAGGATGGTCATCGACAATAGCCAGACCATCAACCGGTTGAACGCGTACCCTCTCCCTCATATAGTCGACCTGGTAAACAGGATTGCACAATACAAGGTCTTCTCCATGGTGGATCTCAAGTCTGCCTACCAGCAGCTGCCCCTCCGTCATGGGGACCGCCAGTACACTGCCTTCGAAGCAGATGGGCGGCTCTATCACTTTTTAAGGGTTCCCTTCGGTGTCACGAACGGGGTCTCGGTTTTCCAGCGTGAGATGGACCGAATGGTTGACCGGTACGGCTTAGGCGCAACGTTCCCGTATCTTGATAACATCACCTTCTGCGGCCATGACCAGCAGGACCACGACACCAACCTCCGAAAAGTTCCCCAGACCGCGAACCTCCTTAATCTGACCTACAATAAGGAGAAATGCGTGTTTAGCACCGACCGTCTAGCCATCCTAGGCTACGTAGTGCGAAATGGAGTCATAGGCCCCGACCCTGAACGCATGCGCCCCCTCATGGAGTTCCCCCTCCCTCACTGCCCCAAGGCCTTAAAGCGCTGCCTCGGCTTCTTTAGCTATTATGCACAATGGGTCCCTAATTACGCAGACAAGGCTCGACCCCTGATCCAGTCCACAACCTTCCCCCTGTCGACGGAGGCCCGCAAGGCCTTCTGCCGCATCAAAGCCGACATCGCAAAAGCCACGATGCGCGCCATCGGCAAGTCCCTCCCCTTCCAGGTCGAGAGCGATGTGTCCGACGTAGCTCTGGCGGCCACCCTCAACCAAGCGGGCAGGCCCGTGGCTTTCTTCTCCCGCACTCTCCATGCTTCCGAAATTCGCCACTCCTCGGTCGAAAAGGAGGCCCAGGCCATAGTAGAAGCTGTGCGACACTGGAGGCATTACCTGGCCGGCAGGAGATTCACTCTCCTCACGGACCAACGGTCGGTGGCTTTCATGTTCGACAATGCACAGCGGGGCAAGATTATGAACAACAAGATTTTGCGGTGGAGGATAGAACTCTCCACCTTTAATTACAAGATCTTGTACCGTCCGGGGAAGCTAAATGAGCCTCCTGACGCCATGTCCCGCGGCACTTGTGCCACAGCACAAGTGGACCGCCTCCGATCCCTCCACGAGGACCTCTGCCACCCGGGGGTCACTCGCTTTTTCCATTTTATCAAGACCCGCAACCTGCCCTACTCCATCGAGGAGGTCAGGACCGTCACCAGGGACTGCCAAATCTGCACGGAGTGCAAACCGCATTTCTACCAGCCAGAGAAAGCGCACCTGATAAAGGCTTCCCGTCCCTTTGAACGCCTCAGCATGGATTTCAAAGGCCCCCTCCCCTCCACCAACCGCAACACGTACTTCCTTAACGTGATTGACGAATACTCCCGGTTCCCATTCGCCATCCCCTGCATTACCTGGCCACAACCACCGTCATCAAGGCCCTCCAGGATATCTTTACACTGTTCGGTTTCCCCGCATACATACATAGTGATAGGGGGTCCTCCTTCATGAGCGACGAACTGCCTCAATTCCTGCTCAGCGAAGGCATCGCCTCCAGCAGGACGACCAGTTACAACCCCCGGGGAAACGGGCAGGTAGAGAGGGAGAACGGAACGGTCTGGAAGACCGTCCTGCAGGCCCTTCGGTCCAGGAATCTCCCAGTCTCCCACTGGCAAGAAGTCCTCCCAGTGGCCCTTCACTCCATTCGGTCGCTGCTCTGTACTACCACAAACCAGACACCTCACGAACGTCCCCATGTCTTCCCCAGGAAGTCCTCCTCCGGAACCTCACTCCCAACCTGGCTAGCGACACCCGGACCCGTCCTGATGCGGAAACATGTGAGGACGCACAAGTCGGACCCGTTGGTCGAGAGGGTCCACCTGCTGCATGCCAACCCCCAGTATGCCTACGTAGCGTTCCCTGACTGCCGACAAGACACGGTCTCCCTTCGGACCTGGCGCCCGCCGGAGCCCCACGCGCACCCGCACCAGTGCCCCCACCCCCACCCTCCCCGCAGCACCTGACCGGAGGGTCAGTACTGCCACCGCCCTTACTCAGCGCCGAACAGGCACCGACGCCCCCTACAGGCGCCCCTCCCCCTGCCCACTTTTCGCCCCAATAGCGCCGCCTAGGGGTGACGAAGCTGCCAGGGAGGAAGACACCATGTTCCCGGAGCCACAACCGCCAGAGCCTACACCAGGATCATCGCCGAAGCCCAGACGCTCCAGAAGGACGACCAGGCCACCCGATCGTCTGATTGCTGCACCATAAAACAATAAAAACTTTCTCTGTTACCGTCGACATCACGGTACCTGCAATACCTGGTCCTACAATGCAAAAGGCGACAGTAACACTGGCCATCACCCCGCTGGGTCCTTTTTTGAACAGGGGGTGAATGTGGTAATACCAGGTATTGCAGTACCTGAGAGGTGGATGCCCATTGGCTAGACCTAGGAGTCTACCATAAGACCATAAGACCATAAGACATAGGAGCGGAAGTAAGGCCATTCAGCCCATCGAGTCCACTCCACCATTCAATCATGGCTGATTTCAACTCCATTTACCCGCTCTCTCTCCATAGCCCTTAATTCCTCGAGAAATCAAGAATTTATCAACTTCTGTCTTAAAGACACTCAACGTCCCGGCGTCCACCGCCCTCTGTGGCAATGAATTCCACAGACCCACCACTCTCTGGCTGAAGAAATTTCTCCTCATCTCTGTTCTAAGGCTACCATTGGCTGACACACATAGCTCCGCCCTGAGAGGCGGGGTATAAGAACAAATGCCGTCCCAGCAGCCTTCACTTTCTGTATCGAAGCTGCTGGGTACAGTTCTAACTGAGTAAAGCCGATTAGTATGACTCTCCTTGTCTCACGAGTAATTGATTGTGCATCACAAGCATCTTTTGGTTAACGCAGGGGCGGCACGCTGGTGCAGTGGTTAGTACTGCTGCCTCACAGCGCCGAGGTCCCAGGTTCGATCGCGGACCTGGATCACTGTCCATGTGGAGTTTGCACATTCTCCCCCTGTCTGTGTGGGCCAAAGATGTGCAAGCTAGGTGGATCGGCCATGCTAAATTGCCCCTTAATTGGAAAAGAAATGAATTGGGTACTTCAAATTTATTTTTAATGATCTTGAGGTTAATGCTGCTGATCAAATTGCAGACAAGAGAGTTTCATGCAAGCATGTTAATTATTAATGCCACAGGCAGAGATTCCCTTATTTATTCAGAGTGTCAGGCGTTGACTGAAACCGGGCCTATAGCTTCCCAGCTGCACAGCCCAGATTTTAGTCCAGATTTTGAGCCTCTCTGAAAAATAAAAGTCAGTGGGCGTGGTTTACGCCGTCACTGTGGCGGGGCGGGGCCTGGTTGAGCCAGCAAGGCCGACTCCACAGAGGTCAAAGCGCCCTTTAAAAAAGACACCTTGATCAGCACAGAAAGCATAAGCATAGAGATTCTCAACCCCCTTGCCGCACCATTACCACATCAGCATCGGGGTTCTCACCACTCCACCCTCACTACTGCAAGCATCAACATCGGAGGCTCCTACCCCAACAAACAGAATGCAAGCCCTGCCCCAATGGGCCTGTCCAGAGGGTCTGCCCCTGGCATTACCCCTGCACAGTTTGACACTGCCAGGTTGGCACTGCCAATGGGCACTGCCCCGGCAAGTCCCTCCCCAGGCACTATTTTGTGTCTCCAGGGAATCCCCGTGACTGATTCACGGTTTTCAGAACCTATTGTAAACCGCGCTGATGTGTTGAATGCTCAGTGAGGAAGGATCATGTGGCAGGAGGGGGCTCAGTAAGTATATTAAAATGTATTTAAATGAGGTATGAGGTTCCTGCATGTGAAGTTTGCACATTCTCCCCGTGTTTGCGTGGGTTTCGCCCCCAATACCCAAAGATGTGCAGGGTAGGTGAATTATCCACTCTAAATTGCCCCTCGATTGGAAAAAATGAATTGGGTACTCTGAATATATTTTTTAAAAATGAGGTTCCTGTCCTCTCTGGCAAGAGGCATGGAAAATCACAAAGCGCAAACTCGCCGGCGAGGATCGCATTTTCCAATTCTCGCGGGATTTTGCGCCCCGGTCGTCATTCTCACTGACGACTAACACGGGCTGAAAATCGCCCCCTCTCAACCAATTTTAACAGTTAAACTCTTGTATACCCTCAGCGTAGTGATGCCGGCAGGCGGCACGTGGCACAGTGGTTGGCACTGCTGCCCCACGGTGCGGAGGACCTGGGTTCGAATTCCAGCCCTGGGTCACTGTCCGTGTGGAGTTTACACATTCTCCCCGTGTCTGCGTGGGTCTCACCCCCACAACCCAAAGATGTGCCGGTTAGGTGGATTGGCCACGCCAAATTGCCCCTTAATTGGAAAAAACTAATTGGGTGCTCTAAATTTATATTTAAAAAAAGATTTGTACGGATTTGTTTCTTTTGTAGTGTATAAAATAAAAGCTCGAATAAAAACATTTTCAAAAAAGTCTTTTTTTCCACAATTAAAATTTTAATTCCCAAAACAAAAATCTATACTCTAAAAGATGAATTATGAAGTAGGTATTCACACCAAGGCCTTACTGCGTGCAGCATAACATCCAAGGATGCCTTTGAGAAAGAGGGGCGGCCATTCCACATCCAGACTCTCATTGCTCCTTCTCTATATTCAGCTGTAGGGTGGATCCAGTCTCTTCTTTCCTGGGATCCCTTTAAACTCTGAGGCTTCAAACGTCAGGTGCGGTTTGTTACCAAACTCACCTGCTCGAGATGGTCAGGAAATTCCGAAATTGGATGTTTGTTTTTTATAAATTTAGAGTACCCAATTATTTATTTTTTTCTTTTCCAATTAAGGGGCAATTTAGCGTGGCCAATCCACCTAACTGTACATCTTTTGGGTTGTGGGGGTGAAACCCACGCAGACATGGGGAGAATGTGCAAACTCCACACGGCCAGTGACCCAGGGCCGGGATCCAAACCCGTCCAAAATGGGATGTTAACGTCATAGCTGAGCTGTAGTGACACATGGCAAACCTGTCCCAGGATCTTTTAGTTCCCGATGCACCGCTTGCCTCACTGCCCAGTGCCCCCCTAACACCCCCCCCCCTGCCCACCGCCGCCTCCACCCCACTGGGAGCAGATCGAAAAGTTAAAAATTAAAATCAACCCTTTATGTCAGACAACAAACGTGTAGCAAAGCTTTATTTAAAAGTGTTACTGCTATTTATCTTCTCCATTAAGACCATGTCCTTTCATTTGAATCCTTTGACATGTGACTCCTCTCAGACTAATCACTAAAATTCATTATTCATTTTAAAGAACTCGAGGGACTGAATCGAATACATTTGATCTCATAGAAGAAAACTAAAGTGGTAATAGTAGCCTCCGCAGTGGTATTGAATTCTTAATATGTACCAAATAAAAGCTTCTATTGTTTGTCACTGTCACAGGCATAATCAATGAATGAAAGGACGTAACTGCCTTTAATCAATAATTTAGGTCACTGGATTTTGAGAGTACTTCTCGATTTATGGCTCGATCTTGTGCTACTGCTCAACTATCTTTTGCAACCTCTCCACTCTTTGGTGTTTGTCAAACATCCCGTCTTGGATGAGTTGCAATTTCCACCAACTAATTATTGAGAAGGTTATAACCATTTTCTTTAGCCTCTGCTGCACACTCTGGGAAGAAGCTTATCAGAGTTTGGCAAAGTGTCTGGCTCAGGCAGAAAACTGGCGTGTAACCCTCCAGTTGCCCAGACTAGTTTTCTCTCCAAATCTTGAGCCTCTTAGATCAAAGAAATGAAATGAAAATCGTTTATTGTCACAAGTAGGCTTCAAATGAAGTTACTGTGAAAAGCCCCTAGTCGCCACATTCCGGCGCCTGGTACGGGAATTGAACCGTGCTGCTGGCCTGCCTTGGTCTGCTTTAAAAGCCAGCGATTTAGCCCAGTGTGCTAAAACTTGCAAGTGTAGAACGTACATGGACGTGGTTTATGCTGTCACTCTGGCAGGGCGGGGCTTCACAGAGCCGGCAACTGGTCCTTATCGGGGGCACTCACTCACCCCCACAATGAAATGAAAATGAAATGGAAATCGCTTATTGTCACAAATAGGCTTCAAATGAAGTTACTGTGAAAAGCCCCTAGTCGCCACATCCCGGCGCCTGTTCGGGGGGGCTGGTACGGGAATCAGAGTTCCGATCCTCCCGCTGATCAAACTGTTTGTAACTTTGGTGTCCAAATTGACTCAGAGCTGAGCGTTTGAAATCATATTCTCTCCATCACCAGGGCTACAATTTTATCTGCACCTTCCCATGGTCCATGGTTGTTGGTGACCGGGACACCTATAAACTTGATGATCTCGACCCTTTCTACTTCATTCCCATTGATGTAGACAGGGGCATGTTCTCCACTCCACTTCTTGAAATCAATGACAATCTCCTTCGTTTTGTTGACATTGAGGGTGAGATTATTGTTGTCGCACCAGTTCACCAGATTCTCTATCTCATTCCTGTACTCTGTCTCGTCATTGTTTGAAATCCGACCCACTACGGTGGTGTCATCAGCAAATCTGAAAATCGAGCTGGAGGGGAATTTGGCCACACAGTCATAGGTGTATAAGGAGTATAGTAGGGGGCTGAGGATACAGCCTTGTGGGGCACCGGTGTTGAGGATGATCGTGGAGGAGGTGTTGTTGCTTATCCTTACTGATTTGTGGTCTGTGGGTTAGGAAGTTCAGGATCCAGTCTCAGAGGGAGGAGTCAAGGCCCAAGCCACAGAGTTTGGAGATGAGTTTCATAGGAATAATGGTGTTGAAGGCTGAGCTGTAGTCAATAAATAGGAGTCTGACATAGGTGTCTTTGTTATCTAGGTGTTCCAGGGTTGAGTGCAGGGCCAGGGAGATGGCACCTGTTGTGGACCTGTTGCAGCGGCTGGGGAACTATAGTGGATCAAGGCAATCCGGGAGGCTGGAGTTGATTCGTGCTATGACTAACCGCCAAACATTTGGCATGGCTCGTCCACTGTGGCTGCTGAGGTGGTAGAACGCATAAGTTGGACATCTAACTATTTTGAGTGGGCATCCATAGTGACCAAAAACATCATATCCAAAAAGGGTCCCTCAAAGTCTATGGAGAGTCTCGTCCATGGACACCCTGGCCACTCCCATGGGTACAAACCTGCTGCAGGCTGAAGGTTGTGTTGAGACTGGCAGTGGTTGCGTCGATTGACCATACTTTAGATGTCCTTGTCGATCCCCGGTCACCATCCTGGCCAGTACCTTCATTTTAGATTGACCCGGGTGACCACTGTGTAATTCTTGAAGAAGAGTGGGAGGGCGATGGGGGGGGTGGGCACACGGGTTAGCATGGCTGTCTCACAGAGCCAGAGACCCGGGTTCGGTTCCAGCCTTGGGTGACTGTCGGTGTGGAGTTTGTGCATTCTCCCTGCATCTGCATGGGCTTCCTCCCACAGTCCAAAGGGGCGCAGTTGAGGCAGGGCTATGGGGCTACGGGGATAGGTGGGGAAGTCAGCCTATATAGGGTCCTCTTTTGGTGGGCCGGTGCAGACTCGATGGTCCGAATGGCCTCATTCTGCACTGTAGGGATTCTATGGAGGCTTGCCGCCCCGGAGGTGACACTATTACTCTGCAACCCACAGGAGGACCCCGTCCTCACAAGTGATCTTGTCCCTATGTTGCATGTAGTGCCTAATCTGTTCTGGCTTCTTAAAACGCCAGCCCTTAAGAACCATTCTCTTGACCCTTGACAACACAGTGGGCGGGATTTTCCAATAATGGGGCTATGTCCCCACGCCTGCGGGAAAATGGGCGCTAATCACTCCGAACATTTTTCTAGAAAGTCCGGGGTGATTCTCCGTTTTGAAGGGGGCTTGCACGGCCCCGGGGTGCTCCACACAGCTCCGGCTGCCGATACGGGGCCCTGCACTTCCGGCCGCGGGTCCGCGCATGCGCGTGGCATAATATGGCGGACCCACACAGCGGACCGGCGCTGAAGGCGTAGCCCCCCCCAGATCGCATGTCCCCACCATTCAGTGGCCCCCGATTGCGGGCCTGGCCTTCGTGGCGACCCCCTTCTGGTGACAGATGCCCCCGCCCCCTGCCAGGACGGCCACCACAGCCGCGACTCCGAGCTCCCGCCGGCGCCGCATCGAACGTGCGCGCGCGACTGGCCTCGATTCTCCTCTCACCGGAGAATCGCAGGAAGGCGTCGCAGGTCCGACTCCCCATTCTCCGCCCCCGCTCCGGGAGCAGAGGCTCGGAGAATCCCGGCCAGTGTCTCTGTTGGTTCACACTTTACTGTGGCTGGATGAAATAGGTACGGTATGAGGAAAATTTAGAGTCAGGATGATCTCCTGTGGAGTGGAAGGTTAGGGAATTGTTTGTGACAATGGAAGCCTGCTCAAAGCATTTGGATTTGATAATAATAATAATCTTTATTAGTCTCACAAGTAGGCTTACATTAACAATGCAATTAAGTTACTGTGAAAACAGTAATCCCCTAGTCGCCAGACTCCGGCGCCTGTACGGGTACACGGAGGGAGAATTCAGAATGTCCAATTCACCTAACATGTATGTCTTTCAGGAATTGTGGGAGGAAACCGGAGCACCCGGAGGAAACCCACGCAGACACAGGGAGAACCTGCAGACTCCACAAAGACAGTGACCCAAGCCGGGAATTGAACCTGGGACCCTGGAGCTGTGAAGCAACAGTGCTAACCACTGTGCTACCGGGTACCCGGTAAAAGACTTAAGAATATGCAGCCAAAAGCAGTAACCATCTTTGCACATGACAACCAGACTTTCTTTGTCAATCTGGGAATATTCCTTTCAGCATCTGACAGTTTCGGGATGCGAAGGCAACAGGTCTTTCCACACCATCTTCCATGTTGTGTGTGAGTACCACACTGATACCGTACGGAGATGCATCACAAGTAACCACGATGGGTTTATCTGGGTTGAAATGTACCAGTAAGGTCGATGACAGCAGGACCAGCTTGACCTGATCAAAAGACTTCCTCTGCCCCCCCCCCCCCCCACTTTCAACGCTGGTATTTTAAAAAAGTTTATGCAGTGGTGCCAAAGTGGTCGACCGGTTGGGGAAAAAGCAATCATAATAATTGACCTTCCAGAGAAAAGACTTAAATTCCAATGCATTCTGTGTTTCCATAACCCCTTTTATTGCCTTCAGCTGATCTTCAAGCGGGTGTAACCTCTTTGCATCAGCTCTGAAACCTAAATAGGTGACTCCATCAGTCTGAAATGTGCACTTTTCCTGCTTTAACCGAATACTGGCTTCTTTAAACCTCTAAAGGACTTCTCCCAAATTCGCTTTCTGTTCTTCTGGTGTTGCCCCTGTCACTAGAACATGAGAACCTTCAGAATTCCCTGCAAATGCTCTGCATTATACCTTGGAATATCACACAGGGCGACAAGATGCCGAAAGACAATCTTGTATGTTGGAACAAGCCTTTATGGGTATTTATAGAACTTTCTTGACTCTTCTTCCAGCTCAAGCTGCTGGTGCGCATGACTTAAATATAACCTGGTTTATTTAAGACATCCAGTCAACTTAGCATATAAATATTCTATCTCAGGTATAGGATTTTTATATACCTAGGCAACCCTGTCACCGTCATCTTTTTTTAAAAATATATTTTATTCAAGATTTTTTGGCCAAACATAACAGTACATGGTTTTTCTTTTAAACAACAATAAAGCAATATAAATAACAGTGGCCAGTTTTAAACAAGTAAATAAATAATATATAAACAGAAACAAAAACAAAACTAAATGGCAACTGCCTTGTCAAAAATAGTTACTCTCCAAAGATACAATCCAACAGTCCAATATACATTACCTACAACAAGTGTCTATACATATACAATGACATCACTAAGAGCCCGCCCCGATTTCCCCCCCCCCCCCTCCCCCTCCTCCCTGGGTTGCTGCTGTTGTCTTTCTTTCTTTTCATTCCCTCTATCGTTCTGTGAGGTAGTTGACGAACGGTTGCCACCGCCTGGTGAACCCTTGAGCCGAACCCCTTAATACGAACTTGATCCGTTCTAACTTTATAAACCCTGCCATGTCGTTTATCCAGGTCTCCACGCCCGGGGGCTTGGCCTCCTTCCACATAAGCAATAACCTGCCCCGGGCTACTAGGGACGCAAAGGCCAAAACATCAGCCTCTTTCGCCTCCTGCACTCCCGGCTCCTCAGCAACCCCGAATATAGCCAACCCCCAGCTTGGCTCGACCCGGACCCCCACCACCTTCGAAAGCACCTTCGCCACCCCCACCCAGAACCCCTGCAGTGCCGGACATGACCAGAACATATGGGTGTGATTCGCTGGGCTTCTCGAGCATCTCCCACACCTATCCTCTACCCCGAAAAATTTACTGAGCCTTACTCCAGTCATATGCGCCCTGTGTAGAACCTTGAATTGTATCAGGCTTAGCCTGGCACACGAGACGACGAGTTTACCCTACGTAGGGCATCAGCCCACAGCCCCTCCTCAATCTCCTCCCTCAGCTCTTCTTCCCATTTCCCTTTCAGCTCATCTACTATGATCTCCCCCTCATCCCTCATTTCCCTGTATATGTCCGACACCCTACCATCCCCCATCCATGTCTCTGAGATCACTCTATCCTGCACCTCCTGCGTCGGG